>NC_133387.1:96265352-96568382 GCF_047511655.1 Castor canadensis
GGCTGGCAGAGTGGCTCAAGTGGTAGAGTGCCTGCCTAGTAAGCATGAGGCCCTGAGCTCAAACCCTAGTACCACCAAAAAAAAAGAAAAAAGAAGAAAGGACTGGATTGAAGATGTCCCTGTGTGATAAGGACCCTCCCCCACATCATCACCATCACCAACACCATCGCCATCATCATTAATTTGAGACAGGGTTTCACTATGTTGCCCTGGCTGGTCTTGAACTACTGGGCTCAGGTGATCTGCCAGCCTCAGCCTCCCAAAATAGCTGGGCTACAGCTGCATGCCACCACAATCAGATGTCTCTATTTTTGATGTTCAACCACTGACAACTTTTGCATTCCACCTCCACTTTCTGGTCTGCCCCACAGGTGGGCAAGCTAATTAAAAACGTTTTTTTTAAAGCCCATACACTCCTTCCCTTGGTACCAAAGAGAAACTCAAACCACACAAAGCTTGTCCTTTGTGTGGAAACATTCATCCAGATCCCCCTTCTTAACCACGATAAAGCCCAGGGACACTCGTCGTTCCTTTGATGAAGTCATTTTGAACCATCTTAGGTGTCTGACCTGCTCTATCGGAAACACTCAATATGTGAGTAAGACATGTCTTCATACCAATAATGTGGTATTGTCACCAGTGGACTCGCTGAGCCCAGAGAACAAGGGGGTCTCACCTTATATACCCTTGCAAGCAGGTTACAGAAGCAAAAAGCAAAGCTCAACCCACCTATGGCTGCATGTGACTTCATTGGCATTTCATTCCCCCAGTGCCAGGTGACCTTCATGTTTCAGTTCTTTTAAGTTTTATCTCTCTGCTTTGCCATCTCTTCCCCTTACCTCACTATCAGAACACAGCCTGCCTGTTTCTTTTCGGTCCTCCTCCCTGCTACAATCCCACCAGACACCAACAGACAGCTTGATCCTGAGGGGGATTTGTCCTCCAGGAGAGTTGGGGGTGAAGGCCTCGGATATCCAATGGAACCCGGAGTGGCAGGAACCAACTTGGAAGCACCACTTATCAGATTGATAAGAATCTGGGTTCAAATTCAGGCCTGCCCCAGGAGGGAGAAGGGGAGGCGGATCATCTCCTAGAGACTGCTAGTAACTACCTTTTAGGGTGAAGCCGTGTCTCTCAGGTTCAGGGAGCAGGGCAGAAGTATTGTACTTTGCAAACGTGTGTAAGACACCTACAAGAGTTAACAGGAGTTTGCAATTTTCCGGGGAAATAGTCACAACTGAAGTTAAGGGATGGATAACAAAAAATTCAGTTCTCAAGTGGGAACTCCCAAGAGAACAGATGCATCATCCACCATTCACCGGATAGCCCTCTGGGTGTAATTTAAATATTTTTTCTTTTTTTGAGAGTGCAGTCTAATTGTGTGTGTATGTGTGTGTGTGTGTGAATTTATTTAAAGCACTGGGCAAAATTTAATTTGCTCCTGGGATCCCAGCTCATTTTATGCACGCTCAAGTTGACATTTTTTCCTGGCATACTTAATTTACAAAACTTTTATGTGTGTGTATATGTAAGCATCTTCAAAATGGTTCCTAAACTGCTGTTATAAGGTTAATGTGATATTCAAGGTAACAAAACAAAACAAAACAAAACAGGGTGTTTGTTTTAAAGATCTCTGTTACAAACTGCTTAAGCTGTTTACATTTAAATATGTAAACATTTTGAGGATGGTTCTTATTATAAAGTAAATGTAAAAACTTATTACTCTGTTCTATTGTTATTTTTTTAAAAATAGGTTTCCAAATTTATTTTAATCAGGTCTCACTAGGATGCAGGCATTCAGGGGTTAACACTCTGACTTAGACCAGAGGAGGTAAAACAGAAAAAAAGGGAGGCACAACCTGCAATAGGAATCTTAAAATTTGGGTAGTTAAAAATGACTTTAGCTTGTTTCAGTCTGTCATAAATAAAATCTGGGATTTAATTCTCTCTTATAATACATGGGTCTATTAACATGGACTTTCTATAAATTGTTTTATACAAAAAATAATTTTAAGGTTGCTTTTTTTCTGTTTTTTTTCCATACAAACATAAGGTTCTATGTTAAAAGGTTTTATGAGTTACTTTCAACAAGTTAAGGATATGGTTTTTAAAAATAAAAGGTTATACTTTTAAATAAAAAAAAGGATAAAGACAAAGACAAGCTCCCCCAGGGGATACAAAATAAGTGATCATAAAGCTACAGAGCAAGTTGTCATAAAAAGATGGAGCTTATAAATGCTTATGTAAGTGATTGAGTTGATTAAAATCCAGTTACATTAAAGGTTTTGTAAGGTCAAAATTTAATGTACTGATGTTAAACTAAAATTTAATTCTCTTAGCTTATAACAAGACTATCTTTAAAATATTGTTCTTAATAACATTTACAAAAACTGTCTTAAAAATGTTTTTTGTTTTGTCAAGATAACTGTCAAAAATTTTTGGTGCTACAGGTTAATCCACAAATTTATCAAAACAACAAAAACACAGAAAAGCAGGAGCACAGGGAATACTGCTGCACTGACAGGAGGGTTGAGACAAATTTACTTATATAAAGAAAAAAAAAACCAAAAGATACTGTCTGGATAAACGAATAAAATGTCCAACCATTAAAACCCCATTAGAGGGGCCTTTTTGTTGTTGTCTTGTCTATCTCCACTACAGTTAAAGTAACAAAAATTGCTCCCTGGATCCGCCACAGCCAAATAAAGCCAGCCTCTCCTGAGTGGGAGTGCATCCCTGACTCAGCCTCACCATCCAAGATCACTGTTCGGAACATATGCGCTCTTCCTCGCAGGACTCCACTTCCCAGGAGACAAGGGACCACAAACAATGGGATGACAGCCCTGCTCTAGTCACTCTAAAAGCTGACTAGTCTACACATGGAGGACGCTCAAACATGGGACACGCCCCTGCTCTCCTCTATACAATTGGACTCATCTTTTGGGTTGGCCCTTACAAGGTTTTTCCCATGTACTAATGTTGTAAGAGAGCCATTGTTGGGACCTCTGCACAGCCATACTTTGTATCATGCACTCACCAACAGGTCAGATGTTAAATCGGCTCATATACTCCCAGATTAATGAGGTTACTGATAAATGATACTAAAAGTCCCAAAGTAAAGAAAACAATACAGACTACATTTATCATGAAAAGTGGTGCAATGGGTCTTATCTTGGAAGTATATTTAATATTACCCTGCCTGGTCCTCCTCGTACTGCGGTCTATCAGACCATATGGAGACCACTATAAAAAGGAAAATGGCCATGCATATAATGATACTATAAAAATATAAACCTCTAGATCAAGATGATGCTTTTTGACCCTAGGTGGATCTGAGCATCAAAGGGAGGAATGATGTAGCAGGGAGGAGGGCCAGAAAAGAAACAGGCAGGCTGTGTTCTGATAGTGAGGCAGAGGGAAGAGACGGCAAAGCAGAGAGATAAAACTTAAAGAACTGAAACATGAAGGTCACCTAGCACTGGGAGAATGAAATAGCCAATGAAGTCACATGCAGCCGTATGCGGGTTGAGCTTTGCTTTTTGTTTCTGTAACCTGCTTGCAAGGGTATATAAGGTGAGACCCCTTGGTTTATGGGGCTCAGCCTTTGGATGTAAGTCTGCACAATAAAACGTTGCTTCCTGCTAAACTGCCTCAGTGTCCCGTATCTCAGCTTGAGATTCTTGCAACACTGTCAATAATGGATTGAACAACTATGCAGCAAATAGAGAAATAGAGGATCTAAATAATTCAACAGCCAACTAGAACGCTCCACTCAACAACAGCACAGACGTTAACCTCAAGTGCATGTGGGACATTTTCCATCACAGATTAGGTCATAAATTAAGTCTCAATAGACTTAAGAAGATAAATGCCAGGCAAAGTCTCTTCACCTACCATAATGGTGTAGATATTTATAAATTAGAAATCAATAACTATTCACAATAGCCAAGTTATGGAAACAACCAAGATCCCCACTACTGATGAATGGATCAAGAAAATGTGGTATTTATACACAATGGAATTTTACTCAGCCATGAAGAAGAATGAATTCTTACCATTCGCAAGTAAATGGATGGAACTGGAGAACATCATTCTGAGTGAGGTTAGCCAGGCTCAGAAGACCAAAAATCATATGTTCTCCCTCATATGTGGACATTAGATCTAGGGCAAATGCAGCAATGTGGTTGGGCTTGGGTCACATGACAAGGGGAGAGCACATACGGGAGATATGGGAATAGGTAGAAAATCCAAAACATGAAAGTATTTGATATCCCCACTCCAGAGGAGCCAATACAGAAATTTTAAAGTGACAGAGGTCAACAGGAGACGAGGATCAGGAACCAGTGTAAAGATCAGTTAGAGATGAATCAACTTGGGTTATAACACATTTGCACATGGAAGCAATGCTAGGAATCTCTCTGTATAGCTATCCTTATCTCAACTAGCAAAAACGCTTTGTCTTCCTTATTATGCTTATGTCTTCTCTTCAAAATTAGAGAAGAGGTTCTGCCTGGAAGCGAGGGGGGGAGTGGAAAAAGGGGGAAGGGAGGCGGGGGGGGGGGGAGAAATGACTCAAATAATGTACGTACATGTGAATAAATGAATAATAAAACATTTTAAAAAAGAAATCAATAACACAAGTAAAACTGAAAAATTCACAAATTTATGTAAACTAAGCAGCACACTTTTTTTCCTTCTTTTTTTGGTGGTGTTGGGGATTGAAACCAGGGTCTTGCACACTCTACCACTAAGTTATATTCCCAGTCCTTTAAACAACACTCTGTTAAACAACCAACCAATGAATCAAAGTGGAAGCTAGAAGGTATTTACAGGACCAGGTGCAGTGGCTTACATGTGCAATCCCACCTGCTCGAGAGGCTGAGATCTCATGCTAACCAGGGGAAAAAGTTAGTAAGACCTCATCTCAACCAATAAGTTGAATACAGTGGTACACATCTGTGATTCCAGCTACTAGGAAGGTGTAGGTAGGAGGATTAAAGTCTGAGGCCTGCCCAGGGCAAAAGTATGAGTGGTAGAGCTCCTGTCTAGCAAGTAGGAGGCCCTGAGTTGAGTTCAAACCCCAGTACCCCTCTCCCACAAAGGAAGAAAATACTTAGAAAACTTGGAGGAATACAAAAGTAATACACTAAAGGCAGTTGTGTTTATATACTCTTACAGTGAACAATCTGAAAAGGAAATTACAAAAACAATTATAATAGTATCAGAATGAATGAAACACTTAGGAATAACCTTAAGAAGACTTATACCAATGAAAATTATAAAATATTCCTGAAACTAAAGAAGACATAAATGGAGACACGTCCTTCACTCATGGATTGGAAGGTTTAATTATTGTTAAGATGGCAGCATTTACCCAAAGCAATCCACAGATCCAATGCAACTCCTATCAAAATTCCAATGACATTTTTTCTTTTTGCAGAAACAGGAAAGCTCATCCTGAAATTTATATGAAATCTCAAGGGACCCCAAGTAACCAAAACAATCTTGAAAAAAAAGAAAGCCTGAGGCATCACACTTTCTGATTTAAAAACTTACTACCAGTATCACCTGGAGCTTGAGCAGCTACACACAGATAGCAAGACAATGGCCAAGAACAAATTACACGGACAGAAATCCAGAAATGCATTCCACATAGTGAGCCTCCCTCTCCACCCCCGCCAAAAAAATTCCTTTAAGGCTAGAAGCAAAGAAAAAGCAGGGCAGGGTGTGGTGTCAACATCTGTAATACAAGCTCCTGGGGAGGCAGAGTAGGAGGATCTTGGTTCAAGGCTGGCCTAGGCAAAGTTAGGGAGTGATACTATCTGAAAAGCGAAATCAACAGCAAAAGGACTGGAAGTGTGTGTATGCCTCAGGTGGTAGAGCACTAGCAGGAGTTCCTGCATTTAATCCCCAGTACTGCCAAAAAAAAAGGAGAAAGAAAGAAAGAGCTTCTCTTGTTATTTTAGATATTAACCACGTTGAATACCACATTGAAGGCAATTATGTTTCTGTGCTTTTATTTTTATTACCTTTGTGGATTATTTCACATCACAGTTCAACAACTATCACAGCTCCACAAATCAGATACCTTTTCAAAATGTATCCTAGTTAAACCTCCTAGCTTCCCAGCCCCGCCTCCAGGATTTAATAGTTCTGCATACCCGGGCTTGTAACTAACTGTCCGGGGCTCCTTATTCATAAACTAAGGATATGATTAACAGTTAGGTTTTTTAAGATTAAATGAATTCTGGGGCTGAGGATATAGTTCAGGGCTAGAGCCCTTACCTAGCATGTGTGATGCCCTGGGTTCCATCCCCAGTACCACAAGTAATCAAATTAAAAAATAAAATCCCCCCCCCCCCCCCCCCCCCGGCAGTTCTGGAATTTGAACTCAGAGCCTTACACTTGCTAGGCAAGCATTCTACCACTTAAGCCACGCCCCAGCCCTTTTTTACTATATTATTTTTCAGATAGGGTCTTGGTTTTTTTGTCTTCATCCTCCATGGCCTCCCCTAAAGCTGGGATCACAAGAGGCACCACCCTTCCAAGTTTATTAGTTGAGACATGGTCTCACTAACTTCTTGCCCCAGGTTAATCTTGAACCGAGATGTTGGGGTGTCTGTAGTTAGGATTTACATTTTGTGTCACCACAACCCCCACTTACACCAATGGTTATTAAGGACTTGACTCATTTTCAGCACCCAAACCTTGGTAAGTACAACAGGCATGGTCCATGCTTTTCCCCTGAACCAGGTGCTGTGGAATGCTGGAGCATTTATACAGCTAAACTTGCCTTCTTCCAAATACGGATGAATCCTTCTAACCTGTAACAAGCAGTTCTGTCTACTCACTAGTATGATATACACGTGATTTGCCCAAGGCTGGGGCCCACCAAGGGGCAGCAGGTCTCAGAGGGGGCGTGGCTTAAGGCCCCGCGCACCAGGAAGTCATCGCAGGCTCCGCCCCCGCCTCGCCCCCGCCTCGCTCCCGACGCCGCCAGGGGGCGCCCGCGGGCCTGACTGCGGGCAGCTTGGCTCCACACTTGGGCTTGGGGGCCCGCCGCGGGAAGGCGGGGGCCGGGCGGCCTCGGTTGGGACACCGGCCCCCGTCCGGGCGGCCGCGGTGCCGCGATGTCGTCCAGGCCGGAGCGCGACGACGCGGGGGTGGGGGGCGCGCGGCGGCCGCGGGAGTCGGCGGAGCAGGAGCGGCGGCGGCGCCGAGAGCAGAGGCGGCGGCGGCACGACGCGCAGCAGCTGCAGCAGCTCCAGCACCTGGAGTCCTTGTGAGTCCGCGGGGCGCGGGCGGCGTCGCGGGCTGGGCCTCGGGCCTCGGATCCCCGAGGACGGCGGGGCGCGGGTGGCCGGGCTCGGCGCGGGGACGGCGGCGCGGCTCTGGCTTTGGCCGCTGGGGGAGCCGAGGCCGTCGGCGGAGAGCCCGGGTCTCGCGGTCGGGGTCGCTCGGGGACCCCGGGGGGGCAGCGGACGGCGGCGCCGGCCTTGATCTCTGCGGCCCGGGCGCTGTCGCCGGGTCCGGAATCTGGGTGAGCAGGGCCTCAGGCCTCGGTTCCGGGCGACAGGAGGCGCCGGCCCGGTCCGGGAGCGCGGGGTCTCCACGACTTGGGGAGCCAGCGCAGGGGACGGACAGTGCCACGGATTGAATTGACATAGGAGGAAGCCCGAGGTGGACGTAAGACAGACCGAGAAGAAAAAAGCCACTTTAACTCATGCGACTCAGGACCAGGCGTGGGGCTGTGGCTTCTGGGGGACGGAGGGACACGTGGGAGGGAGGGGCCGGTTGAAAACGAGCTCCCCCGTGGGGACTGCAGGCAGCTGCCTCCATATGGTGACCCCCTTCCTAGTACAAAGTTCTCTGTAGAAAAGGGAGGGGTCTTACACCTTACTTTAGAGTAACCCTTCCGAAGACAGTGCTCTGTGTTGGCTGGAACTCAGTTTCTTTTGGCTCAGAGTAGTCATTATGTGGGGTGGCATATTTTGGGGTGAGGCATTAAAATCTCTTGCAGTTCAACTGGGGGTCTGTCCTGACTCCAGCACAAACATCAGGAGGGAAGTTAGATTAGTATTACTTTCACTTTTGTATATGATCCTCTATTTAGTCGTGTAAGTAAAATTTTTCTAAATGTTCACTCATTCAGCAATCTCTTTATCAGGCACTTTTAGTTACCATCCTAGGTAGGTAATTAAGGAAAGTTCCTTGGATCTAGTGGGACCTTTGATGCAAAATGCCTTTTCTTGTTGGGGATTGGCCTGCTTTTTTTAGCTGAATGACTTCACCTGGCAGGGCAGTGGTTACAGTGCTACAGCATTAGAAGAATTCAGGCATGACACAGAAATAGAGGGATAGCAAAACAAAATTTATTAAGAAAAGAACACACTTTAAATAGACTGTAAGGGTCTGAGTATTAATTGAGATTGTCTATGAGAAGTTCTTAGCCCCAGGTTCAGCCTACAGGGCTGAGTTCATGATTAAGACACATGTATTTTTTTTTATTACAGTGTCATAAGGCTAGGGGAGATTTACAGAATTAAAATGTACAAATGACTCCCTAAGGTATGGTTTATCGACTTGGGTCTTTGTTTTGTCAAGTTTATTGTTCCAGGCACCACTGTCACACAAAACCTTTCTTTAATCCTTATGTGGACTCAAAGACATCTCACTGATCTTTGTGGGCTGTCAACACATATGCACCGAACCAAGGATTTTCTATTTTAGATTCCTTTTGCATGTCTCCATACTCATTTCTAACTGCTACTTATCAACTGAATACAGGCTTTGCATTTCTAGCATCTACATGAAGGTTTAGTTCTGGTGTCTCAATCCACTTGGTGAAAGTCTTCGTCTCCTATGCAACTTAGATATTCAAAGATTTTTTTCCCCTAGCCTGGCCCTGTCTAGCTCTCTGAACCTTCAAATGTAGGGTACCAGGTGGTAGTTGATACTGTCAAAGGGCAAAATAACTGCAACTTAGTTTAGTATTGGTTTTGGTTTTGATTCTAAATTGATCAGTCATAATCCCATTAAAATAGTGTTCTGATAAACTAGAAGTTTGGTTTAAAGACTTGAGGAAACAGTAACCAGGAACAAAAAGGACCTTTCAAAGTTACCTGCCTTGTAAGATGGGAACAGCAGGCAGAAGAATGGAATAAAACTGATTACTTCAGGTTACCTTGTTTTTTGTGTGTGTGTGTGTGTGTGTGTGTGTGTAAGGAAAAATTGACAGTTATTCTTCCTCCTTGAGTTCTTAGAAGGTCAGGTAACAACATAGTGTTGATTTGATGAGCTAGAACTTTAGAATGGGTGACTCCCTTGGTCTCCTGGAGCCCAGTGCAGGAGCCTAGTCAACAACAAAGGCCTCCTGCTATTTTTATTTAACAATGTCATCCATTTATTTTGTAGCTCACGAACACCAGAGAGTTTATAATCTACTTTCGCTGTTGAGAAAATTGGAGCTTCATGTGGCACATCAGCCCATAAACTAGCAGTACCAAAGCTAGATACCTTAGGTGTCAGAGTTCCAGACCAGTGGTCTTTTCCATTTTCAGAGAATTAGAATTGGCTGGGCTGTTGACATGCTTCCTTTGGCTAGCTGAGGGGTTTGTTTGCATTTACATCAAATTTTAATCATTCCATAGTAATGTTCATGTAGATTAAAAATCTAGTAGTACAGAAGGGCTAATTTCAAACAATAGTGGTTTGAGGCCCCTATTCTGTATTTACTTCACATACTACCTGTACCCCTAGGAAACTCTTACTAATTGTTTTCATCTTGGACTTAACTGATTATTTCAAAATTATCTGCTTATACTATTTTTTTAATTGCACAGTAGACTTTAATTATGTAAGGGAGGACGAAATAATTTTCCCTCTACTCTTGTGAGGTCTGGGGCCTCTGTAACGAAAGGTAGGTTGCTGAGAGAAGAACAAACAAATTTATTCACATGTGTATTGCATATATCAATGAAGATACCCAGCAGAATAAGAAAATCTCAAAAGGGGTGGCTTAAAATTCATTCTTAAATATCATCTTTAGCTAAATCAAAGAAAGAAGGGTGTATGGGAATTGAGTTAAGGGATGGTGAGCAGGAAAATGTAGTAAATAAAGATAAGTTTTGTACTGCAGACAGATGTCTGTGTTTTCTTGATGAGTCTTATAATTGGGTCTTTTTTCTTCCTGGTATAGAGGGAGACACTCTGATGGAGATTTCCTTCATAGACATAAATTGCCCTTATAAAAGGTAACTTCTAGTCTGTTTTCAGATTGTCTCCAGTATCTGCTATTTTTTTTAAATAATCCTTAGGCCCCCAAAGGCATGTTTTAGGGTGACATATTCCAGTCTCCCACAATCATATTTTGTAGTAACATATTCTTTTCTCTTATACCTATAAACTTGGGGACATAGTAGATAAGGATTTAGTTCTTTTCTTTCCCTACTCCAGTGGTCTTTCCAGTGTAGCCTAGTTACTTGACCCAAGTCCATCTGCTTACTGCTCCACAGGCAATACTTAGAGATAAGAGTTGGTGGGAAGGAAACTGGGGTGTGCATTCCCTTTTATTTTCTTCAGTTTGAACATGGCAGTTGACCTTGACCTCCTGAGGCTAGTTCCTGTGATTCTTCTGACAAACATTTCTTTTCTGCAAGTTAAACCTCCCAGCATTTACATAGTTTGTGTTAGCTGGGGTAAAAGAGTTGAATAAGGAGGGATGTTACATATTCTGTTATTATCTGAAGGTCACCAGCTTCTGGATTCTGTAAGCCTAAAGAAAGATTATTTAGCAGTAAACCTCTTAAGTTATTTAGGTACAGCTTTTCTTTAGAATTTTGAACTGGGAATGGGAGGGGAAGTCAACAATTTTCTTTCTTTTTTTTTTTGTGGGACTGGGGTTTGAACTCAGGACTTCAAGCTTGCAAAACAGTCACTTTCCCTCTTTGGCCATACCTCTAATCCATTTTGTTCTGGTTATTTTGGAGATGGGGTCTTGAGAACTGTTTGCTCAGGCTGATCTTGAACTGTGGTCCTCCAGGTCCCAGCCTCCCAAGTAGCTAGGATTACAGGTATCAGGACAGTTCTTAAAGGGGCTGACACTGCTACAGCTACATTATGTGTATGTATGTACGTACATACATTATATATGTGTGTGTGTGTGTGTATGTATGTATTTTTTTTCCTAAATAAATATTATTAACATTGTTCTTATGCAGTGTTGTTCCTTCAGGGCCAAATAGTGTTCTGTGATTTCTTTTGCTTTCTAGTGTTGTTTTGCAAGTAGTTAATAAGATGGTCAGTTTTTTCATTTGCTTAATTTTCTGTTTCTTGCTGCTATTTTTTTCCCCCAAAAGAGGTCCCAAAAGTTTTCTGTGCTCTTGTACATTGAGCGATCTGTCACTTCATTTTTCAAACTAGAGTCTTCCATCTCTTCTCCAGTGCACTCTGTTTACTTTCTAGGCTTGATATGTAAATATTGTCCCGAAACTTCTTACACCATTCTTCTGTCTTGAATTCCATTTTCTGGATCCTCTGTCTTTCCCTCACCTTGCTGAAGCACATTCTGTAATTTCTGTGGATGAGTGCAACTAGGGATCGTTTTGGAGTACTTGCACACCTGAAAATGTCTTTACTTTTAAACATTATATGTAGTTTGGCTAGGAATATAATTTTAGGTGAAAACATATTTTCACTCAGTTTCAAAGGTATGTACCATCACTTTTTGGCTCTGGTAGTCTGATGCGTCCCTTATTCCCTTTGTTTTTAATAAGTTCCTCCTCTTACTTCTTCCTGCCTTTAGTATCTTTAGAGAACTTTTAGCCCTGATGTTCTGCGGTTTCATGATGATGTTTCTTATCAATCACTTGATCCACAAGTGCAGTCATTTTGCTTTTAGTGTGTCTTTGAGATAGGCTCACTAACTTTTGGCTGGGCTGGCCTCTTAACTATGACCCTTCCTGTCTCTGCCTCCCAGTAGCTAGGATTATAGGTATGTGCTACCATGCCTAGCCCTCTGTTATATTTTTAAATTTCAAAAATTCTGGGTTGGCTGTAGCTCTGTGGTAGAGCACTTGCCTAGCATTTGTGAAGTACTGAGTTCTATCCCAGCTGAAGAATTCCATTAGCAAAAGCAGTTAGGTAGACATGGGGTTTGGGAGGATGCCCCTGGTCACAAGATTTCCCTTGCATGAAGTGGGAATCATAAACACCAGATGACCCACACCCTGGAGCTACAGCTAACATCAGCCTTCTATTTTCCTATCTAGTGAAATTCCCGTATCAAGCACCTCAAGGGGCATCATAACTGCTATGTCACCTTCCATTGGCAACCCTAAATTGGGAAGGCCAAAAAGGATCAAATGCACAGACACCTGCCCTCATCTTCTCAAGCATATAGATATGTGACTTCCTACACCCAGACAGCCACTGTACAGATGCCAAACCGTTTGGGCAGGTCCACAAGGGGAGGAGGGCCCTAATTTCACACAACCTAGTAATTCCACCCTATTGAATAATAAAACTCCAAGCTCTGACATCTTTGACAGTGAATCCTTATCCAAATAACCTGCCTCTCTTTCCATGTTATCGTCCTACTTTTTGTAGGCCTTCGGGCATCATCTTAATCTTAGATACCCCGTCCACTGGTAACAATTCTTTGGTTTTTTTTTGAATTGGTGTTGCCGTATGTTGCTCTTGGGCTTTACTCCTGGCCTCAAGCCATCCTCGCCTCAGCCTCCACAACAGTTGTGACTACAAGCACATTCCACTGCACTTGAATAATCTTTCCTGAGCATCTTGTCTTATTTTGTCAATAACATATCTTCCTGCATCTTTGGGGATACCCAGTAGGTTTTTTTTTTTCTTTTCTCCCTCTATTGTCTATTTCTTATTTGCCTTTTATTTGAATCTTTTTTATGTAGAGTTTTTTTCCCCTAATACATAGGGATACTCGGGTTTCCCTCATATTTTAGAGTGAGGCTCTATAATGCTATTTTGAAGGAAGCTGTTGAGTAGAAGAGAGTCTAGAGTACAAAGGTTCTGGATTTTTACCTAGTCAGTTTCCCTGAAGGGAGACCCTTGCATATCAGTAAGTTTTTTTTTTTTTTTTCTGGATTCCATTCAGTCTATCCAAAGAAGAAACAACAATCTTAAGCCTGAGTGCCAGAGATGTTCAAGGCTGCAGTGTTCTGAATTGAGATAAGAAGGAGCAGAGCACTGCAGAGATCAGACCAAGACCCCTAGTGCCCAGCTCATCCTTGGATCTCCAGTTATTTCCAGGTAGCTAGGCCTCTCCGCTTAAGTTTCACAGGGGACTCAGACTGCAGTATTTTTCCAGGGTTGGGCAGGCAGAGTTTTTTGGGTCTCTGGGGAAGGAGAACATTGGAGTCTCCTTTCCATATTCCCATTTCCTAAAGGGTGTAGTAAAGGAGTCAGTTACCACTTCCTTCCACTTACCCTGGTCTTACCAGACCTTCCTTGTTAGTTTCCTTTGCATTTCTTTGTAGGGGCAGGATGGAGGGGGTGGATGGGAAGGCAGGTAAGCAAGTTGGTCACTGCCATGTTAAGTGGGAAATCTTAGAGTAGATTTTTACAAATCAAATCCCTCCCTCCCCCATGTGCCTTCTTTTGTCTCCTCCCTCTCCTCTAGCCAATTTCTTACTTTTGATCTGAACTTTTCTTACGTTTTGGCTGTACGTGCCAGGCCCCATTCCGCACCTGAGTCACCCATAATTTAGCTCTCTATTGGGCAGAGAAGAATGGTGATTCTGGGTGTGTGTGGGTAGCTCCCTATCTTCCTTTCAGCCCCATAGTGGACAGTTGCAGGATGGAACCAAATGTGTTCACAGGGAAGATCCTTCTAAAAGAAATCATACCCTGTCTTTCAAAAAACAAAGTGTTTTTAAATACTTGGCAAAATAAAGATTTCTTGCCACATACCAACTTGGGAAGAATATGTTTACCTCCTCTTATTTAAATTTAATCTTCCTACCACTTACAGCAATTTACTACAATCTGAATTGATTTCACAGCAAAGTGTCTTCACAAATTAAAAATAACAGACCTCCAACCTTTATTTTTTAAGAATTGACCACAAAGATAATGAAGAATTCTTCCTGTTACAGTCAGAAGCCAAGCTGCACAATAAACATACTCCCATTCTCATTTCCAAATATGATATACTTAGTGTTAACTATTATTTTAAACTTTTGAGAAATACCTTCTTCCCACCACACCACTGTGTAGTTCAGTGTGGCCTTGAGCTCCTGGGCTCAGGGGATCCTTTTATTTCCATCTTTTGAGTAGCTGGGAATATAGATGTGAACCACTGTACCAGGCCAAGAAATGCCTTTTTAAAACATGCTCATAAAGTAAGGAGTTGTTTGGCCTTAGGGAAAAAGTATCAGCCTCCTTCTTCTAAACTGGTGCACACAGTTGTAAAATGTACTTCAAAGGGATATCATTGCTAATAATAATAGAACTCAAAATGTGCATTTCCATTACATTCCCGTCATCAGTGCAAAAACATTGACATATTTTTCAGGAATTTGGAACTCACTTTGTTTAGCCATATGTTGTTTGTACAACTCCTGGGTTAAAAATAATATATTGTTGCATTATTGGATATTTCCATAGACTTTACTACCTTCCTTCCAAATTGTCTTAGGCCCCTGTGCATAATGGTACTAAAAAAAAATTTTTGGCAGAACTGGGGTTTAAACTCAGGGCCTTGTAACTTGCTAGGCAAGTCCTCATGGGCTTGAGCCATGCCCCCAGTCCAAGTATTAATATTTCTGATGAGTGCCTATGGACGGGCTGTATCATTTCCCAAGTTGTGCAGATTTCTGTTCTTGCCTATGATATGACCATGATTTTCTATTAGAAAATACTTTAAGTACTCACTTAAATACTCTAAGTACTTCTATCCCTAAAAAGTTAATTCTTTTTTTTTATGTTATCAGTATTCCCTGGCCTTATTTTTATTTATTTATTTATTTTTTAATTATTATTTTATTATTTATATGTGCATACAAGGCTTGGGTCATTTTTCCCCCCTGCCCCCACCCCCTCCCTTACCACCCACTCCGCCCCCTCCCTCTCTCCCCGACCCCCTCAATACCCAGCAGAAACTATTTTGCCCTTATCTCTAATTTTGTTGTAGAGAGAGTATAAGCAATAACAGGAAGGGACAAGGGTTTTTGCTGGTTGAGATAAGGATAGCTACACAGGGAGTTGACTCACATTAATTTCCTGTGCATGTGTGTTACCTTCTAGGTTAATTCTTTTTTTTTTTTTCCTTTTTCTTTTATTATTCATATGTGCATACAAGGCTTGGGTCATTTCTCCCCCCTGCCCCCACCCCCTCCCTTACCACCCACTCCACCCCCTCCCTCTCCCCCCCCCCAATACCCAGCAGAAACTATTTTGCCCTTATTTCTAATTTTGTTGTAGAGAGAGTATAAGCAATAACAGGAAGGGACAAGGGTTTTTGCTGGTTGAGATAAGGATAGCTATACAGGGAGTTGACTCACATTGATTTCCTGTGCATGGGTGTTACCTTCTAGGTTAATTCTTTTTGATCTAACCTTTTCTCTAGTACCTGTTCCCCTTTTCCTATTGGCCTCAGTTGCTTTTAAGGTATCTGCTTTAGTTTCTCTGCATTAAGGGCAACAAACGCTACCTAGTTTTTTAGGTGTCTTACCTATCCTCACCCCTCCCTTGTGTGCTCTCGCTTTTATCATGTGATCAAAGTCCAATCCCCTTGTTGTGTTTGTCCTTGATCTAATGTCCACATATGAGGGAGAACATACGATTTTTGGTCTTTTGGGCCAGGCTAACCTCACTCAGAATGATTTTTTCCAATTCCATCCATTTACCAGCGAATGATAACATTTCGTTCTTCTTCATGGCTACATAAAATTCCATTGTGTATAGATACCACATTTTCTTAATCCATTCATCATTGGTGGGGCATCTTGGCTGTTTCCATAACTTGGCTATTGTGAATAGTGCTGCAATAAACATGGGTGTGCAGGTGCCTCTGGAGTAACCTGTGTCACACAGTCTTTTGGGTATATCCCCAAGAGTGGTATTGCTGGATCAAATGGTAGATCTATGTTTAGCTTTTTAAGTAGCCTCCAAATTTTTTTCCAGAGTGGTTGTACTAGTTTACATTCCCACCAACAGTGTAAGAGGGTTCCTTTTTCCCCACATCCTCGCCAGCACCTGTTGTTGGTGGTGTTTTAATGATGGCTATTCTAAAGGGGTGAGGTGGAATCTTAGTGTGGTTTTAATTTGCATTTCCTTTATTGCTAGAGATGGTGAGCATTTTTTCATGTGTTTTTCGGCCATTTGAATTTCTTCTTTTGAGAAAGTTCTGTTTAGTTCACTTGCCCATTTCTTTATTGGTTCATTAGTTTTGGGAGAATTTAGTTTTTTAAGTTCCCTGTATATTCTGGTTATCAGTCCTTTGTCTGATGTGTAGCTGGCAAATATTTTCTCCCACTCTGTGGGTGGTCTCTTCAGTTTCGAGACCATTTCTTTTGATGAACAGAAGCTTTTTAGCTTTATGAGGTCCCATTTATCTATGCTATCTCTTAGTTGCTGTGCTGCTGGGGTTTCGTTGAGAAAGTTCTTACCTATACCTACTAACTCCAGAGTATAAAAAGTTAATTCTTATACCAGTTGAGTACCAGGCTTCAACGGTAAGTCCTTCTCTGTCCCTTAGAAAAACTCTGGATTAGTCATGGGGAGGGTTTGAGCAATCCTTTGGAAGGGTCCACGGATGAAGTCAAAGGGAAGCCTTGCTGTAGTGATTCATGTCCTTTCTCATCCATCACCTGGCAAAGTTCTTTTCTCCGACACCTCGAAGATGAGCACTTTTCTCTTAATCATTTTTCTCTAATCACCCCCAGTATTTACTCTATTCAAAAGGATGTTTAAAGTCCATGCATAAAGCTGGATGTGGTGGTACATACTTGTAATCCCCGTACTTGGGAGGCTGAGGCAGAAGGATCTTAAGTTGGAATCCACCCTATTGTAGCAATAGGGAAGACCTTGTTCCAATAAAAAGCAATTTAAAAAAATTTGACCAATAAGAAAATTCATAGGAAGTAGATGATATGATATGATTTTAATATGTCCCCCCACAGTTCATGCACTGAAAACTTCATTCTCAGTGCAACAGTGTAGGGAGATGGAATCTAATACAGTATTAGGTCATGAAGACTCTATCTTTATGAATGGATTAATGTCATTATCTTGAGAATGGGATAGTTAGAAAAGTTCAGTGGTCTTTTCTTGTTCTCTTTCATGTGTGTTCTTTTGCCTTTTTGCCATGGGATGACAGTGTGAAGGCCCTCTCCAGATGTGTTCTCTCCCCCATCCAACCTTTTGCCCCAGTCTTAGACTTCTAGTCTATAGAATTGAATGAAAAAAATTTTCTTTCCTTATAAATGATCTAGCCTGCAGTTCTCTGTTATAGCAACACAAATGGACTAAACTATGGGTCATGATGAAGAAAACATTAAATCATTGTTCTTCTATACATGTACCTATTCTGAACTATTGAAAAGGGTGCTTTCTTGGAGGTTAGGGAATAAGGCACAGATCTGAGCTAGAAATGTTTATGTGTGAAAGCACATAAGCAAATTCTAAGAGACAGATCGTCGCTCTTTGAGAGCACAGGCATTGGCCAGTAGAATGGCCATCCATTCTGATTGCTTCCTATCTGAAAACTTGTGGGCCTAGCCTTCTGAGTGTTGGGTTCAGTCCTCCTGGTCAGTGTCTGATGGCTGGGTGCAGCTGGGTGGGCAGCAGCTCTCTGCTTTTCCCAGATTATTTCTCTGTAGGGTAAGGAGAATTGGCTTCCCTCCACCCTCAAAAATCCGAGACTCAAAGAAGGCCCAGATGATTGGACCTTGTATTGCATCCCAAGATACAGAAGGACTTAGGAGCTTGAGGACACAGGAGTGGTGGAGGCAAATTGTAGGAGGGGACAACGGGAGAAAATATATAGTGAGGAAGAGCTGCCTTACTATGTATATAAAAGCCTCTCAGATAATAAAGATTATCTAGGAGCAGCTCTTTTCAAATGGTATTTATTACCAGTGGAAATTTCCTTCACAGATGTAAATTTCTTTTCAGAACTATTCTTGTGTCTGCAGTATATCAACATTACCAGCTTGAAATAGTCAATATGCCAATGATATTTACTCAGGGCTCTTGCAGTCATAGTTTTGGGTGGTATGCCCAAAGTCCCAGTATTTGCAAATCACATGAAGAAAACCTTTCATTGCTGAAACCTGTGACTTAAAAAAAGAAAGAAAGAAAAAAAAAAAAAAAACCCAACCAAACCCCAGTACCACAAAATAAACAAACAAAATAAAAATAAACCCTATAATGTTGGAGTGTGGCTAGATGCCCCTAGATGGACATTTTCCCACATAGTCTCCCTAGAATTAATTATCTACTTACCACATGGATGATACAACATCAACAAACATGTGTGTATGCCTTTAATATTTGTACCAGTTGTTGCTTTGGAGATAGCAGGAAGCCATCATCATCCTTGCTGACTCCTCCCAACTTCATAGTGTTTTCCTTTGGGTGAGCTGATGTCAAATCTAGGAAGGAGGAGAATTACATGTCATTTTTATTTTATTTTACTTACTTATTTTTGTGGTACTGGGGTTTGAACTTGGCCTCACATTTGCTAGGCAGGCGTTCTACCACTTGAGCCACTCCATCAGCCCTACATCTCATTTTAATTTTTTTATTTTATTTAATTTAAATTATTTTATTGTGCTGTGTGGAGGTATGTTGTAGCATTTACAGAAGTTCTTATAGTGTATCAGATATAATACTTGAATTCACCCCCTCCACTGCTCTCTTTCATCCCCCCTCCCCTGATTCCTGGAACAGTTTCAGCAGGTATTTTTGCATTTACATACATGTGTATACATTATTTGCACCATATTCATCATCCTACCCCTTTCCTTGCCACCTCTTCCTTCCCACCATTACCACCCTCCCCCCTAGAACCTGTACTCAGATTTTGTAGAAGAAAAAAACATAGAAGATTAAAAAAAAGGAAACTTGGCGTTTTTGCTAGTTTGAGATAAAGATAGCTACACAGCAGTTTCATTGTGTTGTTCCTATGCATATATGTAGTACAACCCCGATTGGTTATCTCTACCAGTTCTCTTCACTCCTCTCTAGTCCCCTTCCCATGATGGCCTTGGCCAGTTTAAGATTTCTGTATTTGTTCTATACCATGAGCATATCAACCATATTCGAGATTTTGGTTCCTTTCCTTGTCCTATCCCTCCAGTGCACGGCCTTCCCCTAGTGTGACCCATGTCCCATAATATTGCTGAATTTGTTTTAGGTCTATAATCCACATATGAGGGATTCATGTTTCTTTTGGCCTTCTGAGCCTAACTAACTTCACTTAAGATGATATTCTCCAGTTCCTACATCTCATTTTAAAAAACTGATAAAATGAGTAATGTTTGGGGTAAAGCAAAGTTAGGGAAACCTTATTCAGTATACCTTTGGCCAAACCAAATTATACTATACTCAAGCTCTGTAAACTATTCCTGTTGTCAAACAAGGTACTAGAATGATTATTCCTGGATTCCAGCTATACATCAAATAACAGTCCTGCAAGGTACCTGTTGGCTTTGGACGCTGGCATGTGGGTAACTGGACAACAGCCTGGCACCACCCCAGCTGCTTTACTCTGGCCCTGTACCTTTGCACAAGTTACTTCATTCTACTGTTAATACAGAGAATGATTGCTGACCTAGAATGGTGGTTGCAACTCAGTGAAAGAACTGTTAAAAACTTTAGACAAATTTTTAGATATTCTTGGATTTTTTTTTCCCATGGGATCAAAAGATACCTAGTATATGATTCCAAGTGGAAAAATAGGGGACAGAAATCAGGTATTGGCAGTTTTTGTGTGAATTTTTAATATAAATGAGGGGATGTAAATTATCAATGCACGTCAGATGCTTCAGTGAACACGTTTTCAGCAGTTCAAGTTTATAGCAATTATACATAAACCTGTTAAATTTTTCTGGAGAAAAATTAAACTTGGAAAACTTTATTTGAGCGAAGAAACAACTCCTAAATTGCACTGAAACAGTAAAGGTTGAGCGATCTCTACCCACTAATGTGGGCAGGCAGTATTTATAGACAGAACAAAGTGAGGTAAAGAGGAAACTGTTTGATTGGTTACAAGTTTGCCTTTGCCTTAAATGGACGTATTTTGGCAGATTGCAGCCTGTCATTGGCTGAAGGCTGAGATGCTTTGATTGGCTGAGACTGCAGCTTGTTATAAGAATACACTTCCAAGTTAGGCTGTAGTTTGCTTACATACTAAGTTGGGATATGGATTTACTAGGTACAGAGGTAGATTAGGCCAAATTCATTTTAACAGAATTCTAGATGTCATGCTAATTGTCCCAGTTCTACCTTAGGTTGTAGCTTGGACTCACAACTAGGAAACTGAGGGTCAAAGTCCATGCTCTGCTCTCCACTTGTCCTGAGGCTCTAACTAGGTTTTTTGTTTTATAACACAGGGTCTTGCTGTGTAGCCCAGGCTGGCCTCAAACTTGTGATCTTCCTGCCTCTGCCTCCTGAGTGCTGAGATTACAAGTGTGCACCAAAATGCTGGCTTTAACAAGGTAGTTTTAAGTTCCCTGAAGCCAGATGAGAAATGTAGTTCTCTAAACAACATGGCTCAGAAAGTTTGCAGGCCCGGTAGCTGATGTCTGTGAGAAGCTCATGGGACAGGTACATGTGAATAGAATGAAAGATAAAGGCCTCCCTGTCAGTGACCCTCAGTGCTCCACCAGGGTAGTTTTGTAACCTGTTTCTTAGGTTTCCTTCCAGAAATTCTGTGTCTATAAAGATGTGTGTGTTCATAAACATAAAGAGCATCTCATTTCCTGTATACACAAATAGAAACATGACAGATACACTGTTTTTTCTCCCTTTTTTAGACATGAGTTATCATCATCATCATAATCATGGTTGTTTTGAGAATGTCTTACTATGTGGCTCAGGCTGGCTTTGAACTTGCAATCCACCTGCCTCAGCCTCCCGGGTGCTGGGATTACACGTGTGCCACCATGCCCAACCCTAGACTAAACTGTTACTACTTGTCCCATATCAATGTCTAACTTGTTTGGTTTTCCTTTGGTGGCACGGGGCTTGACCTCAGGAACTTGGGCTTACTAGGCAAGTGCTCTACCACTTGAGTCATGCCCCCAGCCCTTTTTGCTTTAGTTATTTTTCAGGTAGTATTTTGTTCAGGCTGGCTAGCCTCAGACCTCAGTCCTCCTACCTCCACCTCCTGAATAGCTGAGATTATGTAGTGCCATGTTTACTCTTTTAACATTTATTAATGTTTTTCTGATGATAATATTTCTGTTACAGAAAATACTCATCCCTGCTCCTACCATCTGTATAGCAGTTCAGTGTGCATCCTTCCTTCACTTTCTTTTTGTCCTTTAGGCATTCATGACTAAAAGCCAAATACCCACATTGTGTGTGATAGCATGTGTTTATATGTTGATACTTAAAAATGAACATGAGCATCTGGTCCTGATTTTCCAAACTTGGAATTCAGTACCTTTTTCTGGCTATTTCAGCAGAGTGGGAGAAGGTGGAAATGAACCAGCAGCACAGGCCCAGTTTGTATCTTCAAGACTCTGGGAGTTTGAGAGATTGTTAGTAAAACGGAAAGAAGATTCCCACAGTCTTTTTGTGTACTGAAACTAGCGCAATTGATACTGACTCCCCTGGACTGGACACCAAGCAGGGGTCCTATGTGCTAAGGTTGTATAGTCAGGACAGGTGTGGAGGGAGGAGAGTCAGAGCTGAGGAGCATGCTTTGCTGGCTCCATGGCAGGGTGAGTGGAGACCATGGGAGAGGGGGTCTGTGAACAGAGGCCTTCCTGGAGTTCTGCCTTCCCCTTTGCTCCCCAGCTGCTTTGGAACATAAGGCTCCCATCCCCGCCCCCAGCCTGTTCATTGTTGAGTACATGGACACTGTGGTTGGTGAACAACCTGAAAAACCACTGTGATGTTCTAGAACTAGATTGGCCCTTGGTCTTCTTAATCTCACATTTTCCCTACAATCTCTTGCCTTCCCTTCTTAAATAAAATCCTTCTGTGGGGACAGTAAGTTAGTATTTTAGTGAATTTGAGTTCTACATCTCTGCAGAATGTGGTATAGCATCTGTTTATTTACTTCAGATACTGAGTATAGTGCATATTTTATAAACTGGTACAGATACAATGTAGTATTAAGTTTTACTAAGAATGTCCTCCTTATTAGAATGACTTGGCAGCTTCCTCTGGTTCATTAAAAAGTGTGCTATGTTTCTATTAACATGCTTGCCAAGGTTTTACTTTTTGTTTTTTATTTTCTAGTTATGAAAAACCTCCTCCTGGGCTAATCAAGGTAAGTGTGAGGTTCATACTTATGATTATTTCACTGGACATACTTGGAGACTCAGTAACTTGTTAGAAAAATGGTTGCATAGGTTTCAAACATCTTTTTATGAAAGCAATGATTCTTCCCTGCAGATGTCAGATGGGCTTTGTTACAAGCCTGTGGCTTTGAGAAATCTGAATTAGTCATGTTTCCTTTCCCCAAGGAACCAGGGCAGGCACATGTGGGTTCCTCAGCTGTGGTTCCCTCACTGGCCGCATGTTCTCAAAGGTCTGCCGCCCTGTTTGCCTTGTCTGCGTCACCCAGCCAGCTCCTCGGTACCCCGGACTCGGGTCTTGAGTGTCCTCAACTCAGAGCATCCTTGAAGGAGACCTAGAGCTCCTCCCCTCAGACCTCCTGAACTGGGTCCGCTGCCCAGCTTTCTAGCCACCCAGTCTCAGAGTGTCACTGCCTGAGAGCAGCAGGCAAAGGGCAAAAGACTTGCTGTTTGGTAACTTTCAATTTAAAAAGACTTAAAACTCACTCTTCTGGTATAAACGTAATATTCGTAAAAGCTTTTAAGTAATAAGAAAGTGAAGAAACACTTTAATTGTAAATACAGTGAGTCAGTGGTGAAATGCCTTTCAGAGACACAGCACCTCTGTGATTGACCATGACCATGTCCTTAAGATAGTGAAACCTTTTTTTGGTCGTAGAGTGTAATAGTCAGAATGTGGCACTCACAGACCATGCCTGTGTGAAGACAGACTTGTGTTTAACCAGTGCCTTTCCTGCGGTTGCAGCTGCATTGGTTTTCAGGCATCCTTCTCTTCTTGCTCACTAATGTAATTTCTTTCTCTCCAGTTTGTGGGGGTGGCTGAAGGTGGCCTTGTGTCCACAGTGCAGGAGAAACCCAGGCTATGTGGGTTCCTCAGCAGGAAGGAGAGAATTCCAGTGATTTTTGCTATGTGATTCATACTCTGTTTCCTTTGTGTAGGAAGATGAGACTAAGCCAGAAGACTGTATACCAGATGTACCAGGCAATGAGCATGCCAGGGAATTTCTGGCTCATGCACCAACTAAAGGACTATGGATGCCACTGGGGAAAGAAGTCAAAGTTATGCAATGTGAGTGTGGAAGAATTTCAGTAACACCCCTGTTATAAGGAATTTGCATACAAAAATGCGCAAGTGTGCTCATTTCTGTAATTTGTTCTCAGCCCATTCCTCTTAGAATCATGGCATATTCTCCATTTCTAGAGAAGAAAGCAGACTTGCTTATGTTAGTAAGTGGTCCAGTGGAAGGGGCTTCTAACTCCAATTCCACCAGTCTTTCCTCAGGACTATGACTGCCTTGGGAGTAGGCTCTTCAGTGATACTCCCATAACAAAAGGGACATCCCATTCCATAATAGATGTTCTGTGGGAGTGAGGGAGGCACTGGAGAGGAGGTCTTCTTGAGACTTGCTGTTCTGGGTCACTCTCTATCAGAGGTGCCAAGTGACATCTCCGAGAAACACCAGAGGAGCGAGGACAGGCTGCAGGCCAGAGTTCTGCACAGGCAGATCTCTCCATGCATGTCCCTCATCTACCTTTAAGAGCATTTATACACTTCTCAAAAGAGTAAGCCTTTTGAATTGGTTTTAACATTTATTGTCACATCTTAAGGTCACGCTTGTAGCTCTCTTCTGGCGACAGTGTCTTGAGGAACTCAGAATGGTCCTGCATTTGGTATACTGTCATAGGCCTTCCTACAGACACTCCTAACAGAAGTAGGCAGTCCCAAGTTCCTGGAAATAGGATTGCTTTCCTTTATACTAACAGTGTCAGAAAAGCACCAAGATCTGCATGTGGCATGTACCTAGGCCGACTTTGAGGGGTTCACGCTCTGAGACCTAAAGTTCTTATGAAATTGTCTGAAATGAAAAAATAAGTCATCAGGGTATGTGGTGGTTCCATGTGTACAAAATATGTCTGTGACAGCATAAAGCATGCTTGCCTTATTGAGGAAGAAAAATTCATTGTGAAAGTGTTGAGCCAGAAAGCTAAATTTATGGCTGGGAGGTGGCTTAAGTGGCAGAGCACCTGTATAGCAGACATGAGGCCTTGAGTTCAACGCCCACCCCCCACAAACACACACCAAAAAAATCAACCAAACAAAAAGCTAAGTTTAAAAAAGAGCTGGGTGTGGATGGTGTATGTCTGAAATCCCAGCTACTTGGGAAGTGGGAATCAGGAGGAGGATTGCCATTTGAGGCTAGCCCAAGCAAAAAAGTTAGTGAAACTGCATCTCAGCCAACAAGCCAGGCATGGTGGCTTATGTCTGTAATGCCAACTGTGCAGTAGGCATAGGTAGGAGGATCATGGTTCAAAACTGGCTCTGGGCAAATACAAAAGATCTTATCTGAAAAATAACTAGAGCAAAAAAGGGCTGGGGTCATGGCTCAAGTTGTGGAGCACATGCCTAGCAATCAAGAGGCCCCAGTATCATCAAAAAAAACCCAACCAAACAAACAAAAAGTTAAAAAAGCAGCACTTGCTGGGCACCTACTACTCAGGAGGCAGAGATCAGGAGGATCACAATTTGAAGCAGCCAGCCTGGGGAAATAGTTCACAAGACTCTGTCTTGAAAAAACCCAGCACAGAAAAGGAATGGCGAAGTGGCTCAAGGTGTAGGCCCTGAGTTCAAACCCCAGTACTGTAAAAAAAAAAAGAAAAAAAAAAAGCACTCTTAAGTAATTTATTTTTTTTATTTATTTATTTTTTAAAGTACATTGTATGTATTTATGCAATTTAAAAAAGAAAAAAAAGATTATGCTTGAATTGTTCCTTGATTTTTTTTTTTTAGATTTAGACATTACTTTTTGACATCATGCAATGGAAGATGAGAATGTAGCTTTCACTCTTACTCTTAGAACACACATGTAATCTCATTATGTCTCATTTTCCAGTAATAATTATGTCATAATTTTCAGTAGATAAGTCTTTGGTATTTATTATATTCAGAGGTGCATAAAGTTATTCCTTTTCCTTTCTCGCATCCTACATAGTTTCCTCCTTCCAAAATTAATGTTTATCTTCTTTTTTGTTACTGTTTTTCAGTTTTGTTTTATTTTTGTTTTCCAGTACTGTTTTCTAATTCAACCCCAAATTCTTCCAACCTTGAATCCTAAGACTTCAATTGAGAAACTTGAGGCGTTCTGGCAGTTTCATCTTTCTAGAGATGGCTGCTCCCATGCTTACCTTCCAGGTGTCTGCTTTTGCTACTTCTTACAGAGTAAGTATTTGTGTCTTTCCAAAATTTATGTGCTGAAGCCCTAATCTCTATTATAAAATGATACTTTGAGATAATGGGGCTTTTTAGAGCTAATTAGGGTTAGATGAGGTCATATACCCCCATGATGTGACTAGTAGTCTTTAAAAGAGTCATAGAGTCTCTTCCCCCTCCTCCCTTTCTCTCTTTCTGTTTGCCATGTGAAGACAAAGAGGCAGTCATCAGAAAGCCAAGAAGAAAGCCCTCAACAGAAACCAACCTTGCTGTCATCTTGATCTCAGAAATTCAGCCTCTGGAACTGAGAAAATTGATTTCTGTTTTTTAAACCACACTATACAGTCTGTGGCATTTTGTTAATAGCAGCCTGAGCTAAGACACCATCATTCTATAGTTTTCCTTAGCCTCTCTCCTATGTTAGGTCTTGTGTTTTCCTATATTCTGGTTCTTCTTTGTTTTATGTTCTCTTCTCATGGTTGAGTGATTCTTCTGACAGTTTCGTTCAAAATGGGCCTTAGGTGATAGAATCTTATTTTATTTTTTTGAGGCAGTGTCTCACTTTGTAGACCAGGCTGGATTTAAACTTGCAGTTCAACCTCCCAAATACACGGTTTATAGGCATGCACCAACACACCCAGCTTAAGGGGTAGAAATTTTAAGGCCTTACTTTTCTAAAAATAACTTTGTTTTATAGAATTTTTATACGCCAGGATATGGATTTTGTGTTGTTTTGTTTTTAACTTTTTTTCTCTGTAAGCTTTAATAGTGTCTTTTCCTTATTCCCACTGTTCTGAAGTTTCACAATGACATGCTTGGTATGCATCTGTGTTCAATCATTGTATTCAATAATTAGCAGATCTTTTTAATCTGGAAATGTGTGTCTCCATTTTTATTTGCTTGTTACTTTGTAGTGCTGGGGATTGAACCCAGGGCCTCACACGTGCTAAGCAAGCACTTTACCACTGGAGCTATCCCCTCAGCCCCTGTACTGATTTCCTTAATTTTATTTTCTTACTTTTATCTCCTGTTTTTGTCCCTTATACCTGTTACTCTTCTTTCTAGAATAGAAATGCTGTTCACCTCATGGCACTGGGAAATGAGAAAGATAGGCATCCCAGAGTTCCCTTCAAAGGCATGCCATTAATAACCTAAAGACCTTTTACTAGGCCTTGCCACCTTCCTGGAGCACCATGCTGAGGTCAAACCTATAATACATAAGCTTTTAGGAGACATTCTGGATCCAAAATACATCAAAGGATATGCTTTCTAGGAGTCAGGTATTATTGGGACCAATTGGAGACTGGCTATCATTCCTATTCTTGCCTATGAGGCAAGAAGTTGATCAGAATCCCTCCGTGTGTGAGTCAGACTTGTTGGGTCTCATTATAGATGATCTTTTTGTAGGCGGTCAGTTGGGAGAACATCTGAAGTCAATAGCTGTAGGTTTTTCTCTTTGAGTGGGTTATATATTCCCAGAGAAGAAGGTTCTTCTGGGGAAGGTGGAAGCCACATTGCTGGTGTTCAGGAGCTAAGTAGAGCAAGAAGACTGGGAAATCCCTCCCTCTCCTTTTTATTTGGTCATATACTCCTCTGTATTTATGGCCAGAAACCCTAGGCTTTAACCTTTTGTAGATATTACAGCCTTCAGAAGAAAGTTGTCTATGGACTCTTACAACGTCCTCCTTATTTTAACTACCCCGTCACCTTTATTTCCAGAGGTATCTGGTGCTGCCAATTCCTGAACTTTTGGAGCTTCTACAAATAGAAATTAAGTATATTTTTAGTTCTCCCCCATATTAGTCAGAGTTCTGTCACTGTACAGAGTACCTGAGGCAACTTAAAAGGGCTTATTTTGGCTCAAAATAAAGTATGGGTAGACCCATACTTTAGACCTCTGGTGGGGTGCTAGATGGCAACAGTGGGGCATGTGTGGTACACTGCTCACACCATGAGCCAGCAGACAAAAAAAGAGAATGTGGATGGGCTGGGGGCTCATAATCACTTTAAGGGCGTGCCCCCAGTGACCTAAGGGTAGTCGATAAGGCCCCACCTCTTAAAGGTCTGTAGCACCTCCCAGTAGTGCTATTCTTGGGACCAAACCTGCAACACATGAACCTTTGGGGGACATTCAACATTGAAACTCATTTTTTGGGGTGTCTTTTTGGCAATACTGGGTTTGAACTCAGGGCCTTATGCTTGCCAGCCAGGTGCTCTGCCACTTGAGCCATACCACCAGCCCTTAACATAAGCTATAGCATCTCCTCTGCTGCCTTAGTTCTGTTTTGCAGGGGTCTAGAATTCACCTAGAAATCATCTACCTGCATTAGTGGTACTAGGGTTTTGAATTCAGTGCCTCATACTTGCTGGGCAAGCATTCTACTACTTAAGCCATGCTTCCAGTTCTATGTTCAATTTTTTTGCATTTGACTCTTGCAAATTCACTGTCAGAATTTGAGTTTATAGTTTCTTCCAAAGTTTTATTGTGGTTTGTTTTGTAAATGATGAAATTCACTGATTTCAAGTATGCAATTCAATCATTTTTTAGTAACAATTAAGTGCAGTTATCACCCTAAATAAGTGTTAGAACATTTTTATCCCCCATTAAAATCCCTCATATCCATTTACAGTTAATCCACATTTGTAGCCTCTGGCAGCCATTCATCCACTGTCTTTATAAACTTGGCTTTTCTGG
This sequence comes from Castor canadensis, assembly GCF_047511655.1. NCBI lineage: Eukaryota > Metazoa > Chordata > Mammalia > Rodentia > Castoridae > Castor > Castor canadensis. The sequence continues at coordinate 96,293,761 of NC_133387.1, forward strand.
ACATATATAAATTGTTTGTGGGCTCTCATTTTTGACTCTTCATTTAACATAGTGTTTCTGATGTTAATTCACAGCATAGGAAATGCCAGTAGTTCATTATTATTTCATCTTTGGTTTGGGTTACTCTTCTTTTTTTGGGTTATTCTTTTTCTAGATTTTTAAAAGTGAAAGCCTAGGTTATTGATTTGAGAACTAATATAAACATTTAAAATTATAAACTTTCTTATAAGCACATTTTATCTGCGTTGTAATACATTTTGTTATATTGTGCTTTAATTTTCATTCACATCCAAATATTTTGATTTCCCATGTTTATTCTGTCTTTGGGAGGAGAAGTATTCTTTAGGTGTGTTTGGTTCAGCTGGTTTACATTGTTCAAGTCTTGGGGTTCATTGCTGATTTGGTTATTACATCCATGCCTGAATGTGGAGTACCTTGCATTGTTCTGATTTTCCCTTCAGTTCAGTTTTTGTTTCATCTCTTTGGTACTCTGTTCCTAGGTACATGTATGTTTCTAAATGTTTTATCTTATTGATGGATTGACACTTTTAGCAATATATATTTCCCTTTTTGTCTGTATCTCTGTGTATTTTGTGTGCTTGTTGTTGTTTTGAGACAGCATCTCACTATGTAGCCTGGTCTGGCTTTGAACTTAAGATCTACTTAGTGCTGGAGATCACTGGTGTGAGCCACTAGGCTCAGCTTGCCTTTGTAATAGCTTGCCTCCAGTTTCTAATGAGAAGTCTGCTGTTGATTTTCTTGTGGACTCTTAACCAGCAATAAACTTCTTTCTCTCCACATGTGCATTCTCTTTTGATGCTTGGCCTTTAACCGTTTGTCTATAATGTATATGTGTGAATCTCTTTGAATTTATCCTACTTTTGAGTTTGTTGAGCTTCTTTGCTTTGTATTTTTCACCAAAATGAGAAGTTTTGGGTTATTTTTTCAGATATTCTTTCTACCCTTTCTCTCACTTCTTTCTTTCTGGTATTCTCTTTTTTGGGGGGAAAGGGGCAGTGTGGGAATCAAACCCAGGGCCTTAGGCATGCTAGGCAAGCACCCTACCACTAAGCTACATCCCCAGCCCTTAATATTCTCATTATGTGTATGCTGTTAAATTTGATGGTATCCCCCTGGTGTGTGGGACTCTTAAGCACTTTTCTTTGTTCTTTTTTCTGTTTTTCAGAGTTGATGTTTATGGATTCTGTCTTTTACCATCTCAGATCGCCTGATGTACTTTTCACATCCTGAATTTATTTTTTCCTATTTTTTCTTGAACTCAAGCTCTTGCACTTGCTAGGCAAGCACTATACCACTTGAGCCATGCCTCCAGCCCCAATGTTTATTTTTCTATGGATAATTGCTATTTCATGACACAGCATTTCTATGCTTTCATTTATTTAGGCATGCTTTCTTTCATTTCTTTGAATGTATAGCAGCTGCTATAAAGTCTGTCCTGTTATGTCCAGCATCTGGAAAAGTTTTGTTGAAAAGTAGATGTTTTGGATAATGTAATGTGGTAACTCTGGAAATCAGATGCCTTCTTCCTATCTAAAGGTGTTGATGATGTTACTTGTTTTTTGTTTTTTTTTTTTTTTGATGGTACTGGAGTTTGAATTCAGGGGCTTAGGCTTGCTAGGCAGATGCTTTACTACTTGAGCCACTCCACCATTCTTGTGTGTGTGTGTGTTGGGTATTTTTCAAAATAAGGTCTCACGAACTATTTGCCTAGGCTGGCTTTGAGCTGTGATCCTCCTGATCTCTGCCTCCTGAGTAGCTAGGATTACATTCATGAGCCATTGGCACCCAGCTGCCTTTTTAGTAACTTGCCTGGAGTACTTTTGTAGGTCTGTTTTCCCTGTATAGTATGGCTGCTGAAATGGCTGCTAATTCTAAGTTAGCTTAGTAGTCAGCTAATAATTTATCAATGGTTTCCTTCAGTTCCACAGTCCATGAAATTACATATGTTGGAGTCCGTCATCAGAGCTCATTTAGTTCACAACTGTTTTCTGCTTTACTGCCTGCTTTCCTAGGCCTCAGGGTCAGCCAGAAGTGAGGGAATTTGGCTTTCTCAAGCCTTTACTGTGTTTGCACACAGCCTTCTGAATGCCTAGGATTGGTCAGGACTTGTGAAAGCCCCTTTGGGATACCTGGAGCTATATCTTGAGCCCCCAGTGAATATTTTAAATTCACCTTATTTGTCAGTGTTTCTGAGGGAGGCCTGATAGTCTACATTACTAGCAGCCTCTTTTGTGTTGCAGTTTTGCTGTGGACCACACTTGGATTGCAAGAATCCCCTTTCCTTTAGTCCTAAGAGAATTTTCGGCAGAGATGGTATCCCACGTCCTATAGTATTTCACATCCTTCACTTTTTTTTTTTTTTTTTGATGGGACTGGGTTTGAACTTCCGACTTTTCTCTACCACTTGAGCCACACTTCCAGTCTATTTTGGTCTGGTTATTTTGGAGATAGGAGTCTCTCTTTTTTTTTTTTGGTGGCACTGGGGTTTGAACTCAGGTCCTGCACCTTGAACCACTTCACCAGCCCTTTTTTGTGTTGGGTATTTTCGAGATAAGATCTCATGAACTGTTTGCCCAGGCTGGCTTCAAACCGTGATCCTCTTGATCTCTTCCTCCTGAGTAGCTAGGATTGCAGGCATGAACTACTGGTGCTGGCCTCACGATGGGGTCGCTTGACTATTTGCCTGGGCTGGCCTCCAACTGCAGTCTACCAGGTCTCAGCCTCCTAAATAGCTCAGCTAAGGATGTGGTGGCCAGCCTCACAGCCTCACTTCTGCTGTGTGCCCAGACATTCATGTAAAGGAATGCTGTCCTTCTTTCCCAGACGTTAAAGTGCAGAGGAGTTAAGGACAAAGACAGCTCATAAACCATCCATAAGGAGTTTCCAAACATCATTTTCATTGCCTTTCCTGCATCCAACCCTCCATGCCTTTCATGACATGCTTTCTATAGTTGCTAGCACAGACCACTTGGCTAATCTTACCTGTAATCTCTTCCTGACCTCCCTAGTCAGTACCCAATTGCAGACTCTCACTTAACTCACCATCCCCATATAATCTGATTTGTTTCTAATCCAGATGGGTCTGAGAGGATGAAAAGAGATGAGAGAAATTACATCCATTCCTTCTTCAGTAACCATTTCCTTTTCCTCAGTTCTCAACACGTGATATCAAGTCCATAATCATTGAAATTCTTTGAAATTGTATCCCTTTTGTTGACTCGTACATATATTTCTTTGTTATGTCTCATCATCAGGTCCTTCTGCTACTTCTAATAAACATCTTTAAGCAGGGCAATGTCCCTGTTCTGTGGGTAAAGTTATACTAGGGTAAATGCCATCACAGATGGCATTTACATGTTAAGAGAACTTGTGATTTTGTGAGGGATTTGTACAGTAGTTGATTCAACCTGAGAAAGAAGTTACTTGTTCTTGTGCCTAAGTTTATAAATGAGAATTATAGCCACATGATGAATGGAAAAGATTTACTCTCAAAAGTAGTGAGACATAAAAACAAATCTACCTTTTGCAGTACTTTTGCAATGGATTAATTCATCAGTGCTTGATGATGGAATATTTATTCCTAAAACTACAAGATGCAAAGGTACTTGAAAGCAATTAGATCACCTCTATCTTCTCTGCTCTCACATTCATGGTTTACACACTGGTTCCTTTTAGAATTGAACTGTAATGAAGAAAAACTTTAATCTCTTGAAACCTTCTCATCAAGGTGAGCCATGTTATCTTACAGAAATATTTCCTTTTTTCTTTGTTTTTAGGTTGGCGTTGCAAACGGTATGGTCACCGAACAGGAGACAAAGAATGCCCTTTCTTTATCAAAGGCAACCAAAAGTTAGAACAGTTCAGAGTAGTAAGTAAAATCTGCAGTGTCAAATTACATGTATCAGAGGTGGTACATATCAGTGAGTCCGGGAATCACCAGTGAAATGAATGTTCTATAAACAAATTCCCCAGAAGTCTTTTGGTCCCAGTATCAGATGTTAACTACACCTCTGTTACGCATTTATGTGACAGATTAGTTTTTCTGTGGTGGGGATTCAACCTTGCACGTGCTAGGCAAGTGCTCCACCACTTGAGTCATGGCTCCAGCTTTTTTTGCTTTCATTATCAGATCTTCCTGCTTATACTGCCCACAAAGCTGGGATGACAAGCACTTGCTGCTACACCCAGCATTTTATTAGTTGAGATAGAGGTCTTGCTAACTTTTTGCCCAGACTGGCTTTAAACTGTGATCCTCCCAATCTCTGCCTCCCGAGTAGCTGGGATTCCAGGTGTGAGTCACTGAGCCCAGCCCAGAATAGTTCTTTAACAAAAAGCTACTAATAAAAAACATTGAAGGGATAGGGATATAGCTCAGTAGTTGGACACTTGCCTAGCATACACTGGGTTTGATTCCCAGCACTGCAGAAAACCCAAAATGTTACTTGCTACCCGGGCATGGTGGTAAATGCCTGGAATAACAGCACTTGGGAAGTCAAAACAGGAGGATTGCATGTTTGAGGCCATCCTGGTCCATATAGCAAGACCCTATCTCAAAAAAAAAAAAAAAAAGATTTTGCTTATACCTTTGGAACAGTGACACTTTTCTGAAGCAGTCATTGTTATCTATTCAATACCCCCATTTAAAAAATTATATAAAAAGTCATGTTTCATAACTAAAACCAGGGTTTTTATCAGCAGTTTACATGGCTTAATATTTTAATATTTCCTCATTTTATTTTAACGGAATCCCTCTGCAGAGGTGCTAATCCACTGTTCAGTTACTGCTCCTGCCAAGTGGGGTGTGCTGTGATTGAATGTACTGGGGTTGAATACAGATCAAAATGGGTCAGTAGACATCCTTTGGATGTTGTAAGACATTTCAAGTTTTGCATTTTCATTTTTATCTGAGAAAAATTATTTTGGACCAAGAAGAATGAAAGTGAAATGTCAATTTCTGTTATCCCCTCTTTCTTTTCCTTTTTTTAGTAGGACTGGGATTTGAACTCAAGGGTCTGCACTTGCAAAGCAGGCACTCTACCGGTAATTTGAGCCACATCTCCAGTCCTGAGATGTCAGTTTCTACAGATACCATAAGACATAGTTTTTAATGCTAAATCTCAGAAACCTTAAACATACTCATATTTTTTTTTAACTCAGTGACCCAACTTCTGAGAATTTATCACACGGCTATAACAGAACACCTATGTATACACAGCTCTTTTTGTTTGCTTTTTCCTACTTCTCTTTTGTTGTGTACACAACTGTTACAAGTATAATGTCAATAATTATAGATATGATTAAGTAAATAAAATAAAAACTAAACTAAAACAGAAAACAACTTTAAAGTTAAACATATCCACAAAATTACGGCAGTAAACAAATTAGAAATTAGGAATTGTTTTAATGTTATGAGAAATGTTCATAAAAATGTAAGTATAAGACAAGAGTTGCATACATGTGTTTAAGTGTTTGAAGCAAATTTAGATTATCTAAATGAAGGACTGGGGGTGTAACTTAGAGGTAGAGAACTTGCCTACTGTGTTTGAGGCCCTAGGTTTGATTCCCGAGCCCTGCAGACAAAGCAAATAAAACATATTACCTAAATAATAAAATTCATTTGTCCGATTAAAGAAATTGGGCACCTCACAATAGAATTTATACCACCAAGTCCAATCTTGCTTCTCTCCCCAGAGTAGGTCTCTAGGAATTCGCAGGTTTTTTGGTATTGAGATTTGAACTGAGGGCCTTGTGCCCACAAGGCAGGTATTCTACCACTTAAGGCATACCTCCATATGGTATGCCTAGTTGGCATACCAACTAGGAATTAGTTGAATATATTTACATACTTGTTTGAGATATGTAACATATAAATACATTTTTATGTATTTATAAATGGATCATTCTAATACAACTCACTTGTTTCACTTAATACTATCTCTTGCTCATCTCTCCAAATAGATCAAAGAGGATTACCTCTATTTCTCAACTTTAGTACTGTTTTATAATAGGACAATACAGTTATTTGCTAATGAAGAATATTTTATTTCCTCTGTTTTTCTAATTCAGAAAATTTTTCTGAATTAGCCCCAATAAGTTTACAGTGATATGACTTTTTAAAAAGATGAGGACATGTTAAACATAAAGCTATACCAAACAATAAAAAACTGGTTTCAGTAATGTAGGGATTTAATTTTTATTTAACTAGCAGTCTGTGAAGCCTAACCAAATGTTAACCTTCTCCGACTCTTAAGGCACATGAAGATCCCATGTATGACATCATTCGAGAGAATAAAAGACATGAGAAGGATGTGAGGTGAGGTTGTCCTGATGGTACCAACATCCTCTTAAAGTCTTAAATAGAGTTGAAAACCGTCACTGTATAATAATCAGGGGAATGGTTTCTTAAACAGTGACTGTCAGGGGAATGAGCAGGCCAGCCGTCTACTGATGATAGCGTAAAAGCAAGTGGGTGGGGCCCAGCACACACCAGTGGAAGTGGTGTTGGCAACTCAGTGTGGTGTCTGCTTGTAATGTACAATTAACTCCTGTATGATTTAGTTTTTTTATTCTCCAGTATCATTAAGGATCTGAGCTTTTGTTAAAATTTATTCTTAGACATAAAGAGAGGGTAAACATTGGTTGCACTGTAGTTGTTGAGGTAAATAACAGTGAAATTGAGCAGTGAGTGAATGGTTCATAAATTTCTTCAAGAAATTATAAGGACTGTAGGAACATGCAGAAATATTTAGGACAATGGAAAAATACGTGTTGTCTTTGGTGAGGTAGTTATTCGTGACTTCCTCCCCCTGCCCCATGCTGTTTTTAAATCACGTGCCTATTGAAACACACTGTTTTAAGTTTAAAATCGCAGTTCTTTAACCAGTCTTCTCTGTTTAGGATACAGCAATTAAAACGGTTACTGGAAGATTCCACCTCAGATGAGGATGGGAGCAGCTCTAGTTCTTCAGAATGTAGAGAGAAACACAAGAAAAAGAAGAAGAAAGAAAAGCATAAGAAAAGGAAGAAAGAAAAGAAAAAGAAGAAAAAACGGAAGCATAAATCTTCCAAGTCAAGTGAGAGTTCAGACTCACAATGACATGGACTTGACTTGTTCAACAGTTCTCAACAGTTCAGTTTGTTCTCAGAAATCAAACGCTGTGGCCAAAGAAAAGAGGGAGCTGCTATCAGAAAGTAACAGGACACAGACCAGAGGAGGACATCTGTCGTCACAGCTGTGCATCCTCCCCACCTTCCATTGGAGCCAGCCCACAGCAGAGGGTTGTGTCTTCCTTCCCAGGTGCTAGCAGGGGATGTGGCTGATTCCAGGCAGGGGAGCTTCTTCAGTGTCCTCCTCCCTGCTGGTCACTTGAGTCTGATTCCTTAGAAAGGCCTCCTTCAGGGAGGTGGCTGAAGGGACTCTGAGGAGGCACTGACTGGCAGTGCCACAGCTTTTGCACTCTGTGGTGGGGTGGCTCACTTCTCATGGACCTCAGGTTGGAGCCTTTTCTGTCGATGAGGATAATAAAAGTTCATTATTTTAAAATGTAGTTATTTATTCATGAGTAACGTGGGCATGAGGCCCAAATTAAAAGGGGTATAGAAACATAATATTTATTTTTTGAAACAGGTTCTCAATATGCAGCCCAGCCTGGCCTCAAATTCAAGATCCTCCTACCTCAGCCTCCTCAGTGCTGGGATTACTGGTATGTACCACCATGCCTAGTATAAATATAATATTTAATCATGAATCCTGTTTCCTTTCTACCCTAGTTCCTTCCCCAGTGGCTACTAATCTTACTAGTTTATAGTGAAGTGTCACAGAATACCTCCTGTATCAAAAACACATAGGACTTTTTATATAAAAGCTCTATATGCTTTTTAAATTTAATAGTAGGAGAGGGATCATCATTATGTCCAGCACATATGAACTTGCTGCCCTTTATAAAGTGCACATTTATATTGACCTGACAATTTTTGGCTTGTGGGGAGTGTTTTCCTATAAAAACAGTGAAAAATCTTGTTTGACTGCCTTGTATTTAACTTGCTTGGGCCTAACTGCCAGAGTCCTAAGATTTTCACAGATAATTGACTGAGAAATAGTTTAAGAATATAGGGACCAGGCACTGATGGGTCATGCCTATAGTAATCCTAGCTGTCCAGGGGCAGAGATAGGAGGATCACTGTTTGAAGCCAGCCTGGGTAGGTAGTTTGAGAGACCCTGTCTCCAAAATACCCAACATAAAAAGGCTGTCAGAGTGGCTCAAGTTGATAGAGTACCTGCCTAGCAAATGTGAGGCCCTGAGTTCAAGCTCCAGTACCGCAGAATGAAAAGAACATAGGTGAAGTAGTGGACTGACTGTGTTGGCTACCCAAGTCCCAGATTATATCACTGACTTCCTGCTTCTACCTTCTACCTGAGCACAGCCCACCTCTGATCTCATAGATTAGACTTCACAGCAACAAAAGTCAAGTGGTGCCTGTAGCAAGAGAAGGCCTTTTCTTTGCCAGGCCAAAGTGCAGCTGGATCTACAGTGTGTTTGTCCTTATGCAGTATAGATTATTGCTATTTTACTCATTTACTGTCCCAGAAACTCACTAATCTCATTACCTCCCCTTTACAGTCCCTCCTTTAATTCTCAGTCAATCCTCCCGTTTATGGCCTTGGAATACTACCTCAGGAACATAAGCAGTTCAGACTGGAATAGCCAGGACTTGCTTTTTCTTTCCTTTTCTTTCTTTCTTTTTTGACAGTACTAGGGTTGAACTCAGCCTCACCCTTATGAGGCAGGCAGGGGCTCTATTACTTGAGCCCCTCCATCAGTCCTTGTTGTGCTGATTATTTATTTAATTTTGGTGGTACTGGGGGTTGAACTCAGGGTCTTGTTCTTTCCAGGCAGGCACCCTACCATTCAAGCCACTCCATCAGCCCAGCATTGGTTATTTTTGTTTTGTTTTTGGTGGGACTGAAATTTGAACTTGGGGCTTTGTGCTTGCAAAGTAGGTGCTCTACCATTTGAGCCACACCTCCAGTCCATTTTGTTCTGGTTTATTTGGAGATGGGGGTCTTGGGAACAATTTGCCCAGGCTGGCTTCAAACCTCAATCTCAGCCTCCCAAGTAGCTAGGATTACGTGCCGCCATGCCCAGCCTTGTTTTCTCTTTCTTCATTCCTCCCTTCCCTTTCTTTTCCTTTCTCTCTCTTTCTCTTTCTTCTGTTTGTTGCTGAGAGTTGAACCTGGGAATTTTGGATGCTGAACATCCCAACCCCCAACCCCTAGGACTTGTTATTTATGGAAAACAAAAAGCCAGCTCAGTCAAACTATGCCTTCCATTTATTATTATCATTCTTCAGCTCCTTTACCCAGACTGCTAGGTAAGAATCACATGGTCGAAAAGATTGTTCAGTGGTAGAGAACTTGCCTAGTATGTCAGAGGTAGGTCCTAGGTTCAATTTCCAGCAATGGGTGGGGGTAAGAAAACTACACCATGTAGATTGATTCCCCTACACATATGCCCCTACACATTCATCACCTCTAAATTCATCTGAGAGTTGAGCACATAAAGCCAGCTAGCAAAGTTTGCTAGTTGTCTATTCAACCCTTTCTCACTCTTGCATCTCTAGAAACTGTGTTTTCCACTGTTCTTCAGGAGATATCGTCAGCCCTCAGACACTTCCTCCTGGTTGTGGTATGCAAAATTCTAAGATGGCACCATGATCTTTCCCATTCATCTTTTTTCCTCTTTATTAGTATAAGTTGGGGGGTTCATTGTGGTATTTCCACACATGCTAAGATAGTTTGATCACATTCCACCTCTCTATTACCCTTTTTTTAAAATTGTTTTATTATTCATATGTGCATACAAGGCTTGGGTCATTTCTCCCCCCTGCCCCCACCCCCTCCCTTACCACCCACTCTGCCCCCTCCCTCTCCCCCCCACCCCCTCAATACCCTGCAGAATTATCTCCCTTCTATACCCTCTTTCCTAAACAATTTTAATGGGTTTCATTATGCTACTTACTCATACTCACTCTTCTCTCCCCTTCAACTCATACTCACTCTTCTCTCCCCTTCAACTCATACTCACTCTTCTCTCCCCTTCATCTTCTTGACTGCTAATGGAGTGAAAATCACTCCTGTGATTAGATTGTTACAAGACAGGAGGGAGGTGAGTGTTCCTAACCAAACCACAAGAACCCTTGAAAAACTAGAGTTTTCTCTGGTTGGTAACCAAAGAGGAATTCAGAGATTGCAAGCCTGTGAAAGGTTCTATGTGCCATACAGTCCTTGAAGAAAAAGTGAAGGGTCAAAAGAACAAGTGCACAGACTAATTGTAGGTTCTGGCAATCAGCTGGCTAAGAAATGGAGATCTCTGTCATGCAGCCAAAAGAAACGAAGTTCTGCCAACTCCAGTGACCTGGGATGTGCATTCTTCCCCAGGTAAGAACTCAACCCTGCTGGCAGCTTGGTCCTAAGAGATGCTAGTAGAAAACCCAGTTGAGCCAGCCTATGGGATAATAACTGGTGGTTGTTTTAAGCCTTTAAGTTTGTGGGGAGTTGGCATGGAGCATTAGAAAACTAACACAGCATTCATTAGATTTCCCTCCTGTCAGGCCTATCCTTCCCTGAGCTCTGGACCCTGACTATCAGCAGCAACAGAATGCAATGACTTACTTACAGCTAACCAGACTGGCTAGCTGTAAGAGAGGGCAACTTGCTTGACCGTCTGTGCCTTCGTTTCCTCGACTAATAGTTAACTCTTAGTGTTGTGGTCAAGAATGAAGTTGCTTGATACTTGCAAAGCATCTAGACCAGAGTTGGGCACGTTTGAGTTGCTAAATGAATGGCACTGCTCCTACTTCTGCTTTTGGCATCATTTGTTTCTACTTTGGGGCTCTTTCCCTTTTCTGTATCTCATTTCACTCATATCACAAACTCTTCCTCCTATTTTGCCACCAGGAGTCATGTCACGAAATAGTCTTTGGGAGTGGTAGCACAGGTGTTGCGGCAACACATAGCAGGATCCTATAATGCAGCATAGGTAGGGATAACAGAGTTGGTTTCCTGGAGCATGTGAACCAGTCCTTAGGTAGTGGTTAGAGTGAGACCTCATGACTGCAGCTCTGAATGACATTGGTGTGGGCCTAGGTTCTTTGTATGAAGAAGCTGTTTGCTGGGGCTATAGCTCAGTGGTAGAATGCTTTGTTTTTCATTATTCCCTAGTCTGAGTTCCACCTATTAGGAAGAGTTTACTAATGAATATGTCATGATGGGAAAGAACATCTTTCTCCATTAGAACAAACAAATCCAGTATGATAACAAACAAAAAAGTAAAACATTTTGAATTGGGAGATTTAAAACAGCAAATAAATGAAATTGCATGTGTATGGGATTCATTAAACATTTTTCCTTCCCACCTAAAATGGGTATATCTCAGGTACCAGATGAATATGCACCATTCAGTTTGCTAGGCAGAGGCTTACAAGGACAGACTACTCTTTCTAGGTATTCTGGTTCATTCTAGTTTGGGAACAAATCTGGGCTTGGATCACCCTCTAGTGTTGAAACAGTGACAGCACACTAATACCAGACATAACAATCCAGGACTTGAACACAGCCCAGTGCTGAAATAGTACAAGTGCCTACAGGCTCAGAAAATAGCAGCCGGTTATAATTACTGGAAAGGTGTGCTCAAACAAAGCCAGATTAGGAAGACTGGAATAAACATCTAATCCTTCAATTCTCAGATAACATCATACACCAACAAGCATCAAGAACTTTCAAGAAACCATGACCTTACCTAAAAGTCAAAATAAGGTGCCAATAACTGACTAGATCATAATTAGTATGGGAGGATTTAAATCAGCTGTTTTAAAGAAACTCAGCTTCAAGAATACATGAGAAATGATTTAGTACTCAACAGAGAAACTTAGAAAAATTTAAAAAAAAATCAGGACCAGGATATAGCTCAGTGATACAGAGCTTGTCTAACATACAAGGCCCTGAGTTTAATCCCCAGCACTGTAAAAAACAAAAATCCACAGGGGAGAAAAAATAATAAACTTTACAAAAATACAACAGTATAAAAGAACAAACTGTTTGTGGGGTTCACACCTATAATCCCAGCACTCAGGAGTCTGAGGTAGGAGGGTTGCTTGTTGGAGCTAGTCTGGTCTACATAGTGAGTTCCAGGCCAATCTAAGGTACACAGATCCTGTCTCAAAAAACCAAAGTTAATAATAAGCAAATATTCTGGTCAGTGAGGTTGAAGAGAAACGACAATAACTAAGGGGTAGAAAGCTCATTCAAAGACATAATAGCCAAAAACTTTCCAAACCCAGAGAAAAACACAAATACCCAAAGTTCATATCAGTCAGATGGAACTCAACCAGTTCTACCCCACAACATTACAATCAAGCTCTTCAAGGTGAAAGACAAAGAGAAGATCCTTAAGGAAGCAAGAGAAAAAGAAACAACACTAAAGCATTGCTGGTGGCTCATTCCTGTAATCCTTGCTACTTGGGAGGCTGAGATCAGGAGGATCAAGGTTTGAGGCCAGCCTGGGCAAATAGTTTGAGAGACCCAATCTCCAAAATAACCAGAGCAAAATGGACTGGAGGTGTGGCTCAAGTGACAGAATTCCTGCTTTACAAGCTCAAAGCCCCGAGTTTAAACCCCAGTCCCACCAAAAAAAAAGAAAGAAAAGAAAAGAAACAACACTAAGGGTATCCCAATTTGCCTGATCAAATTTCAGCAAAAATCTTACAGGAAAGGAGAATGACATGAGATTTTCGCAGTACGGAAGTAAAAAAGTCTGCCAATCATGAATATTGTGACCAGCAAAGCTATCCTTTAAAAATGAAGGAAAGATAAAGACATTCCCTGACAAAAGTTGAGAAAATATATCTCCACCAGACTTGTTCTACAAGAAATGCTAAGGAGAATTTTCCAAACAGAAAGAAAGAGGCCCTAGTTAGTAAGAAGAAAGCATGGGAAGGCATGAGACTCACTGATAAAAGTAATTACACAGGCTGGCTGTTGTGGCTCAGGTCTAGAATCCCAGCATTCAAGAAGCTGAGGCAGGTAGGTTGTTGAAGCCAGCCTACTTGGCTGGCTCAAAAAAATAATTATACAGAAAACTTAAGAATACTTGAGTATTGTAAACAGAGTATATAAACAACATGTATCATTAATATGAAAACTAAAAATAAAAATAACTAATATGTTGAGATAATATAGAAATATGTTTAATATATCAAAATTTAAAATAAGGAAGGAACTAGAGTACAGATGTTTTTTATTGGTGTACATTGCTTGTACAAAGTGTTTCATTGTGATGTATCCATATATGCATATGACATACTTTGATCAAATTCACCCTCCTATACTCTTTCTTATTCCTTCTCTCTCCTAGAGTTTTCTTACTTTATTTTCTCCCTTTTTTAGGATGTCTGTTCTTATCTTTCCAAACATGTTAAGTTACTATCATTTCAAAGTAATTTGTTATAATCAAGGATGTTTTTATAAGTCTCATGGTAAGCATAAAGCAAAAGTCCATTACAGACCAATCAAAAATAAGAAATCAAAACACTACTAGAACAAATCACTTAACCACAAAGGAAGACTACATGAGTGATTAAAAAAAAAAGGAAGCAAAATTAAACCAGAAAAAATTACAATTGCTGAGGATATAGCTCAGTAGTAGACTGCTTGTCTACCATGCAAAATCAATAACAAAAACTCTGATGGCCAGGCATGTAGCTCAGTGTTAGAGCACTTGCCTTGCATGCACTAGTTCCTGGATTCCATCCCTGACAACCAACAAACAAAAACTCCCCTAGAAACTATATAGGTACATGGAAATTAAACAACTTAGTTTTGAATAATTAATAGATCAAGGAAGAAATCAAGAAAGGGATTCAGCAAAAGCAGTAGTAAGAAGATTATGTCAATCAATGCCTACATTAAAAAACAAAAAAAACCCAATAGGGCAGGCACAGTGACTCATGGCTGTAAACCTAGCAACTGGGGAGGCAGAGATCAAAAGGATGGCAGTTTGAGGCCACCCGGGTGAAAGGTTGGTAAGACCCTGTCTCAACCAGTAAGCTGGTACAGTGGTATGTGCCTGTTACTTCTGCTGTGTGGGAGGCATAAATAGGAGGATCAAAGTCAGGTCTAGAATAAGCAAAAATGCAAGGTGCTATTTGAAAAATGACTAAAGCACAAAGGTCTAGGGGCATGGCTGAAGTGATAGAGCACCTAGCACCTAGCCAGTGTATGAGTCCCTGAGTTCAAACCTCAGTACCACCAATCCCCACCCCCAAAAAAAGACAAACAAAAAGAGCTCAAATAAACAACCTATTGCTACATCTCAATGAACCAGAAAAATAAGAACTAATCGAATCCAATATTAGTTATAAAGAAAGAAATAATAAATATCAGAAGAAATAAATGAAACAAAGTAAAAATAATACAAAACATCAATCAAATAAAGAGATCCTTGACTAAGAAAAAGAGAGGACTCAAAATCAGAGTTGAAGAGACAATACAATTGACACCACAAAAGTACAAAGGACTGTTAGAGATTTTTATGAACAGTAATATACCAACAAATTTCATAAGTAAGAAGTGGACAAACTGCTGGACACAGACATCTTAAGAATGAATCATGAAAAAAATAGAAAACCTGAACAGACCAACAAGTAATGAGATTGAATCAGCAATAAAGTTTCCCACCAAAGAAAAGTCCAGGACTAGATGGCTTTACTGCTGAATTCTAGCAAATATTTGAAGAGGAACTGGTATCAATTATCCCTATATTATTCTAAAACATAGAAGGGGAAAGAATTTTCCTAAACACATTTACAAGGCCAGCATACCCTGATACCCAAACCAGATGAAGACATACACACACCAAAACAAAAATCCTACAGGCCAGTACCCCTGATGAAAACAGGTGTAAAAATCCTCAATAAAATAATGTCACACCAAATGTAATAAACACATTTAAAAGATTATTAAAAAAGGTCATGTGAGAGTCATTCCAGAGATGCAAGTTTGGTTTAATATACCCAAATTAATAAATGTGATATACTACATTAGCAGAGTGAAGGACAAAAAATATATGATCATCTCAATAAATGCAGAAAAGGCATTTGATAAAATTCAACATCCCCTCATGATGAAAATGCTAAACAAATTAGGTATAGAAGAACCATGCCTCAACATAATAAAGGCATTGTTAATAGTCCAACAGCTAACATACTGAATGTGGGAAAGCTGTAATGTATCCTTTTTCATTTCTGATTTTGAGTCCTCTCTTTTTCTTAGTCTTTGTCTTTATGAAGGAGCTCTTTATTTTATTGATATTTTGTACTTTTAACATAAAATTATATGTATATATAATATATATATAATTATATATATAAATCAAAGATGCCACCAAAAACTCCATGATGACTAATAAACAAATTCAGCAATGTTTCAGGATAGAAAATCAACATACACAAGTTGGTAGCATTGCTATGTCAATATCATGTTTTCTGAAGTAGATAATAAGAAAGAAATCCCACTTACAGCAGATAAAAAACAAAAAAATACCTAGGGCTGGGGATGTGGTTCATGTGGTAGAATGCCTGTCTAAACAAGTGCAAGGCCTTGAGCTGTAACTCCAGTACAGCCAAATAAATAAAATACCTAGGAATGGCCAGTCATGGCAATACACATGTGCAATCACAGCATCTGAAAGATGAGGCAGGAATATTGCAAGTTCAAGACCACCCTGGACTACAAGCAAGTTCAAGGTCAGACAGGACTATATAGCAAAAGCCTGTCTCAAAACAACAAAAAGAAACCCCAAACAACAGAAAAAAAACCCAAAAAACAAAAAACAACAAACCCTAAGAATAAATCTAACTGAAGGGGTAAAAGAGTTCTATAATGAAAATTATAAAACACTGATGACAGAAGTTAAAGAGGACACAAAATAATTGAAAGACATACCATGTTCACAGATTGGAAGAATCAATATTTTTAAATGTCTGTATTATGTATTACCCAAAGTGATCTATAGATTCAGTGCAATCCTTATTAAAACAAAAAACAAAAAACCCCTAAAAAGCCAGGGCCATTTTGAGCAAGAAGAACAAAGCAGAAGACATTATACCCCTTACTTCAAAAACTACTACAAAGCTGTAGTAATCAAAACAGTATGTTTTTCACATATATACAGAAAAAAAAAAGACCAATGAAACAGGCAGAATAGAGGACCTAAGAAATAAACCATGCATCTGCAGCCAACTGATTTTTTTTTTTTTTTGGCAAAACTGCTAAGAACATACATTGGACAAAGTAGTCTTTTCAATAAATAGTGCTGGGAAAATTGGAAATACACATGTAGAAGAATGAAACTAGACTCCTATCATTAATTGTAAAAAAAAATAACTGAACATGAGTTAAAGATTTAAATGTAAGACAAAACGTTTTAAAAGAAAACATAGGGGAAATGCTTCAGAACATTGGAATGGGTGATAGAACAATTATGTCACCATTTTGTAAATTGGTGGCCATTTTATCCTCAGGCCTCACTTGAGAAATGGAGCCCTCTGCCAGACAGCTCCACCCTTAAACAGAAATTCCCGTGCTCTAAGACAAGCTCCACCCCTACCAGAGACTCCCATGCATGCACTAACTTCCTTAATCTCCCTCTTCTATAAAAGACATGCCTAGCCCAGAGTCTGTGCTGTGCCATATTTCCCTGGTCAGGTTGGTGGCTCATGCCTGTCATTAAACCTTGGTCTCGGATGTGAAATTTTTCTCATGAGCTTTCTTTGCAGGCGGTGTTTTTCCTAACATTTGGTGCCATGACTCAGATCGGGTGAGCCCCCAGCACTCCCAGCCCCTCTCCCCCCATCCCACCCTCTCTCTCCTCTCTCTCTCTCTCTCTCTCTCTCACTCTCTAAACTCCCCATTCCCTTCCTCCGGGACTTGAGCTGCTTAGCCGGGACCCCCGATCCTAGAAGTCGCCTTCACTGCTCACAGGAAATTTCCTCCGCCCCAGCACGCCTCCAATTGCCATCCACCACCAGCCAATCCTCCCTCAAGGTCCTCTCTTGGTGAGTCCTCCTTGCATGCAGAATTGTGATTTCACTTTCTCATTTCCTCGAAATCCTAGTGCTAGGTCTCAGTTCTCTCTCTTGTTCCTGGGGACCAGGTCCCCTAGGACTGTGGGCCCCCAGTGATGGAGATGTCCCTTCCAGGAGTTCCACCTCTACATTTATTGATTCCTGAAGAATCATTATTTTGGGGATGCCCATCATATCCTCTCCTCATTTGAGGCCTCACCATGGGAGTTGGACCATCCAAAATTCCTTCAGACTCCTTATTGGGATGGCTCCTGGCCAACCTTGGGCCTCTGCCTCACACCTGATCTTAAGCCCCGAAAGCTCATTTTTCTCTGTAATCAGGCCTGGCCCCAATATCCATTAGACAATGCCTCCAAATGGCCACTTAATGGCACTTTTGATTCCAATATTTTAAGGGATTTGTACACTTTCTGTGAGCGCACTGGTAAATGGAAGGAACTTCTCTACGTCCAATCCTTTTCTTATCTCCACACCAAACCCTCCCTCTGTACTTCCTGTTCCCCTGTGCAGGTTCTATTAGCCTCTAAACCAGTCTCAAAACCAGCCAAATCCCCTTCCAAACCCCCTCCTGACTCTGAAACTTTCCCCCTCTTTCGACCCCACTAATGAGCCTCCACCTTATCAGTGACAGGTTCCCACTGCTCAACCATTGGCCCCCCCCCCAGGCCCTTCTGCCCTTCTTTCTGCCCTTTCCTCTGCCCCTCCTTCTGCCCCTCCCTCTGCCTTCTCCCAGCACCACAGGACCCCATGAGCCCCCCCACACTCGCTCTCACAGACCCCCCCCCCAATCAGCCAGTTTCCATCTACCCTCTCTGGGAAGTGGCCAGAGCAGAAGGCGCTGTGAGGGTCCATGTCCCTTCTCCCTCACTGACCTCTCTCAGATAGAAAAGTGCCTTGGCTCTTTCACCACTGACCCAGATTCTTATGTTAAAGAGTTCCAATACTTGGCTCAATCCTGTGACCTTACTTGGCATGACATCTATCTCATTCTTTCCTCCACCCTCCTTCCAGAGGAGAGATGCAGGGTCTGGACGTGGCTAGGGCACATGCAGATGAGGTCCATCGCACCACCCCCGCCCATCCTGTAGGGGCTACAGCGATCCCTACTGAGGAGCCTAATTGGGACTATCAAACCAGTGGTAGAACGCTTAGGGATCAGATGGTTACTTGCTTCGTGGCAGGACTAAAAAAGGTGGCCCAGAAGGTTGTTAATTCTGATAAACTCAGAGAAATTCAACAAGAGAAGGAGGAAAATCTGGCTAGTTTTTTGTCCCAACTCACAGAGGTGCTACGACGCTATACAAAAGTTGACCCTGAAACTTGGAATGGGACAATCATTCTTATGACCCATTTTTATCTCCCAGTCAGCCCCAGATATAAGAAAGAAACTTAAAAGGCTGGAAAATGGTCCTCAGACTCTGCAGGCTGAAATTGTAAACATGGGCTTCAAGGTCTATAATTACAGAGAAGAACAACAAAGGGCTGATAAGGAGAGGAGTGATAAAGCTAAATTCCAGATGTTGGCACAAGCCCTTCAACAAAAGCCTCCAACCTCTAACTCCCGAGGCCAGGAAAAATCCCAAACACCTCCTGGCCCATGTTTTCGGTGTGGCCTTGAAGGACACTGGGCCTGTGCATGTCCTAAACCATGCTGCCTGCCAGGGCCATTTCCTAAATGCAAACAGGAGGGCCACTGGGTGAGGGACTGCCCCTCCACTCCTCAAGGCGGAGGGTCTATGACCTCCACCATCCCTCTCCCTAACTGATTTTTTAGGACTGGCGACTATGGCTGATGACTGATGGAGCCCAGGACTCCCAGGCCCAACAACCATAACTCCACAGGAGCCCAGGGTAACTGCCCTCATCGAAGGTAGGCTTATGTCTTTCCTCATAGACACTGATGCCACTTTTTCCGCCTTGCCGGAGTTCTGGGGACCTACCAAGCCTTCTTTATCCTCATAGTCGGGGTGGAGGGAACTCCTATTCAGCCCTTAATGACTTTTCCTTTAACCTGCACACTGGGAGATACACTTTTTACTCAAACCTTCCTAGTCCTCCCTAATTGCCCCACCCCTCTCTTGGGAAGGGACATTTTGTCAAAATTCCAGGCCACGCTCACCTTACACAAACCCCCTGTTAAGCTGCAATCCATTAACCCCTTGTCTCCATCCTCACGGCCCCTCCTTGCTGTTATTTGTGCCCTGCTTCCATAAGCCCCTCCTGACCCCTTGCCCTTACCCACTGCACTGGTGGATCCCATTGTGTAGGACCTCCAGAACCCTGCAGTCACTACACACCATGAGCCAATTGTTATTACTTTCAAGGACCCCTCTGTTTTCCCAAACCAACCTCAATATCACATTTCTGTAATCCACTTACAGGGGTTAAAGCCTGTCATCTCAGAACCTCTCATTAAGGGCTTGTTTCGCCCAACCCTCTCCCCCCTGTAACACCTCTATTCTGCCTGTAAAATGGCCCAATGGTGCAGGACCTCCACTTAATCAATGTGGCAGTGACTCCTATACACCCGGTGGTACCCAACCCCTACACTCTCCTATCTCTCATCCCTGGTACCACCACCCATTTCACAGTCCTGGACCTAAAAGATGCTTTCTTCACTATCCCTGTCCACCCAAAACCTTTTTGCCTTCACCTGGACTGACCCAGATACTCCTACTTCCCAGTCATGACTTGGACTGTCTTACCTCAGGGGTTCCGGGACAGTCCTCACCGCTTTGGCCAGGCTCTGGCTAGGGACCTCCTTACCCTCCATCTCTCCCTGAGTAAACTCCTCCAGTATGTAGATGATCTCCTGCTCTGCAGCCCCTCTCTCGAGGATAGCCAACAACACACTGCCCTCCTGCTTGAAATTTTCTGGGGAAAAAGGGATACTGGGTGTCCCCTAACAAGGCTCAACTATCTCTTACCAAGGTGACTTACCTGGGTCTATCTATCTCCCCTACTCATAAGAATATCACCCTAGATTGCAAGGACCTGTTAGCCGCTCTCCCTGCTCCCACCACCAAGGCCAAAATTCTCTCCTTCCTTGGCCTAGCTGGCTATCTTAGAGCCTGGGTGCCCAACTTCATTCTGATGGCTAAGCCTCTATATGAGGCATCCAGGGGTCCCATCCAAGAGCCCTTGGACCCCTCTTGGCCTGTGTCAGGTCATTTTAAAGCCCTCTTACAGGCCCTGTTACAAGCCCTGGCACTTCACCTGCCGGACCTCACTCGTCCCTTCTTCCTTTATGTTCTGAGAGGCAGGGGTTTGCCCTAGAAGTTCTGGGACACAACATAGGGCCCTCCTTTGCTCCAGTAGCATACCTCTTCAAACAGTTAGACCCCACAACCAGGGGATGGGCCCCATGCCTTAGGGCCCTGGCAGCCACCTCTCTCTTGATCCAGGAAAGCAAAAAACTTACCTTTGGGTCCCTCTTTACTGTCTATTCCCCCCATAGCCTCTTGGAACACCTCACATATAAGGGACTTTAATCTATGCCCCCCTCGCGTGTCCTATCCCTCCAGGTGGCTTTGGTAGAGGATCCCACCCTAACTTTCATCTCGTGTCCCACACTTAACCCAACCACTCTTCTTCTTCTCTCTTCAACACCCCTCATTCACTCCTGCCCCGAGACCCTTGAGGAGCTCCTCCCCTGCCCAGACCACATTCAGGAGGGCACCCTTTCTCAGGCTGACTACACTTGGTTCATTGATGGCAGCAGCTTCATTCACAATGGACAGCGAAGAGCTGGATATGCCATTGTATCTGATTCTGCCATCATTGAGGCATGCCCTTTCCCTTTGGGCACTACTTCCCAAAAGGCAGAATTGACTGCCCTGGCCAGAGCTCTGACCCTGGCAAAAGGCAAAACTGTCAACATTTACACTGACTCTAAGTATGCATTTCACACTTTACTGTCCCACTCCGCTATCTGGAAGGAAAGGGGATTCCTAACTACAAGAGGAACTCCCATTATCAATGCTGCCTTAATAGCCCAGGTCTTAGAGGCTTCGCGCCTCCCTTCCCGGGTGGGCATTACTCATTGCAAAGCCCACCAGACTGACTCCTCCATAATTACCAGAGGAAATAACTGAGCAGATACAGAGGCCAAGCAAGCAGCCCTCCAAACTGCACCCCAATTGGCCATGTACCCCCTGACCCCAGCTTCCTCCCCTCCTCTCACTAAATTTTCTCTCCCCCCTTCTGAAGTTAAAACTCTTCTCTCCTATTTACATATGCTTTTTCTTCCTAATCTTCATGCTCTTTACACCTTTCTCCGCCAATCCCTTTCCCTATCTCCAGGAGACATACATACCTTAAACAGATTACCCAATCCTGCTCAATTTGCCAGTGCACAAACCCCAACTCCAATATCAGACCCCCTCCCTTTCCTACCCACCAAGCCAGGGGATGCTTCCCTGCCATGGATTGGCAGGTGGACTTCACACATATGCCTCTGGTGAAGAGGATTAAGTACCTCCTGGTATTGGTAGACACCTTCACAGGATGGGTGGAAGCCTTCCCTGCAACCAATAAGAAGGCCTCCACAGTGACATCAATTTTGGTCACAGAAATCATCCCATGGTTTGATCTCCCAGCCTCCATCCAGTCAGACAATGGGCCTGACTTTGTTTCCTCTATTTCCCAAAAATTGGCACAAGCCTTAAATATTCCCTGGAGGTTTCACATTCCCTATCACCCCTAATCTTCAGGTAAAGTTGAATGTGTCAATCACACACTAAAAAATACTCTCACCAAACTCTCCCTTGAGCTCACCTAGACTGGACAAAGCTCCTACCCCTAGTCCTTCTCTGGCTCTGGGCCCTTCCAAAAAGACTACTCATGCTCAGCCCCTTTGAACTCCTCTATGGCCATCTGCTCCTCCTTATCACAGTTCAGCCAAAACCTCCTAACATTCCCCCTGCTCTCCTCAATCCTCTCCTCACTTTTCTTCACTCTCTCCTTTGGTGTCATGCTCATGGTCAATTGCCACAGCCCTCTGGCACCACCGAAATAACTCCCTCCCTCCAAATGGGAGATCTGGTTTATCTAAAAAAATGCAGCCACACCCAGCCACCTGCAGGAAAAGTGGAGCGGCCCATTTAAGGTCATCCTCACCACCCCCATGGCTGCTAAACTAGCAGGATTTCCCTCCTGGGTACAAAAACCTAAAACTAGCAGCCCCACAAAAGACCTACCAATCTCTTATTTTATTTTATTCATATGTGCATACAATGTTTGGGTAATTTCTCCCCCCTTACCCCTGCCCCTTCCCTTACCCCCCAGCCCCCCCTTCCCCCATAACCCCTGCTACCAGGCAGAACCTATTTTGCCCTTATCTTTAATTTTGTTGAAGAGAGAGTATAAACAATAATAGGAAGGACCAAGGGTTTTTGCTAGTTGAGATAAGGATAGCTATACAGGGAGTTGACTCACATTGCTTTTCTGTACATGTGTGTTACCTTCTGAGTTAATTCTTCTTGAACTAACCTTTTCTCTAATTCCTGGTCCCCTTCTCCTATTGGCCTCTGTCACTTTAAAGTATCTGCTTTAGTTTCTCTGTGTTGTGGGCAACAAGTGCTATCTAGTTTTTTGGGTGTCTTACCTATCCTCATATCTCCCTTGTGTGCTCTCACTTTATCATGTGATCAAAGTCCAATCCCCTTGTGTTTACCTTTGATCTAATGTCGGCATATGAGGGAGAACATATGATTTTTGGTCTTTCTACCAATCTCTTCTTACAGGACCAACAAAAATAAAGATCTCCTGCCTCCCCAAGATCCTAGAAGACAGAGACACACCCATGGAGACTCCCAGGATATAGGCAGGAGCTCTATGCCTAGGGACCTGGCATCTCGCCTACTCACTCTTTATACTTCCCCCTCCCATTCTTTCCTGTCAGTGCCTGCCCACGTTTTTACTCTTTCCTATATACCCTCTATTCTGAGATTTTACTCTTCTCACCTCCCGACACAATCAGCCTCCCTCCTTTCTCACACCTTCTTTACCCCTGCTTCATAGATTGGATAGCTGACCTTCACCTCCATGGTACTCTCTCAGACTTTACTCCTGAAGAAATTTATTCATTTTCCAACATTCTCTTTGCCTTATTGTAAACCACACCACCTATGCTTTCACTCCATCCCTTTCTGTGGGTAATTCTTGTCCTCGTCCCCTCTCTCCTGAGTATCAGCCTGTGGGCAACTTCTCCCTCTGAGTGGAGATGGCCCCATTGTGCAGCTCTCTGTTTTGGGTACCTCACCCAGTGTGCTTTATTCATTGTGCTCTCTTCTTTCTTATGACCTGTACCCTTGTGAGCCCCAAACTTGCCCCCGTCCGTGCATCTCATCCTATTCCTACCAGCATAGGGCTTGCTATGATATAGCTACCCCATGTACAATGTGGGGCAAACCGCACTGGACTGCAAGGAGTAAAGGCAGCAATGCGGGTTATACTTGCTTTGGGAATCACAGGCAACAGAGTGCTGGCCTGAGCTTACACATTACGGTATGTCTGATGGAGGAGGAGTCCAGGATCAGGCATACAAGAAGGTCCTCCGCACCCAGGTACCTTAGGTTCTTGACAACCTATTCTTTCCCACCAGAAAGCCTCTCAAAATTCCTTTACAAACACTGTCCCTTTCTGAAACCCTTCTCCTCCAGGTCATAAATACCACCCATCAACTACTCAACCACACCAATCCTACTCTAGCCCGTGGTTGTTGGATGTGTCAGCAGACTGGCCCTTCTCAGGTCATTGCCAGCCCCATAAGTGTTTCCACACCCCTTTTTTTTATTGTTTTATTATTCATATGTGCATACAAGGCTTGGGTCATTTCTCCCCCTGCCCCCACCCCCTCCCTTACCACCCACTCCACCCCCTCCCTCTCCCCCCCACCCCCTCACTACCTGGCAGAAACTATTTTGCCCTTATCTCTAATTTTGTTGTAGAGAGAATATAAGCAATAATAGGAAGGAACAAGGGTTTTTGCTGGTTGAGATAAGGATAGCTATACAGGGAGTTGACTCACATTAATTTCCTGTGTGTGTTCACACCCCTTACCTTAAACTGTTCCTTCACCAAAATGATCACTGCCTCCACTCTTTCCCCAGTTCCCCTCTTCCAGCCAGCCCCTCTTTGCCTGCAGAGTTCCTTGGGGACAATTGAGGTAAGCTCCCTAGTGGTCAAAAAATGCCACACCACTAGGATGGCCAACAAAACCGGAAACAATATCTGTTTCCCCCCCATTCCCGGGACTCTCTTTCTATGCAGTCAGAGTGTATACTCCTGCTTTCCCCAAGCCTGGAAGGGCATCTGTACTCTGGTAGTTTTGGTTCCTGACATGGATATAATTACAGAAGATCAGGACCTCCCCATTCCCCTCACCACATGCCTTTGATCTAAAAGGGCAATCTCATTAGCTACCCTGGGAATAACGGCTGCCATGGGAACCAGAGCTGTAGGAGTAGGAACCTCTGTCCACTACTACACAAAACTCTCTAATCAATTGGTAAGTGACCTTCAAATGGCGGGTGAGTCTATCCTAACCCTACAGAAACAACTTGACTCCCTAGCCTCAGTTGTACTCCAAAACCAATGAAGCCTTGACCACCTGAGAAGGGTGGTCTCTGCCTGTTTTTACAAGAAGAATGCTGCTTCTATGTTAACCAGTCGGGGGTAGTAAAAAATAAAATTAGACAACTCCAGGGGCAATTAGAAAAATGGAGAAGGGGGTTGGAGGACTCTTGGAGTCCTCTAGGGAACAACATCTCACAGTGGTTCTCCTGGCCAATGCCCATCCTAATGCCTATGTTCTTGCTCTCCTATTCTTAAGCTTCCTCTCTTGCATCATAAAAACAGTACAAAGATTTCTTTTAGACCGTATGTCTGCTATTGCTAATCAAAAGTTTAACCAGTTGTACCTCCAGGGATACCAACCTCTCCAAAACCGCATGGAGAACCACTGTGAGGGCCCCATCCAGGACGCCACAGGAGCCTGAGGATCCTGCCCCACACAATGCCCCCTGCCAGCAGGAATCAGCTAAGAGACCAATGCTTCACCCCAACTCCCAAACCTCAGTCCCTACCCTCATCATTATTAAAGAAAAAAATGGGGAAATGATAGAACAATAATGTTACTATTTTGTAAATTGGTGGCCATTTTATCCTCAGGCCCCACTTGAGAAAGGAGCCCTCCGCCAGGGAGCTCACCCTTAAACAGAAATTCCCGTGCTCTAAGACAAGCTCCACCCCTACCAGAGACTCTGGTGCATGCACTAACTTCCTTAACCTCTCTTTTCTATACAAGCCATGCCTAGCCCAGAGTCTGTGCTGCGCCATATTTCCCCGATCAGCCTGGTGGCTCGTGCCTATCATTAAACCTTGGTCTTGGATGTGAGATTTTTCTCGTGAGCTTTCTTTGCACAAGATCTTTGTGTTAGCCAGTTTTTCATTGCTGTGATGAAATACGTGATAAAAACAAAGGAGGAGGATTTATTTTGGGTCACATTTTCAACCATTTCAGTCTGGTTCCTTGGCGCTCTCGGGTTAGGGCTCAGGTGAGGCTGAACACTGTGGTGGCAGGAGTATCTGGCGGAGAAGTTACTCACGTCATATTAGCCAGATATGAGAGAGAGAAAGGGAGATACAGAAAAGGACCAGGGCAAGACATAGGTCCAAAGGAAACACCCCAAGTGACCTACTTCCTCTACCTGGGCTCCACCTCCTAAAGTTTCTAGTGCCTACCAAAGTAACACCACCAGCTAGGGATCAAGTCTACATGAGCTTGTGAGAGACATTTCATATTCAAATCATAACAATCCCTCGAAACATAGGAAACAAAAGCAAAAATATGCCAGGATGAGTTCAGTAATGGGGTATGTACATAGTGTGTTCAAGACCCTAGGTTCAATCCCCAGCATGATAAAAAAAATTTAATTAATTAATTGATTAATTTATGTTTATTTATTCATATGTGCACATTGTTTGGGCCATTTCTCCCCCCTGCCTCCTCCCTCTCCCCCCAACTCCCTAAAAAAATTTTAAAAGCAAATATTTGCAGTTTCATGCAGAAACTAAAGATTGACAATAAACAGCAAATTTAATATCAATAGAAGAGGAACTGGATTTATTAAAAACCTAGCAAAGCCGGGCACTGCTGGCTCACCCTTGTTATCCTAGCTACTTGGTTAGCTGAGATCAGGAGGATTGTGATTTGAGGCCAGCAGGGCAAATAGTTTGTGAAACTTCATTTCCAAAATAAGCAGAGGAAGACGGACCAGAGCAGTGGCTCAAGTGCAAAGTGCCTGCTTTGCAGTGCAAAGCCCTGAGTTCATGATTCCAGCTCACCCAAAACAAACAAACCAACAACCTAGCTAACCCTGTTTAATTGCTACGTTTATTTAGCTAAAGATCAGAACCTTCTAGGAATGGTTCTGTTTATAGTCTGAGCAACACACTTTAAGGTTTGTTGTTGTTGTTTTTTGTTTGTTTTGGTTCTGTTTATAGTCTGAGAAACACACTTAAAGTTTGTTTTTTTTGTTTTGTTTGTTTTGATTTTGTTTTTGGCAGTAATGGGGTTTGAACTCAGGGCCTCATACTTGCTAGGCAGGTGTTCTACCACTTCAGCCATTCTGCTAGACCTATTTTTTGTGTTGGGTATTTACCAGATAGTGTCTAACTATTTGCCGGACTAACCTTGAAGTGTGATCCCCTTGATCTCTGCCTCCCAAGCAGCAAAGATTACAGGTGTAAGCCACCTTGACCCAACATGTTTTGTTT
Organism: Castor canadensis; assembly: GCF_047511655.1. Classification (NCBI taxonomy): domain Eukaryota; kingdom Metazoa; phylum Chordata; class Mammalia; order Rodentia; family Castoridae; genus Castor; species Castor canadensis. The sequence goes on from NC_133387.1 coordinate 96,320,704, forward strand.
TGTTGAGACAGAATCTTACTATGTTGACTAAGGCAGGTCTCAAACTTGTGGGCTCAAGTGATCTCCCTGCCTCAGCCTCCACACAGCTGAGACTACGGGTATGTGCTATGGTGCCTGGCTGAGAAATGTGAAGTTTAATACCTGTTAATACTCTCTCCACTCAATATAATGCTTGAATTCTTATTAATAAGGCAAGAGATAGAAATAAAAGGGATATGAATAGGAAATGAAGAACTCAAATTCTCCCTATTTGCAGATGACATGTTCCTATAATTAAAAGACCCTATTAAGAGCCCACCAAAAAACCTCATATCTGATAAACACTTTCAGCATAATAGCAGGATACAAAATCAACATATCAATTCAGTAGATTTTCTATATATCAATAACAAACAGGCTGAGAAAGAAATCAGGAAAACAATTCTATTCACAATAGCCTCAAAAAATTAAATATGTAGGAATAGACCTAATGATGGAGGTAAAAGAACTCTGCAATGAAAATTATAAAACCTTGAAGAAAGAAATTGAAAAAGAAGAAAATAAGAAATTGAAGAAGGCACTAGAAGATGGAAAGACCTTCCATGTTCATGGATCAGCAGAGTTAATATTGTGAAAATGATTACATTGCCAAAAGTAAAGTACAGATTCAATGCAATATCCATAAATTTCCAATGTCATTGTTTAGAAATAAAAAAATCAATCCTAAAATTCTTATGGAAACATAAGAGACCCTTAATAGCCAAAGCAATACTAGGCAAAAAGAGCAATACCTGACTTTAATTTATATTACAGCATCATAGTAACAAAAACAGCTTGGTACTGGCATAAAAACAGATGTATGTACTAATGGAATAGAATAGAAAATCTGGAAATATTCACAACAGCCAAGCTGTAGAATCAGCCTAGGTGTCCTTCATCTGAGGAATGGATAAAGAAGATGTGGTATGGGGCTTCTGGCATGGCTCTCAAGGGGAAGAGCACCTGCTTAGCAAGTGCAAGTCCCTGACTTCAACCCCCAATATTGCCAAAAGGAAAGAACAAAAAAGAAAAAAGAAGTATGTTATATTTACCTAACAGGGTATTATTCAGCCTTAAAGGAAATTGAAATTATATAGTTTGCAGGAAAATGAATTGAACTGGAAATCATGTTACCCCAAATAAGCCAGACTGAGAAAGGCAAATAGCACGTTCTCTTTCATATGCAGAATCTAGACCTAAAAAAAAAAAAAAAGAAAGAAAAAAAGAAACACATGACTGTAAAACAGATGTGGGGTGGACTGTTTGCTTGGGGGTGGGAACCAGTATGAGGAGAGAGGGCAAAAGGAGAGGGTAAAGGAAGAAGGTGAATACAATCAAAGTATTTCATATGCACGTCTAAAATAGCATGATGAAACTCATTGAAATTGTTTTAAGTGGGGAGGGGGAAATAAAGTAATAGTGGGGGTAAATTTGATCAAACTATATTATATGCATGTATGGAAATATCACAATGAAACCCTTTGTACAATTAATATGTACACATACAAGCACACCTTATACATGAACCCTGAAGGTAATTTTATACAATATTTTTAGTGCTTTCATTTTCACTGCCACTTTTCATGTCAGGTGTGGAATTTTTCCACTTGTGGTATCATGTCTTTGCTGAAAAAGTTTTGTATTTTGAAACATTTTAGATTTAGTTTCCAGGTTAGATATGCTTAATGTATACTGTACTACCTCTGTTTTATACCTGCAATAATAGACACACAGATATTAAGAAACTTAGTCAAATTCTCCCAGCTACAAGTGTGAATACCAAGATTTTAAGTAGATCTCCATAATTCAAGGCCAGAAAAATATCAGAGCTGTAACTTAAATATAATAAGTCTGTGGTAGGAAGAGACAGAAACTCAGTAAATATTCATTGAGTTCAACCAAAGGTTATTGCGAATTTGTAGAATAGTGCCAATCACTAATACATTTAACCAAGTTTGAAGTATCTTTGAAGTTCCCAAATTTAGCAGTTTAAATCAGCATTTACTGTTTAATATTTTCTAAGAGGTAGGAATGGAAGACCGGATCACCAGGGCACTCCTAGCTCAGGGTCCGTCACAACTGTAATCTTCTGAGGCTTGACTGGGCTAGGTAATCTGCTTCTGTGCATACTAGTGTTGTTGGCAAGGCCTTATGTCATCATCAGCTATTGAACAGAGGTTTTTGTTTCTTGCCACAACCTCTCAAAAAACTGTAGGAGTGTCCTCATGTCATAGTTGCTATCTTTGCCAAGCACTAGTGATGAGAGGTGTGAGGTAGTATATGGGGAGGAGAGAGACAGACAGAGAATGCTCTCAAAATGGAAGCCATAGTTTTTAATTACCTAATGTACCATCACTTCTGCTCTATTCTGTTGGTCACACATTACCAAATTAGACAATAATGGAAGGGACTAAACAAGAGTGTAAGTACCAGGAGGTGAGATTCACTTGGGACCAGTTTTATTTTCTTATTTCTTTTTAATATCCCCAAAGCAGCAAGTATTTACCCATGGGACCATTTTTAAAGCTAGGTACCATAACTAGCCTTAGAACTTTGGAAGGAATTATTATCTAGAAATAGCATAGACTATAATTTGTTTCTCAGTGGTCATCTCACTTTACAAATTGGGAACATGAGACCACAGAGTATTTTGCACTCTAGTTAATAGTTGATCCACATCTCCTAACTCTTTTGTGGTGGTCATTATTTTGTGGATCTGGGGACTGAACCCAGTGCCTTGTGTATGCTAGGCTAGCATTAACCACGGAGCTATAGTTTCAGCTCTCACATTTCCCAAGTCTTGTTCCAATGTTCTCTCCTGTATACTGATTAATGATCCCTGGGTTGTCACACCACAAGGCATTTAGCACTAAATATAAAAACACCCAGCTGGGGTCATATTATGCCTTGAGATTTAAATAAAGTTTGGCTCATCCACCTATCTATTCTGCACATGAGTAGACCACCATTCCTTCTCTTGTCTTCCTTCCTTTCTTCTTTCTTTCCTTCCTTCCAATCTCCCTAGGCTCAGAAAGGTTGAATAACAGAAAGAGGTCAAGTAACAGCTACTAAATGGTAGATTGCAGATGGAACTCCATTCAGTGCTTGTGTACTCTGCTATGCTGGTCTCATGGTTTGATTGTCTTTGTGGCAGTGGTTGGTGGTGTCATCCATTTCTTCCTTACTGAAAGAACCAAGATTTTGTTCAGATAAAGCAACTCAATGAACTCAGAAAAGATGGTCTCTTTCTTCTCTCCCCTGACTAACGATTAGAGACCAATTCCAACAATCTCAGTTCCCTGGCTAAGAAAACTTGGCAGATAGTTTTTCAATCTGATGAACAATGAGAAAGGAGAAGAAAAAAAATCATTACATTTTTCTCCCACCCATAGTACATCAAGCACATTGTGGAGATAACACAATAGTTCCCAAGAGTGATGCTGGGAGGCAATCAGCTAAGAGAAAAGAAGGCTATAAAGCAGTGGTTAAGATCATCAACTCAAGCCAGACAGCCTAGATTCTAACATTGAGTCTGATGACTTACTAGCAGTGAGTTACTTAACTTCTTGGTACCTGAGTCACCTCAACTGTGAAGTGGGGGATAATAGAATAAGCTATTATTTTGGCAGTATGAGGTGTTGAATACAAAACCTTTTGCTTGCTAGGCAGGCACTCTATCATTTGACCCACTCTGCCAGCCCTTTTTGTGTTGGTTATTTTTGAGATAGGGTTTTGCTTGATGCCTGAGCCATCCTGGATTGTGATCTTCCTATCTGTGCTTCCCAACATAACTGGGATAACAGGTGTACACAACTATGTCTGGCCATTGGTTGAGATGGGATTTCAAACTGTGATCTTCCACATCTCTGCCTTCTGAGAAGTTAGGATTACAGATCTGAGCCAACGCACTCGCCAATATTATTATTATTAGTGCAAAACAAAGTCCTAGGAACTCAACTTGCTGGTAGACATACAATCCCTGGAGTGGGACCTGTGACTACTGATAGACTAGCTTGCTTTTCCCTGACACACATACTCAGATTGCATTTTAACTTTTTGGCACATTGCTGCATTTTGCTTCTTCAATGTTATTCTTCATATTTTTTATCCCCAAATACAAAACTGATTATGGTCCTCTGATGGTTCTCTAATACCTTTGGGACAGAGTGCAAATTTAACAGATGAGGTCTTTCATGATCTGTATCACTCTGTAGTCATTCTCTCCAACTATCCTGTCATTCCAGTCATAGCCAATGACCTTATTCACTCAATAAACAGTACCTAGACAGGAACTGTGCAAAACTGGAGAGTCAACCACAAGAAACTCATTTCTGCCTTCAGACAGCTTTCATTATAAATATTTAATGATGCCCATCGTACAGGCAATGAAATAAAAGTACTGTATGGTAATGAAATCTACCAGAGCACTTTAAACTGCTATTAGACAGGTGTGGTGGCAAATAGCTTTATTCCCAGCCTGTGGGGGAAGAGGTAGGATTGAGTTACAGGCCAGCATGGACTACATAGTCAGACCATCTCAAAACATACAAAAAAAATAAAAGCAAAACACACAACCCCAAATCAAACCAAACCCAAAGCATTTCCATGCATCCTGATATGAGTGTTGATACTCTTCTAATTCACCTTATTCCACTTTCTTCTGAAAAGTCTTTTTTCTATGTTCTATTACATCTAATTATATGAATAATTTGTGATTTATGATTATACATACACACAATCAAGACATAGAACTGTTTTCTTACCACAAAGAACTTCCTTGTGCTCCCCATTTGCCCCATTCAGAATGATGTCCATTTTTGTGGAGAGTGGATCAAATAAGCTGCAGGTTTGAGTTTGGCACAGCCCCAAACCACAGAAGGGAGCAAGCATAGTTATGCCCAATAAATTGCATGCTCGAGTTGGCACAGCCTCAGCTGCAGAAGTGGACAAGATGCAGTACAGCAGTTTTTTCCTAAGATGTTTACGTTCAGAGAGAAGCTGTCACAGGTTTCTCCTGTTCCTGAGGATTACAATATCACGCCCCCTCTCCTGAGAACTGCCTCTCCACCTCATGTTGCCACTGTATGTAATAAACTTGCTGGAGGTAGAGGGCTGGTGTGTCTCCATCTGAGCGCCCAGCCTACCTGGCCCCAGCTTTGCGTATGTTTGATCTTCTGTCTGTTGTCTTTTTCTGCACCTCCCATTGCCCTCAGTTAGGTTTATAGGACAAGTTTGTGCGGGACGCAAGACATTTTAACCAGACTTTTCTCTGTATCACCATAGGGAAGCAGCAAGGTGGAGAGAATATATTGTGCAGGAGCTCCGGAAGGTGTAGCCCCTAACAGATGGCCCTGTTAACTTCATTCCTCAAACCCAAGATTTTTAAATAGATTAAAATAAAAACTGCTGACAAATTAAATTTACTAGAGTTTAATCTTCAGTATTTATTTTTGGATGTTGGAGACTGAACCCAGAGCCTCACACTTGCTAAGAACACACTGCACCACTGAGCTATATCTTCAGCTCCAAATTTGCCAAGTTTAATTGACAGTTCAGGAGTGGGCAGCAATCAGAATCAGAATCAGATGAGGTTCAGAGAACTCCTTAGCCTTCCAGTTAGGCTTTCAGTTTCAGTGTATTAAGTTAGGTTGAAGTTATTTACATAGGGACTCCAAGTAGGAGACATGCTAAGGCCACATTTATTTTAATAATATTAAGGTTGTCTTAGATTTGTGTGTATATGTGGTGCTGAAAATCAAACCCAGGGCCTTGCTCAAGCTAAGGTAAGTACTTTACCACTAATCTACACCCTGCCCCCCTTTTTGTCCTTGTTTTTTTTTGAGACAGGATCTCATTATGCAGCCCAAATTAGCCTTGAACCCACAATTCTCCTGCCTCTGCCTCCTGAGTGCTGGTATTACAGGTATGTGCCACTAGATATAGTTATCTTATATCATTTATTTTTTGGTGGTACTTGGGTTTATGTTCAGGGCTTCATGCTTCCTAGGCAGGTGCTCTACCAACTTGTTCCACTCCTCCAGCCCTTTTTGCTCTGGTCATTTTTCAGATAGTGTCTTGCTTTTAAGCTAGGTCAGCCTGGACCTTGATCTTCCTATTTTAAGCTTTCTGCTGTAGCTGGGATGACAGATGGGCACCACCACACTCAGCTATTGGTTGAGATGGCATCTCACAAACTTTTTGCCTGAGATGGCCTTGAACCACAATCTCCCAGTCTCAGCCTCCCAAGTAGCTAGGATTACAGGCATAAACACAGGCACCTGGCTCTGAGATCATTTTTAATATCTTAAATGATTATGATGTATAACACTCAGAAATGTTTTAAAACACTTGATTTTACAATTTTTTTTCAGGAATCACTTGTCTTCTTTCTGTTCTAGAATTGTGACAATGTTTAAAAATTAGTCTTAGGATGATATTGCCTCATGGTCACTGCACTTAATTAAAAGATGCCTTGTTAGCTGAAAAGGCTTGAAATAATGTCATGTGCCTTATTTGGGACATGGATCATAAGGGAGGTGCTGTAGATTAAAAAAAAGTGTAACTGTTAGATAACACGGATTTATGATCTTCCTAAGGCCGACAGTCTAACTAGCTGTGACTGTTCAAACTTTTAAAGTTGAGAGGCGAGATGTATAAGGTAATCAAGGTGTTTTAGGTAGACCCTCAAGCTCACATCAGACATCTCATCACTGTTCTGTGACGGCAATTGCAAAAAGAATGATGACCACAAAGTCAACTTCTCTACACTGGTCCTTTCTTCCTCATTGCTCCTTTCCCCTCTTGAGACTTTTTTTTTTTAGGGGATGGGAACCTTGAGATAAGGGATGGCAAGCAAGTAGAAATATTTGAGGATAATGTTCAACCTGTTCTTTTCCTAGTTAAGATGACATACCAAAGAGACTGACTTCTTTGAAACTGTAGAAACATTAACCCCTCCTGCAAGCCCTCAGTGTTTTAAGCATTAAGAGATGCCTTAAATATTAACCAATAGACTACTATTGGTCTGACCCAATATTTATTTTCAATATTGCTTTTCTCCCTTGTAGCCTGGTGCTACAGCTTAGAAACACTCTTTGTAGCTACAGGTAGTCATAGTTCTAGACAATGAGAAATATGGGGAAGTCTGCTGAATCCAGGGGATGAGATCCTATCTTAAGAAAAGTTTTTACTTTCCTGGACGATACAGTTACACCATCTCCCTGTCTTAAATGTCAAGAGAATCAGACACAATGGCCCTGTGGTTCAGGATTTGCTAACAATGTCTGCCTACCAGCAGACATCACATAACCAAATAGACCCCTGTTTAAGCCAGTGCATGGAACCTTTTATTTTACTTGCACTCAAATGCATTCCTAACTGTACAGCCATTAAAATAACACCTCTTTAGTTCTTTCTTTTATCCTCATGCACCCAGAGTTCCAAGTCCATGTCCAACACACCAGGTCCAGGCACTTGCACCAGAAAAAGTAGTCAAAACTAATAGTGAAAAGGCAGGAATGGATTTTAATCAACATAGCTATGCTGGAGAGACAAATGAGAATAAGCATCCCAGCTCATCTCTGGGGTACTGACATTAGCTTTAGGTTTAAACAGAGGAAGAATTCGTGCCAGGGCAAGAGGTGTTGCATAATTCAGCAGCTCTAGGCAATGTGGTCTGGTTGATCATTATTGCAGTTTTGATTCTGCCACGTGGTTTGAAGAAGTCCTTATTGCTTGAGGGGACAATTCAGTTCCCAATAGATGATTGTTCCTGCTTGGAGTGATTTGTCTACAAGACTCCGCTGTTCCTGGGCTCCAAGGTGACTGCAGTATTAGGACCACGCCTGGAAACTTTCAGAAGTACCTGCTATGCTCACAATTCTTCATTTCTCCTAGTCATTGATATCACTATCTTATTGCCCCAAAGAGAAAAACCCAGCTATCCTTGACTAATTTCCTGATATTCTTGGTAACTTTGTTTATCAGTTTTAAAACCCATTTCTCCTTACCATTCTCACTGACACTATCTCCAAGTCCTGTCTGGACTATTTTAACAGCTTCCTAACTTGTATCCACACTTCCAGCTCAGCATCTACTGTGCTTTCTAATTACATGTTGTTTACTGTTGTTGCCATCATCAGTATAGTAGGAATTCAAGTGTTAAGTGACTTTTTTCTTAAGAGCTGGAGATCAAAGGAGGGCCTTGCACATTCTGAGCACATGCTCTCCCCTGTCTAAATGACTAAATCTTTTGTATGGCTTCTTACTGTATTCAAACTACTTAAACATTTAATCAGACTACACAAAACGAGAGCATACTGGCAACTCAATAAGGGTTTCTTGGATGAATCTAGTTTCTTAATTGTACTACAAAACAAGTCCTTTATCAGTATTCCCAGATAACACATATTGGTGTGCATTCAGTTGATCTAGCCTAGCCATGGAGATGAGGCTCCTTTCCATAATGCATGTGCTTTTAATCTTACATCTTTACTCTCCAGATAGGGCTTGTGTCAAGAGTGGAAGTTAGGAAGGTAGGCAGTCTGTGTAGGCATTTGTGACCGTTTCATCCATGAATAACTCCTGGCAATGAGACAGTGTACCTACAAACTTTTGAGGCAGGATAAAGTCACAGGGTAATTACATTATTAACAAATATTAGAAGGGCCAGACTCAGACATTAGAATGAGGAAAACTGAAAAGCTAGAGCAGCTAGCCCCCTCCCAATCTCGTTTTAGATATTAAGTTACAAAAACAGGGAGACAAAGGGGCTATCTGCTTCTGCCTTTCTCTTTAAAATGTTAAAGTAACTGCAAAGCTCCTTGAACTGGTAGAGGTTCCCCGCTCCATCCCCTTCTCCCCTCCATAAAGGCTTGTATGGCAAAAGGAAATCCTAAAACATTGTCCCTGGGGCTTGGGAAGTTTACATCTTATCTCCGTGTTTAAAAACAAACAGCACCCATCTTGGCCACCCAGAACCACTGTCTAATGATTAGGGGTTGCTAGACAACATGGGCACGTGTATCCCTCCAACTCACAAAACACAAAGACTAGACTGCTGCGTAGGGTACAGAGAAAATTTCTTCCTCTCCCACTTGTCCCCATTTTATCCTCTTACACTAAAATAAACTCTTGCTAAAACTTCCACCTTGTGAGACTCCTTGTCGAAATGCCTCTTTCCATGTGGTTCTGTTTCCAGCGATGTTTGCGTGGAACCTGGGGTGTTCAGGGAAGCCCCTCATGCCTCATGCGGTATCACTTTCTGCTTACTAACAGGCTTTGGCAAGTAAACCCAACCACTGGCCAGCCACAGCCATTTGCTGCCTGGGCCCTGCTTGGGGTGGGGTGGGCGCCGCATTGCAGCAAAAGCCAAGGGAGACTTCGTCTACACCGCACAGACACTCCTTCCCCGCCCAGACACGGTGGCTGCGGCGTTGCTTCGCCTTCTCCCTTGGCCTGGGGACACGGAAGGCACAGAGGGAAGGGCGGGAGAGTTTGGGAGAGCAGGCGCTGAGGACACAAAGGCCACTTGGCTGTCCGTACACTGCCCCCATACTTTCTCCTCCTCGGGTTCCGGACCTGTTTACCCCCTTCCCACGCCCCGACCCAACCTGCAGGTATCTATACTTCAGGGGCAGGGGGAACCCCACTACGATATCGACTAAAGCTCGGTGTTTCGCTGCCTAGATTTCCCAGCACAGACGCCCCGGCCGCGCGCTCCTCCGCACGCGGCGCACGCACCCGTCGCGGGCTCTCCCCAGCTTCCCCGGGAACCCCCGGCACTTACGCTGCCGTCACCTCGCGTCGCCCCCGCCCTTCCTGCTCTTTCCGTTTCCCCTTTCGCGCGTGCGCGGCCCCAATTGTTTTGGCTTTCCGGTGGGACCCAGCAAAGGAAGAGGGCGGGGTAAACTAGATGAGGGCGGGGTAGGGGCCGTCTGGAGAACCCGGGAAACTGCAAAACTACCGCTCGTGTGGAGCGGAGCATGAGTGGAGGGAAAGGGAGCTCGGCGAGGGGCGGGCGCGCCGGCGGGCAGCCAACGGTCGGCTGACGGCTCGCGTCCAGGCCGCGGGGGCGGGGCGTGGGCGTCTTGCGGCGCGGCTCCCGGGGGAGGAGTTTGGCGGTTCCTCAGGTCGGGCCTTGAAGAGCGTGCGGCGGCCGCGGAGGACGTGCATCCCGCGTTGCGCCGGACTGACCCACCGAAGGAGGGTGCAGCGGAAACCGGAAGGAAGAGGCGGTGGCGCCAGCTTTCCTCCGCAGGCGGTGGAGGCGAGACCTCGGCCCCGGCCGCCACGGGAGGGCCACGCCCCCCGCGCCGCGCCCGAGCGGCCCAGTGTGATCGGGACTGCCGGCCGGACCGGATCCCACCCCGGGACCGAGGGACGCGGGTGAGCCGGCGTCGCCCGCGCGGGTTGGGAACGGGGAGCCCGCGGCGATCCGTGGAGGGATTGGGGAAGGAGGACCGGCGGGCGGGGGCTCGGCCTTTTTGTGGCTTGTCGGGCGGGCGGCGGCTGCGGCATCTTTCAAACTCGAGGCGCTTCCGCTGCGAGCGGGGGAGGGGCGCGGCCCTGGTGCGGCGGGGCCGGCGGGGAGCGGGGATGCGCGGCTCCGGCGGGCTCGTGGGGGCGTTTCCGGCCGCCGGGAGCCCGGGCTTCTGCTGGCGCCCGTCCTCGCCGAGATAAAACTGTCCCTCTGCGCGACTCGCAGGGCGGCCCGGCGGGCCCGGCGTTCTTCCCTGTGCATCGGTAGTGGCCGGGAGAGGTGCAGGTCAGCAAAGGCCTGCGGTGGTTCCTCGGCACTCGAGAAAGGGAAGCGGGACCAGTGCATGGACGTGTTTTGCTTCCTGTCGAAGTCGTCAGCTCAGTGCAAGGCCGTGAGTTAGGAGAGTGGCTCAGCTGACTGCGGGGCCGTGTGTTGAATCTCATTTTCTGGTTTAGCAATCTGTGATCTTGTTATAGCTATCTTAAAGGGAGGGAGAGGAATCGCCATTCCGGGGACTGCAGGTCTCTAGAATTGCCTGCTTCCACGATGGCCTCTTGAACAGAAAATGAAAAGAATTCGAAACCTACAGTGAACTTTAAAAGGGTGTGTTTTTGTGACCGCCTGTCGGTCTTAAAGAAGCGAAGGGTAGCACTGGTCACGTGTTGTTTATAGGCGAAGCTGTACGTCTGGCTCGCTCGGGAAGACGTTGAGAAACACCCTATCAGCGCTGGGCTCTGGATGAAATTGTAGTTCGTGGTTGAAGCGAGGCAACCAGCTAGCAGGTTTGCTGCTGCTTCCCTCTGAGATGTGGATTTTTGCCCTAATTTGCGTACTAGGGACTTCAAATCAGTTGTAAATGAACACATCAGTTTCACGATTGGTGGAGGACTTTTTTTTTCACCCTGATCTAAAGTAAATTGAAAAGTCAGTTTTGCAGTCTCGGTGATTTGGGATTTTGCTGTTCTTTCATCTCCTGGTAATGAATGTTAAGTTTACGTTTGTGTTCTGATCTTTGGTTGGTGGAGTGCTTTTTTTGAGGCTCTTTAGATTAGGGCGTGAAATCCTCAGGAGGCGATCCTGTGGAACGCCGTTTCCGCTCAGCACGCTGTGTAGTCCACACGTTTTCGCAGCGTTTCTTCTGCACACAGCTTTGTAGGAATTGATAAGTGCTGTAACGCTTTTTCCCTGTTTGTTCCCATAAAAAGCATCACCCTGAGATCTGTTTACTTTTTTCCACAGGGATCGTAAGGACATGGGAGGGAGTAGAGGTATTTTACTAGTTAAGTACGCACTCCATAGTTTTTTCTTTCTCCTGAGCTAATGGAAATAGTGACTGTGCTATAATATCTAAACCTTGAATTTTGAATGTGTTTCAAGGTGTTTGGTAAATTTCTAGAAGCTGGTACGCAGTGGTTGTTGTTATGTCATTGTGTAGCCTAGGCTGGCCTGGAAATCCTGCCTGACTCCGTGAGAGTTGGGATTACAGGAGTGTATCAACATGCTTGGGTGACTGAAGGTTTTAAAGTGAAAAGATATCTTGGTTTTTCCAGATTTTGCACATTTCTTTAGATAATAGTTGGTTTTTTTTCTCTTTGCTCACATTCTTGAGACAGTTGGGGCCTGGAAAAGGGATTGGTCTTGCTGTCATAAAATATGTGAATGAAAATTCCAGAGACCTTTATTTTATCTCAGTCTTTCCAGTCTTCCAGAGTTTGAATAGACCAACTGATGTTTAAATAATTTTGGGTACTCAGAATGGCAAGTTGAGTTCATTTGATGTTTTAGGTATATGAAGAGTGCTCTGGTTCTTTGTCAGAAATTTTCAGTGCTTTAGAGTCTTTGTAGGAGATTTGGAGAAAATATCATTTAATGATAACTTCTTCCTTTACTCGAGTCACATACTTCTAAAAAATTGTGACTTGAAGCAAATTTTATGTTAAACAGGGGCTTCTAAGAGTTTACTATCATACAATTTTTATTTTTTGCAGTACTGGGGATCAAACCCAGGTCCTTGCACATGCTAGGCAAACACTGTTAACAATGAGCTGTATTTCCAGCCCTTGGTTTTTTGAGGAGGAGTCTCACTATGTAGCCCAAGCTAGCCTGAACGCACTGTCCTGCCTCTCCCTCTGGAGTGCTAAGATTATAGCCCAGGGCTATGTATTTATTTATTTATTTTTTTAAGAAAAGTTCATTAGTTGTAATTATTAAGTGGCTGTGCCCCTCATAACCTCGTTACGTGAGTGTTTAAATAGCTAAGAAGTGTTTTCTACTGTTGTGATTGAAGAAATCGGTGACTTGGGAAAATGAAATCCCAGTGAAAAGGTTGGGGCCTACCTTTCCCTAGCTTTCTTAGATACTGCAGAGCTGAAGGGCATACTACACTCTCATAATTATTCTACATGGCTGTTATCTCAGGTTCTTATTTAATTTCTTAAAAGTGAGGTAACTTATTAATCATAACCTATTACAGAAGCTTTCAGTGAATTTATTTAGGATGAGCTGATTTAGCCATATGATCCTTTTAGTTTTGGAAAGAGTGCAGGGGAATAAATCTAAGCACTGAATTTGGTTAGAGTAGGGAAAGCTATGCTGAAATTCATCAAACTTGACAAATTCTTCAATAGGCAAGGTGTTTGTCATAACTCCAGAAAATTGTTTGTATAGCATTTGACAATCTAAAGACCAAATAGTCTATTCTAAACATTTTCAACTGTCAGGGTTGTTTTGATAACTTGAAAGTAAACTGTGTCTGGCACCCATATTTTGTCCTCCCAAAGGAGAAGCCTATCTCATTGAAATGAAGAAAGGCTGGTTTAATGGCTGCTACCATCATGGCTCTCAATTTAATTTTTCTGCATTGACATCAGTCTTCTCAAGACTACTCTTGGTTCTTTACTCTTTAATATCAATTATTTAGAATCTGTAAAAACATTCATTGATGCTATTATCACTGAACGTCACAGAAGTACTTGCGTCATGTAAATTTCCTTTGTAGATAAACTTTCAGGCATATTTTGAATCTTCAGCAGCCTGAGGGCTTAAACTTCTTTTTTTAAATATGTTTTAATGCAGTGATGGGATAGAACCCAGGTGAAATGAAAAATAAGGTTAGCGCTACAAAGATTTTGTAGTCACTTTATTTAAAAAAGGAAAACCTATTTAAATAATTTTCTACAGTTGTTTCAGATTTTTGAGTTGTGTAGGTCTTTATAGGTTACAGATTGATTTCATCCTGATGCTCACATAATAACAAAATGTTGGCTTTAAAACTTTTTGTGGTGAACTAAGTAGAACCTTAAAAACTTAGGTTTCCTAGACAATATATATTAAAAGCAGAATTTTTTTGTCAGATCATCTCAGTTTATAAATTCATGACTTTTATAGGAAGTCTTCACATGTAAAAATAAATAGCACTTTGTCTCCCAATAGTGGGTAAACAGTGGAAGAAAGGATCTCACCCTGGGTACATCATCCTAACCTTTTTCTTTTGTTGGCATTCTCTGTCATCATGCGTGGAAATCAATTAAAAACACTGACTACAGCTCAAGACAGAAAAAGGAGCAAGAATATCCATAGTTTTTATGTCAGTGTATTGCATTTTATTAGAACCTGAATTTCATTTATCATGGTTGCATAGCTCCCACTTAATTCATAATAATAGTTGGCTTTTTCCACTGTGAAGTATGTTTTCATGGTCAACTTTAAAATACAGGATTTTCCTATTAATTTGAAGCACCTGATACTAGGAATTTGGGATATGTAGCAGTGATTTCCCAGTCTCTCTAGTCCTTGACTTCTCTAATGAATACACATACTCAGTAAATATCTTTATACAAACATTGTCTTGCACACATCCTGTGTTTTTCAGTGTTTCTGAAATTACTTTTTTTTTTTTTTTTTGTGATGCTGTGGATCAAAACCAGGACCTTGCCCATGCTAAGTAAGCACTCTACCACTGAGCTATATCCTCAACTCCATCTTCTGTTTTTCAGATGTATATAGATACTGTTTTTTAGTCTCATTATCTCATTACAAGTAGTAGTATTAATTTGTTTTTGTTTTTGAGACAAGGTCTCACTGTGTTTCCCAGGTTGGCCTCAAACTTGTGATTCTACCTCAACCTCCTGAGTGCTGAGTTTTACAGGTGAGTTTTACATGCTCAGCCAGTAGTAGTTTTAAATTTTTTTTTTTTGAGTTGGGGGTCTTGGTATGTTACCCAGGGTGGTCTAGAATTCCTGAGCTCCAGCTTTCCTCCTGCCCCAGTCAGCTAGAATAACAGGTGCTTGCATGCATCCAGCTAATTATTTTTGAATCTGCAGTAACCTTTTTTATTATAGATTTTATTTAACAGATTATCTGATGGAGAGATGTCTTTTTCCTGTTGTGTTTGTGTTTTGGAACCTTGATGGTTACTCTCACAAGGAAAAACTGTTTCTAAGTCAACTGAACCATCAGGAATTTGGGAAAGCAGTTGTTTGATTAGGTAAGAGATGTTAGAATAGTTAAGTCAAGAAGAAAAGTAGAATATGCATAGATAAGGTTAACTAAGAGTAAGTTTAGTTTAACTTTCAAGAATTTCAAGCTTGTGGTTTTCCTTGTTTTTGTGATCTGAAGGGAAAACATTTTCCTAGCAAATACAGTAAGTATGTATGTTAACTCACTGACAGCATTTCATTCAGAAAAGAAATAGTCTCAAGAGCCTATGGCCCACGCCAGTAATTCCAGCATTTGGAAGGGTGAGGGGGGAGGATCTTGAGTTTGAGGCTGCTTGGGCATATAGCAAAATCCTGTCTCAACAAAAGGCAGTCCAAAGCAGAGATTGGTACATGTGACCTGTTTTTTTTTTTTTTAAATAAAGTTATATTGAAGTAGCCCCTCTCATTGACTTACATACTGCTTTTGGTTGCTTTCAGCTGCAACAACTAGTTAAGTCTTTGGGACAGGGACATTAAAGCCCCTAAAGCCAAAAATATTTTGTCTTTGTAGTAAGAAGGGAAGATAGTATATCTCTTGAAAGTTTGTTAAACTTAAGTTTAATTGGCCAGGAACTGGTGGCTCACACCTGTAATCCTAGCTACTTAGGAAGCAAAGATCAGGAGGATCATGGTTCAAAACTGTCCTGGGCACATAGTTCTCTAGACCCTGTCTTGAAAATACCCATCACAAAAAGGGCTGGCAGAGTGGCTCAAGGTGGCCTTGAGTACCAGAAAAAAAAATTAAATGTAATCATTTCATATGTTAGTAAAAATCCAGAAGGTTAAATAGGCATTAAGTTGTTAGTTTCCTTTCCCCTCAGTGTGAACCACTGTCAGCAGTGGGATGAAGTGCCAGCTGCTTTTGTTCATTTTGGTTCTACAGTTTTTTGGGTAGGCTGAGGCAGGAGAATAAAGAGTTTAAGACCAGACTAAGCTACACAGTGAGATCTTGTTTCATACCAAAACTGGAGTTTGAGATGAGACTAGGCAATGTAACAAGACACTGTCTTCAAAAAATAAAAGTTTAGAGATGGTGTTCTTTGATGATCAAGTATGTACTTAATTTAGCATGAGTAAGGCCCCAGGTTTATTCCTTAGCAGCACCCCCAGCCCCCAGAAAGTTTAGAAATGAAAGGTCAGAACAGGTAGATTTCAAGAAAAATGTTCTTTTTCTTTCCTTCTCTTCCATTTTTCTTTTTTCTTTTTGTGGTATGAGATTGAACTCATAGCCTTGCACTTGCTAGGCAGGTGCTCTTCCACTTTTTCAGAGGAAAGACTTGCCCAGGCTAGCATTGGACTGTAAATCCTCCTACGTATGCCTCCTGGTAGCTGGGTCCACAGGAATGTACCACCACACTTGGCTTGTTTTTGAGATAAGTTCTCACTTCTTCCCAAGGCTGTTCTCAAACCACTGCCCTCCTTTCTCTGACTCCCGAATAGCTGGGATTACAGGTGTGTGCCACCACCCCTGGCAAAAAAGATGTTTTGTGTACCTACCTTGCTTCATTCATTTACCTACCTCTAAAGCCTTTTCAGTTTGTGTTAGAATAATTGATTTGGAAAACACTTTTTAAATATCAGCTATGGTTTTGGCTGCAGTCTGCAGTAAGAGTAAATGTACTTGGTATTTTGGAGCTTTAGTGGTTGGCAACTGTGCAAGTATTTAAAGTGCAGTGATACATACTCAATAGCTATTTACACCAAAATTAAGTAAACAGTTTCCTTAGTAACCATAGTTAGTTAGGATGCTGCTTTTGTAGATAAGGATACATGACTTTGAAGCTACTTAACTTCTCTTTGTACTGGAGTTTGAACTCAAGGCCTCATACTTGATAGGCAAGTACTCTACCACTTGAGCCAAGTCCCCAATACTGAAGCTAATTTTATTTACTTATTTATTATTAATTTTATTTATTTTTAAAATTTGTGGTGCTGGGAATCAAACCTAGGGCCTTGGCATGCTAGGCAGTCCTCTTAGATACAATATAAATGACAGACAAAACAATACAATTATTGAAGAGAAAAAATTGAGTTTGTCACATCATTTGGCAATAAAACAATGTAGTATGGTGTATTAGTCAGACTTTTTTTGTTACTGAAGAAATACCTGAGAAACCAATTTAAGAGAGAAAGAATTTATTTAAAATCTCAGTTTCAAAAGTGTCAGTTATTATGGCTGGGAGGGTGTTAGGAACAGTTCACATCATCATGGACAGGAAGTATAATGAAGCAGTAACTAGAAGGAGCCAGCACAAGGTGCAGCCCCAACGATGTGCTCCCATTGCCCACTACTTCCTCCAACCATGTCCTACCTTCTATAGTTCCATCATCGCCCAGTATACTCTTTCATTTTTTTCCTTTTTTTGGTGGTATTGGAGATTGGACCTGGTGTGCATGCTAGGCAAATGCTTGACTACTGAACTACATCTGTATCCCTCTGTTCTTCACATTTTGAATCCATCCTCTTTGGAGATGCCCTCACAGACCCTCTCCTGCCCTCAGGTGTGCTTTACTAATCTAGGCATAACTCAATCAAATCAAATTGACAGGATGACTTTGTGAAATGCTTCAGTGTATTTAGGATGTCTAGTTCAAGTTTTACTTTTAGAAGTGAAGGAAAATGTGTTATGGGCATCTGAAAGTTGTGAGTTTATCATCTTAAAATTTGCAACTTTCCATAGTTTAGTTAATATATTTTGAAGTCTGTGTTCCCAGAGAGGTGAGAAACTTTTTATTTTTAGATGTTCTGGATAAAGATCTGCTTAAATTACTGTTTTTTTTTTTTTAATCACTTTCTTTCTATTTGATGGTAAGTTTAAATTTAGGATATCTCTGCAGGAAGAAATTGTACCCTGGAATTATATAAGAGTCAGAAATAGGGGAATCTAATAAAGCATTATTATTAACTATTATTTTTATTTTATCATTTTTACATTTACTCCCATGTGTATACATTGTTTGGGCCACCCTCTGCCCCCAATAAAGCGTTATTAATGAGCATTACACAAAGTTGGCTTACTGTCATTTTCTAAAGACATATTTGTTTTAATAGTTTCATGCATATGATTTAAAAACCACATCTAGTAAAATCTAGATATAAATTAAATGGGACAAAAAGAAATCACTGTAGAAAATCAGATCCTATCATTGTAAGGTGAATGAAATGACCAGATTGAGCCTGATACAGCTAGCCTGCAAGACATTCTGGTGTCTAGCAATGTGTGTTCTAAATCCAGTTTGGCCGTGGTCATCAGTTGCTGCCACATGACTTGAACTTGGATGGTAATAATTTTGTGTCTGTCTTCCAGCTGGGGTTAGTACTTTCAGTTTATTCATGCTGTTTTTTCTTATTTTGTTGTTTTGTTTTTGCAGTTCTGGAGATGAACCCTGGGCCTCATGAATGCTAGGCATATACTCTACAATTGAGCTACATCTCTAGCCTTAATACATGTTTCTGTAAGAGAAATTCCTATAAGTAATATTTATAGGTTGGGAAGTAGTAAGCATTTACAATGCCAAATGCTGTCTTCTGAGATAACTTGCAGTTCTGAAATTTAAAAAGTTCAGAAAAGTTAAAAATCATACAAACAAAAAAAACACCAAACCAAAAAAGCCCCTCAATTCTTTCCCAGCAAATGTGACTGGAAACAATATGAGTTTCTAGATAGTCTTTATTTATTTTTTTACAGTATCCAGTCCAGATTTTCTTCAGCATAGAGAGTGCATTCAGTTATAG
The DNA here is from genome assembly GCF_047511655.1 of Castor canadensis. NCBI lineage: Eukaryota > Metazoa > Chordata > Mammalia > Rodentia > Castoridae > Castor > Castor canadensis. Next base: position 96,339,416 of record NC_133387.1, read on the forward strand.
AGTCCTGCTCTGGACTTCTTGAGAGGCTTTTGAAACAGATGATATACCATGCCACCTCTATAAAATCTGAAAAAAATTAAATTCTAGAACATAATCTTGTCCCAGGAGTTTTTTGAATAAGGGATCATGGGTGTGTATTGATTTACTCTTCTGGCACCAGTTCTTGCTGCATTATTAATGTGTGGCAGTAGCCAGCGATTTTAGGAATTACTTGCCTTAGAGGTGTTAGTGGTAGAACTTAGGTTTGTAGTATGACTTACAGTTCTGGAAAAGTAAAGACACTACCTTAATGACCCAAAGTCTCACTCTGCCTTTGCACCTGTTTTAGATACTTCCATAGTTAACTTACTGGAAACTTGACAGTTTATTAAGTTAGCAGTTCCTGTAATAGTATAGTTTGGCAGGAAGATAGAATGCAATCCTCTCTTGGGTATACTGGATGATACTTTGTGGGGGAAAATGTTAGTGGTTCCAATAATGGTCCTATTTATAGGTTTTATATCAAAATCGACTTTCTGATTATCAGGGTCATCTAAGAAGAAAAAAGACTTTGTAGTTAACATTAGTAGCAATCTTTGGGTTTCCCTCTTTTCCTAGTTTGTAATTCCTTTGCCACATGTTGCGAATACAGAGTTTCAAATGACATTTTAAAAGTTAAACTTTAATTCAGCTGGATTTTATTTTATTTTGATGAATGGTATGCAGTATGACTAAAACCTGGTGTTTTTCTTAAGTGGTTACCCAGTTCTAATATTATTTATGGAAATAAATCAGTCTTCCTAATTTCAAGTGTCATGTTTATTATAGCTAACTACACACACACACACACACACACACACACACACACACACACACACACACACATGATATATATATTTTTGTTTTTTGACAGTGTTGGGGTTTAAACTCAGGACCTCAAGCTTGCTAGGCATGTGCTCTACAACTTGAGCCACACTCCCAGCCCCTAAATAATTCCTTCTTTTTTCTTTTGGTGGTTTTGTGCTGTATTTGAGTCACACCTCCAAAGATTCTTAGTAGAGAAATCTACAGAGAGATAAGTTACATATGTACTTCTTTTACAGGATTAAACTGCAAATTTGAAAAAAGTACATATATATATATATATATGGAGGGAGAGAGAGAAAGAGAAAGAAAAGAGGAGAGAGAGAGAGCCATTAGGGCTGGGAGTATATCTCAGTGGAAGAGTGCTTGCCTGGTATGTGCAAAGCCCTGGGTTCTATCATTAGCAGCTCAAAAAAACCCCAAAAAACTGAATGAGTGTGTGTGTGTGTGTATTTATATAGCTTAGACTTTGGAAATAAACAGTTTGAATCTATTTGCCATATAGTTTAAGTAACTTAAATATGAAGTCTTTGTGAATATATAAAATGTATGCAAAGAATGACAATCACTGCAAGAGAGGTGTGTGTTTTGCTTTTGTTTTTTCTCTCAAATTATGGTCATGTGGTGCTCCTAAACAAATAACTAGGAGATCTGGCTTAGGTAACTTAAAATTGCTAAAGAACTTTAAAACTGTAAAGTAATTCATGTGTTCCTTATTTCCTAGGATGTATATATTGTATAGTAGGCAAAAAATTAAAACAGCTGTTATTTTTTATTTTAAATGTAGTAGACTTAAACTCATTTTTCTCATGTTTCATTTTTGTGATGTCTAAAGCTGTGCTTCAAATAAATATTATGTATTTTTAGGACTGCTCTTTTTGATGATACTGAGGTTTGAACTTGCAGCATTAAGCTTGGTAGGCAGGGGCTCTAGCACTTGAGCCTTGCCCCCAGCCCTAGGACAGCCATCTTAAATATTGTTTTCTAAAAGTGTACTGGTGGAGTGGCTCAAGTGGTAGAAAGCCTGCCTAGCAAGCATGAGGCCCTGAGTTCAAACCCCAGTACCATTAAAAAAAAAAAAAAAAAGAGTAATGAGAATCCTAAAAGTGTAATGGTGTAGATACTCTAACTGAGATTTTTTTTGTTTTTTTGTTTTTTCCTTTTAGTTCTTCAGAGGATCCACTGAACATAGGATGTTGCCACAAAATCTACCTCCTATATTTTTCACTTCTTTTCATGAGCTGCACAATTGCAAATTTAGGCTATATCTTTGGAGACTGTGTTGAAAAACTCTGAAGAACCTTATTAACACAGGATGACCTAGCAGTGATACTTAAACCTCAAACAAAATATTCATAGTGAATTTGTCATTCTTGGTTCTGAATGCTGCAGATAACTGTAAACAGACTTTCTCCTTTATTTCTGAATCATTCACTTGACTTTCCATCAAGACTGATTTTTCTAATGTGTTCTGGGAGATATTAATGGAATACAGTCATGTCCACTCAAGACGAGAGGCAGATCAATACTGAATATGCTGTGTCCTTGTTGGAACAGTTGAGACTGTTTTATGAGCAGCAGTTGTTTACTGACATAGTGCTAATTGTTGAGGGCACCGAATTCCCTTGTCATAAGATGGTTCTTGCAACATGTAGCTCTTACTTCAGGTGAGTACTTTTAATTAGTTTGTGATTAATTATAGAATGTTAGTTTATTTTAATGTTTCAATAGAAATTCTTTTAAATGTTATTTGAATTTTTAAAATATTGTGTCTCGTGTTTTAAGTTTTCAGTTCAGATAATAAAAGAACAGTATTTGTCTAATCATTTTCTTGCATGTACGAGACAGAAGAAAGAAGTTTTGCAAAGGTGTAAGTATTACTTGAAATTAAAATTTTAGTGTTAGTGAGGCATAAAGATTCAGAATACTGTTTTTCTTTTGAAAGAAACAAAAAATTAAGATGAGATTTTAAAATAATTAAATTTAGAAAATGGTCCTTGCTTATAAACTGAAGAGTTATGTAATAGGTTCAAATTTTTTTTTAGAAGATAATTGGTGCTGTTTAAACATGTTATCACTTTTATATTTACTTCACAATGTATTTTTTACAAATCTTACCTTACTAGCCATACCAGACTCTTTGCCATCTTTAGATATTTCATAATAATATTGTTGTATTCTCTGCCTCAGAGCTTGTAAGTTATTTTAGTTATGCTAATTATCAGCAAATAAAGCTTAATTTTATTGTGATCTTTTGCATCTTTAAGTTTCATGAGAACAGAAGTGATGCATAGAAATTGCTTTATTTATTCTTTGCCCTTAAGATGACTTACTTAATATTCAAAAAAGACAGGTGAATGAAGATGAATTAAATGTACACTATTGTACTTTTTGCTGCTCTTTAATGGCAGCTGTAAACAGTACAGATTAAACTAACCTTTCAAGACTAATTTACATGAAGGTATAGAAACTTCACATTCTTTCCTGCCTACAGTTTTTGATCACACATTTTCTTCTCTGTAAAAAGCTTAGTCTATTTGCAAGCAGTGATTCTAAAAATCTAATTAAGCATCTGACTCCTTGGATGCTTTTTACAAATAGAGGTTATTGGATTTCAAAACCATAAATTCTGATTAAGTGGATCTGAGCTGTGGACTCATAATCCATGTATTAAAGAAGTTTGCAAATGGTTATAAGTTCTATTAATTTTTTCTAGATCCATTGTCCTAGCAGTGGTGTTAGGGTTATTGGTTTAGTCGACACTTGGGCCCATAAGCACTCCCTTTTTAATGCCCACTAATAATACATTGTTAACCCGTTATTGGAAAGAACTTTATGCTTTAGTTACTGGTTTTCAGATTGACCCCTTGCAATAGTAGGTTTTAGTTTGTCTCATGCTGTTATTCAGACTGGTCTTGAACTCATGAGCGCAAGTGATCCTCCAGCCTTAGCCTCTTGAGTAACAGATTAACATTTATATCATAGAGAAGAGTCTTCACTGTAATATCCTTAACAATCACTTGGCCTAACTTTTAAATCGGTGAAGAAATTCTGTTACTATTTTCTGTGTTGTCTTTACTGGAAAGTTAACAAATGGGTTTATTTAGATAAGATCCCTTTTTTTCTTTTTAAGTAAATTTATTTGTGATTGTACAAATACCATGTTATTTTTAAATACTCTATTCATTGATTATTTATCTTTAACTGGATTGAAATTGGTTTTCTTGAAGATCAGGAAACTTAAATCTTTCATTGATATAATATTACAATTTTAAAGACAACAGAGTCCTTTTTAGCCTATTATTTCCTTATCACTAACTAGTTCCCTTTATCTTCCTTGATCATCTGAGAGAATATGATTTTCTGAAAGCAAATAAATATATTTATTGAATAAGTATGAAAAATAGGCCAATCTTGTATATGGGCCAATTTTAAACCCATGAGAAGAAAACACCCATATATTAATTTTTTCCTTTCCCATGTGTATCTTTTTTCTGGACTGGATAAATTATGACATACTGGTACAATCATTTTTCCAAGTATTCTTAATTTGGTTCTGCTTTCAGATTTCAGGGTGTTACAGGTAATGTTACTGCAAATTTAAAAATTCTGCCCATTAATTTTTTGTTGTGGTACTGGGCATTGAACTCAGTGCCTTAGAATTGCTAGACAAGTGCTTTTCCACTTGAGCCGCCACCCCCCCCCCAGCCAATCCAGAAATTCTACCTTTTGAATAAGATATATTCTTCCTTTGTAGTTTGGGTTAACAGTGCTGTCCCATCAAGAATCTGTACATACTTCTGAGTAATAGTTGCTAGTTTTTTGATAACACTTAGTTCATTTTAGACCCCAAACAAGAGAATTACTCAACATTTCTACCATGGTACTTCAATTCAGCCTGCTAGCTATTATGTAATTCAGTATTTTCTTTTTCTTAAAGTCAGTTTAAAACTTTCACAATCAGATTAGCTAGTCTTCTACTAGTTTTGGTCTTCAGGAGAGCACAGTTTATGGAAGGGTATTGTTTTGGTGTCATAAAGTCTGGAATAACCAGTCTCAGTGTCATTTGGACACTCAGCCATTCCCTTCCCTCACCCCACTTTCTTTTCCAAAATCCCTGTCTTCTACTGGAATAAATGTAAAAAACACTTGATCTTGTATTTTTACTCCGTTTTTACCACTTTGTGTGTGTGTGTGTGTGTGTGTGTGTGTGTGAGAGAGAGAGAGAGAGAGATTTTATTTCCCATTTTTCCATGTCAGTAGAAGCTAGTAGCAGTAGGTGTTCTGGGTAAGTTTTTCAAGAACACTTCCTGACTTTTCATTACTCAATCAGGTTTATTTGTGGTCATCTTGTAGCCTTTGGTGGGAAGTCCTTACCACCCTGATTAACATTGTTTGTGCCCCTGTTCTACTCCCTGTCTGCCTGGTTTCTATTCAGTCTGAATCATACTAGAAGTTACCAGTGACTAACTGCTTTTGCATTGTTTATTTCTTTTGACTCCTCAGTTTTTGATATCTACTTCTGTTGTTCTGAGTAGCATTGTACTCATCTGGTGGTTCTTATTTCTTTTAGGAATCTTCCTCTATGGCTGTCAGGTTTTTTTTAATCTGAGTTGATTTCTACCTCAGTTTGGTCATTGGGATTCTTGGGTGGATTTTTCAGGTTTTTTATTCTTCCTTGCATAATTTACCTGTCTTTCATTCATGTCACTTTGTAGATGAGTCATGGTCCACTGCAGTAATGCCCATCCTCCAATATTCCACTAATACTAAATACTTAACTGATTATATGTTATATATAAATACTGAACTGATTATATTGATTATCCATTTGACTCAGCTCCATTAAATATGTCTGAAGTTCAACTTGCCTTTTTCCTAGGATTAACTTTCCTTCATAGTCTTTCTATTAATAGTCAACAGTATTTTTCAGTTATTTAATTGAAAATAAACACATAGCTTTGACTACTCCTTACATCTTTTCTGCTCTATCCTATTCCCTGTGTTTGGAAAATAACCAGGTCTTTTGGGCCCTGTGTAATAGGTTTGGTATCTACTTCTGGCCCCCTATCTCCATCTAACTGATTTTAGTCTCATAACTAGTTTTTCTATCTCCAGCCTATGACTTTTGAGGTGTGTCAGTGTGCGTTCATCCTATAGTGTACTTTATCATGCTACTAAAACTAGGCTGAACCCCCCCCCCCTTCTCCATTATCTACAATAAAAAGGCCAAAGTCCTTCGCTTAGTTTTGGGGGAGGGGTGCTGAGTACTGAATCCATGGCCTTGTACATGCTAAGCACTTGCTCTACCACTGAGCTACATCCCTAGTCCTTGTCTCATTTTAAATGCCTTCTATGATTTACTACTCATCTCTTCAGTATCCTGCATGGACATTATATTTGGCTGTGCCTCTTGAATAGTTGTGTTCTACACTATTTTATCCGTTTTTGAATGCCTTCTCTATTTCCTTGTTCTTGAGGAGCTTAAGCTAGTGACTGTTAAGATATCTACCCTTAATCATTACAGGCCAGGGACTTTTCCTTCCTATGCGTGTAGGATTTCCCCTGCCCCCAACCTTATAAACTTAAGGCCTTGCACTTAGTAGGCAGGTGTGCTACCACTTGAGCCATGCATCTAGCCATTTTACCTTTAGTAACTTTTCAAATAAGGTTTCTCTTTTATGCCCACGTCAGCCTGGACCGAGATCCTCCTGTTTATGCTTCCTACATAAATGACAGGTACATACCACCACACCAGTTTCTTACTGGTTGAGATGGGATCTTGCCAACAATTTGCTCAGGCCGGCCTGGAACCACAGTTGTTTCCTTTTCTGCCTTCTGAGGAGGTAGGATTACATGTGTAATATAATACATGTGCATTGGCAGTTATATTCTTTCAATTAAATATTTGAGCATATGTTTTCCACAAAACCAGTTGCCGTTTCGCATAATTTTGTGTATATAACAGATTTTTAGGAAAATGTCCTGCATATTTTTAGGAAATTTTTTGACTCTTTTTGTCAGCTTGAGGTAGAACTTAACACACCATAAAAATGTCTCATTTTAAATGTACAGTTAGTCCTTGCTTGTGTGAGGGTTATTCATCATACATTCAACCAACTGCAAGTCAGAAATGTTGGAGGAAAAAAATTCATCTGTACTGAGTAGGTATAATACATTTTCTATACATACGCAATACATATAATGCTTACATGGCATTTATATTCTTTTAGATGTTACAAGAAGTTTATAGACGATTTAAAGTATGTGAGAGGATGTGTGTAGGTTACATACAGATACTATGACATTTTATATAAGGGACTTGAGTATTCAATTTTGGTATTTGAGGGGTCTCCTGGAATCAGTCTTCATCAGATACTGAGGGATGACTGTATGATTAAATGAATTTTAGTGTATTTATAGAATTATACAACCATTTCTAGTTTGGAGCGTCTCCATTGCCTTGTGTCCATTTATGGAATGTCACTCCCATTCTTAACCGTAGCTGTAGGTGACTACTACACTACTTGTGTCTCCTTCATTTTTTTGGACATTTCATATAGATGAACTCATAAATGATCTTTTGTATCTGGCTTCTTCACTGACCATAATGTTTTTGAGGTTCACTTATGTTATTAGTATGTAGTTCTGTTTTATTGCTGAGTAGTTTCCCTTGTGTGACTATAAGGAGTAAATGAATTTTGATATGTTCACTCAGAAGGGCACAGTGAGTCTGGTATATGTTTGACAATGGAATATGTATGGCTTTCTGCTGTCTTCTTCAAGAGTCTTCCTTAGAAATAGATACCCAAAGTTAAACATTCCATATTGTCTAGTTTTTCTTTTTAGCTCTACATTTGTTTTACACTAAATTTTTAAGCTTCGTTTTCCCTCTCTACTGTAGGGCCATGTTCATGAGTGGACTAAGTGAAAGCAAGCAGTCACATGTACACCTGAGGAATGTAGATGCCGCCACCTTAAAGATAATAATAACTTACGCTTACACGGGTAACTTGGCAATAAATGACAGCACTGTGGAACAGCTTTATGAAACAGCTTGCTTCCTACAGGTAAAACAACTTTTTATCCCTCAGTAATACAACTGAGTTTTAACCCACATTATAGTTTATTTTGTTAGGAAATACTGTTTCAATAGTGGTATCCTATGTAATTTTCTTACTACAGATTTTATGAGGTTAAAGTTTTCTTCTCTATAAAATGTGAAAGGAAAAAGGAAAAAAGAGTAAGATTTGCTCAGCTGTTAAACTAGTTGGTTTTTTGATAGGAAACATTTTTTAAATCTAGAAAGGTATAACTTATGCCTGAATTTTCTCATCCATCACTTAAGGTTATTTGAATTTTTTTTTTTCCCTCAGTTTTGGGGCTTAAACTCAAGGCCTACACCTTGAGCCAATCTACCAGCCCATTTTTTGTGATGGGTTTTTTCAAGATAGGGTCTCATGAACTATTTGCCTCGGCTGGTTTTGAACCGCAGTCTTCTGATCTCTGCCTCCTGAGTAGGATTACAGGCGTGAGCCACCGGTGCCTGGCTTTAAATTTTTTAAATGTTAAGGTTATTGTAATTTTTTAAATGCCTGTTTAATGTTTGTACTACTGGTTCTTGAATAGGACAGTTCAATAGGGTATTGGTAAATAAAAAGAAATGCAAAGCTCTAGTTTTCTAATTTCATTATTGCTAGTCAAATTTCTCTTAGCCTAAATATATGTATTTGAAAGTAAAACTTCAGAATAGGAAATCTGATAGGGGGATCTTATATCTCACATAGAATTTGGGAAGCTAGGGGTATAGCTCAGTGGTAGAGCACATACTTAGCATTTATGAGGGTCTGGGTTCAATACCAGTACTGTGTGTATGTATATATATGTTTATATATATATATATATTTTTTTTTTTTTCGTCCTGTCTTTATCAACCTTTCTCCCCCTCATTTTAGGTAGAAGATGTGTTACAACGTTGTCGAGAATATTTGATTAAAAAGATAAATGCAGAGAATTGTGTGCGATTGTTAAGTTTTGCTGATCTCTTCAGTTGTGAAGAATTAAAACAAAGTGCTAAAAGAATGGTGGAGCACAAGTTCACTGCTGTGTATCACCAGGAAGCTTTCATGCAGTTGTCACATGATTTACTGATAGACATTCTCAGTAGTGACAATTTAAATGTAGAAAAGGAAGAAACAGTTCGAGAAGCTGCTATGTTGTGGCTAGAGTACAACACAGAATCACGATCACAGTATTTGTCTTCAGTTCTTAGCCAAATCAGAATTGATGCACTTTCAGAAGTAACACAGAGAGCCTGGTTTCAAGGTCTGCCACCCAATGACAAGTCTGTGGTGGTTCAAGGTCTTTATAAGTCCATGCCCAAGTTTTTCAAACCAAGACTTGGGATGACTAAAGAGGAGATGATGATTTTCATTGAAGCGTCTTCAGAAAATCCTTGTAGTCTTTACTCTTCTGTCTGTTACAGCCCCCAGGCAGAAAAAGTTTACAAGCTGTGTAGCCCACCAGCTGATCTGCATAAGGTGGGGACAGTTGTAACCCCTGATAATGACATCTATATAGCAGGGGGCCAAGTTCCTCTGAAAAACACAAAAACAAATCATAGTAAAACAAGTAAACTTCAGACTGCCTTCAGAACTGTGAATTGCTTTTATTGGTTTGATGCACAGCAAAATACTTGGTTTCCAAAGACCCCGATGCTTTTTGTCCGCGTCAAGCCATCTTTGGTTTGCTGTGAAGGCTATATCTATGCAATTGGAGGAGACAGTGTAGGTGGAGAACTTAATCGGAGGACAGTAGAAAGATACGACACTGAGAAGGATGAGTGGACCATGGTAAGCCCTTTGCCTTGTGCTTGGCAGTGGAGTGCAGCAGTTGTGGTTCATGACTGCATTTATGTGATGACACTTAATCTCATGTACTGTTACTTTCCAAGGTCTAATTCGTGGGTAGAAATGGCCATGAGACAGACAAGCAGATCCTTTGCTTCAGCTGCAGCTTTTGGTGATAAAATTTTCTATATTGGAGGGTTGCATATTGCTACCAATTCTGGTGTAAGACTCCCCTCTGGCACTGTAGATGGGTCTTCAGTAACTGTGGAAATTTATGATGTGAATAAAAATGAGTGGAAAATGGCAGCCAACATCCCTGCAAAGAGATACTCTGACCCTTGTGTTAGAGCTGTTGTGATCTCAAATTCTCTTTGTGTGTTTATGCGAGAAACACACTTAAATGAGCGAGCAAAATACGTCACCTACCAATATGATCTGGAACTTGATCGTTGGTCTCTGCGGCAGCATATATCTGAACGCGTACTATGGGACTTAGGGAGAGATTTTCGATGCACTGTGGGAAAACTTTATCCATCCTGCCTTGAAGAATCTCCATGGAAACCACCAACTTACCTTTTTTCACCAGATGGGACAGAGGAGTTTGAACTGGATGGAGAAATGGTTGCGCTTCCACCTGTATAGTTGGGGAGTTCAGGGAGTGCATGCCTGATCCATGATTTCCTTTACAAAACAGAGAAGTAATGAAAGGACTAAATAATGAGTACATAAAAATCTATCTTTGATAAATTTTATTTTTATGCCCTACTTAATATTTGCATCAGTATAATATATATCAGTGAGTCTTACAGAAAGATATGCTTCCATAATATGAACTAGATTATTCAGTAATTGAGAAACTTTGATGTGTATCATGAGAGCATAAGAGTCTGAATTATCTAACATTGTTAGCCCTGTGTATGTATAGTTTAAAAAGTTCACTTATAAAAGTAGTTTCTTGTTCCTAGTGTGGTACATCACAAATTGTGCTGAGATTATTTTAGTATATGTATTTCACTCCTGTACTTTCACTCCTGTGCTTCTGTGCTGAACTGGAATACAGTTTTTTTCCAGTGTAACAAGTTCAGCTGCACTTAACACTAATGTCCATGTTGGTGTAGAAATGTTGTCTAAATCCTACACTATAGTTGAGGAAGACCTTCCATAATTTTATGGTATTACACAGGGAAAGGTATGACTGCAGGATCAGTCTTAACTATGTTTTTAGGTGCATGTATTCTCTTTCCACTAACTTATACTTGTCTATCTAGAATACAGGTTGTCCAGTCAACTGGTCATTTACCAGTTACGGACTTAAGATGCTGGGCTTGCAATAAGAATTGTTAGCCCCTCATTGTGCGGGTCTGTGTGGAGCGTCAATCAGTAAATGTCTCCACTTTCTGTATTACATTAACATTGGCTCATGCATATAACTACCTGCTGCTGATGTAGTTCTCCATCTTAAAGATTTAGAATGGGTTAACCAGGTCATTACATCTTAATTTAATAACAAGCATTACTGTAGAGTGATTGTGTATAGGTATCTGTTAGCTGTCAGGGTGTGTTTTTTTAAACCTGATGTGTGTGTGTGTGTTGGGGGGGTAGGATTAGGAAAGTGAACTGTTCAGGAATTCTCTGCACTAACTGTGCAGAAGAGCAGATAACTAGCGCTGCTCTGGCATTAATCCCAGGAACCACTAGCAGTAGTGGGGCGCCGCCAATCTAACATGAGCACAGGTGCTTCATGACAAACATACTAGCATGTTCAACTGCATAATGTTCTGGCACTGTATTTTGAATGACATTAATTTATTAAATAAATTGTATATATTCAGTATCTTTTGTGATGTAAATGGTCTATTTTTACTTGAACTTAAAAGAGTTACAGGTGGTATCTTCAGAATTTTGAGATACATGTACATACATAATAGTTTCTCCTTACCTGTGGCCTCACTCTCTGCACTAGAAGTAACCCCAAATCAACTTCAGTCTGAAAATACTAAATAGAAAGTTCTAGAAATAAGCAATTAGTATGTTTTAAATGGGCGGAGGGAGCTTCTGAGTAGCATGAAGAAAAATTGAACTATTCTGTTCTTCCTGATTGGGATATGAGTTGTCCCCCTTTCCAGCATATATACACATACATACACTGTGTGCCTGTTATGCACTTACAGCCATCTCAGTTGTCAGATCTACTGTCAGTAGAGAAATACCACATTCCTATAACTTATTTCAGCATATTAACATTCTGTTTTATTCTCTTACTGTGCCTAATTTATAAATCAAACTATCATAGGCATGTGTAGGAAAGTTCAATAGGGTTTATTATACATGGTTTCAGGCATCTACTGGGGGTCTTGGAATGTATCTCCTGGAGTAAAAAGAGGACCACTGATAGGCTTTTCTACTTTTAAAAGCTTTAATTAAGCCAGACAGGGTGGCATGTGCCTGTAGTCCCAGTTACGTGGAAAGCTGAGGCACTCCAGTTGAGAACAATTGATTGAAGACTGGTGCAGTAGACCCTTGGTATCTGTTGGGATGTGGTTCCAAGGAGATTGCTGTTCAGGAAAAACCATGAGTGCTCAAAATGCATAGAGTTCAATGCTCTAAAATTGTTCAAATTAACTTGTACTGTACATATAGCAGACTTGAGAATCTGAAACTGCATGGAAGTAGGTTACGTACTGTCACAAAAATGTACACATTAGTACTGTTCACCAAAAAGTAGATCTTTTTGTGTTTCGTGGGAGTGGGGTTTGAGGTCAGGGCTTTGCGCTATCACTTGAGCCATCCCTCCAGTTCATTTTGCTCTGGTTATGTTGAAGAGGTTTCAGGAACTATCCGCCAATGCTGGCCTTGAACCTCGATCTTCCCAGTCTGAGCCTATGAAGTAGCTAGGATTATAGAGGTGAGCCACCAGCACCCAGCTCAGAGATTAGATCTTATGTTCTTTTTATCTCAAATCCTGTGAATGTGCGATTCATTTTTCCCACAATGCTACCCAACTTGTGCTAAAGACAGGTCACCTTTCAACAAATCTAAAATTTTCACTTTAACACTTTAATTAAGCAGATTATGTACCCTAGTTTTTTACTTGGGAGGATTTCCATAATGTTTACTTTGCTTTTTGGGCACCATTTTCTTTTTGGAAGACGTATTTTCACAAACGGGTAGGGAAACATTCAGCGGGTCACCCAACCATTTAAACACGACTGACAATAATATGGGACTGACAGATTTCCTTATCAGCTGAGCTACATAATTCTCATGTGGAAATTACAAATGTTTGTGAACTTTTTAAAAAAATTGTTTACTGTGCTCAATCAAAACCATATATAATTAATTGGCAAATAAGATGGATTTAATGTATAAGGATTTGTTTTAAAATTACCAATCTCTGTAGAAGACATCATTGGTCAAATTTCCGGAGATTAACTGTCTATATGGCCTGCTGAAGAAAGTCCAGATTTTTAGCACACTTGTTTTTGTGGTGCTAGGGATTCAACCCTACTTTGGACATGCTAGGCAAGTGCTACACTACTGAGTTTCACCCCTGCCCCCATCTCCTTTCTTAACCCATTTAAGACCCTCTAAAATTCAACTTTATTGCCTCATTTTATACTGTTTCCCTATATGCCTTAATCACGTTTTTGCTGTACTTTTTATGCTACTTATTTTACTCACAATGGTCTGTCTTATTCCAGCTCTACTTGTGTCTGTCTGTATTACTCAAGTTCTATTTAAGGCAGTCTTAAGTCAGTTTCTCTAATAACTATCTCTCAGTGTGTGCTGAAAAATCCCTTCTCACATCTTAATACCTTGTATCTTGATCTTGTTAATTGTACTGATAATTCTATGGAATATTCCTATCGATCTTCATGCTCTTCAAAAAGACCAGTGTTTGAAGGTGAGGATTTTCTTATTTACAGCCATACTTCCTACAGTGTAGGATAATACTCTATGTATAGTTCGTGATAAAGATCTTGAATGTGGACAAATAAAAATTTCCTTCCTTAGGAACTTTGACAGTCAAAGCCAAGATACAAAATTCTTTACCCATTAGGACTTCAATTGGTCATCTCTCTGCTTACCCTTCCCCATCCAGCTTAGGTTTACCATTCTTAAATACTTGTGCCAATGTCACAGCAATTTCTTAAATTCCTTTGCCCTAGTTATTTGTAACTGTGGCAAAACCCGAACCTTAGGTAAGTTCAACTCTACTTCCAGCACTGCTAGAGAAAACCATATTGGCCCAGATTGGTGCCACCATCCTCAACTAGGTCCTCCACATAGGCAAGCTTACCCATTTGAAACGTTCCGCCTCATTAAGTCTTTACTCTCCCCAGCTCTTCCATTATTAGATTACTTATTCCCCCCAAAAGGGGGGATCTGGGCTGTGGCTCAAGTGATAGACCACCTGCCTAGCAAGCACAAGACCCTGAGTTCAAGCCCCAGTACTGCCCAAAACAACAGCAACAAAAAACCCTACAGCAATCCTCAGCTGGTTCTTACACAGCCAGCTAATTCGCTTAATGCCTTCAACCTTAATTTTTTTTTTCTCTTCTCAACTCTTTCATTCTACTCCACTTCACTAACTTCATTCTATGCCTTGTCTTCTGCTGAGTCACACCTCATGACTTACTGAGCCCATGTAAGGCTGTTTGCTGTCACTGTCACTCCACTGGAATCAGAACTTTAAGTTTTTTCAAGTTCACAGTCTACTTGGCTCATTGACTGTACTGTTTTACACTGCTGAACACATTGTTTGAAACACTCTAAACTCTAAACTGGATTTGTGACATACTCCCCTGGCTTTCTTCCTACTTCAGGTGTTTCTTCAGACTTGGTGATTTTATTTATAGCTATCTTTTGAACGTTGGCTTCTATTCACACATACCCTAGACAGTGCTGTTCATGTCAATGACCCTTAACATCCATATCCTTCAGCCCAGCTCTTCATCCTGAAAGCCAGACATGGATGTATCAGAGGTATTAAGATCTCTCCCCATCTTTTCAACCTCACATCTGCCTGTGGTTTAGACAGAGTAAATGGCACTGTCAGGAATGTGGGCACATGCCTATAGTCCCAGCACTTGGGAGCTACATCAAGAGGATCATTTGAGCCCAGAAGTTTGAGACAAGCCCCAAACTCAAATTCTCCCCTCTCTCACTTCCATATTGTCAGTCACAAGGACTTGTATTTCTCAAATTACTGAATTGGTCCTGGTGTCTAACACAATCTAGAGCCCCCCTATCTTTCACCTGGAGAACTGAGGAACAACTTTATTGAGGTACAATTCACACACCATGTAATTCACTTAAAGAATACAATTCATCTTCAGTGCACTCATAGTTGCGTAGCCATCATCATAGACAATTGTAGACCATTTTCCTGATTCCACTGCAGACCAACTCCCTTTGTGGCCAATGATCCCTCATTGAGATCATTCTTTGTTCATACGTGCCACACTGCAGCCAGATTATTTTTTTCAAAAAGACTTAATGTCATGCTTTTGCTTAGAATCTTGGAAAAAACCCAGATTCATTTGATCTTTGAGGTCTTTAGAATCTGGTGTCTGCTTTTCTGGTCTAATTTCCTTCCTGATAGTTTATAATAAACTCACCAAATTGTGACCTGATCTTTCACATACAGTTTTTTCTCTCTTAAACTCCTTTGGTTAAATCTTAGGTAATCATACATCCTAGTCTATACCTGCTTTCACTTTCACACTCAAAGGCACCTGTTTGGTTGATAAATACCAATGATTAAATTCAGTTTGCATGTCAGATAACTTCAGGAGGGTTTAAAAGACATCCTGTGTTCTGACCTGCAGGTACAGACCAGTGGTAAAATCTACTACCTTGAGTTACTTTTATTTAAATTTCAAATGCATCCAGAATCACCTGACACCAAGCTGCATTATAGTTACTTGTTTTAGTTGCCTTCACCACCTCTATGAAGACGGGGATTTGTGTTGATCCTATGTTTTTCTGCATTTGTAATGCCTAGCAACCTTTGGCACATAGCAGACACACAACTGAACAAAACCTGTAAGGGGAATTTGAATTTACATAAAGTCATTGAGACAAGTATTTTGGAATTGTAATTAATACTGAAATGTCTCTGACACTATGTAGATGGAAGTAAATCAAATGAATTGGCATTAGAAAAATAAACCTCCAAACATATAAAAAAGATATAAGCAAGTAGAGTTTATCCTTGAAATGAAAGGTTGGTTGTTTTAACACCCGAAAATCATGAAAACCCTACTGACGAGTGAAAGAAAAGTCACATGGTGGTACAGGCCTGTAATCCTAGCACTTGGGAGACTGAGGCAGTAGATCATGAGTTCAAGGTCAGTCTGGACTACACAGTACAATCATGTCTGAGAAAAAAAAAGCAGCTCAGTAAATTGAGGAGAGAAGGGAACTTCCTCAACCCTATAAACAACATCTATGAAAAATTGACACATAAATACAATGGTGGAAGACTAAAAACTCCTTAAAAATCAGGAACTAGAAAATGTCTGTTTTCACCACTTCTGAAAATTGTACTGGAGGTCCCAGACAGAGCAATAAGGAAAGCCAACGAAAAGACTGATAGCTTAAAAGGAATCTTAATAAAACAATCTATAAGAGCCAATAACTTAGCAAGATCATAGGATGTAAGAACAATATACAAAGATAAAATTTGGTTGTATTTTATGTACTATCAAAAAGCCATAAAAGCAACAATGACTTTTAAACATTTAGGAATAAATTTCATAAAAGATGTATAAAAATCTATACACTGATGACCACCCAACATTGCTGAAAGAGAGTAAAGATAATCTAAAGAAATACACCACATTCATGGGTTGGAATAATCAATATTGTTAAGAGTGGCCATTCTCCAATCCCTACCAAACTGTCCAGCTGCTTTTTTTCTGTTAAAATTGATGAGCTAATTCCATGGAAAAGCAAAGGACCTACAATAGCCAAACATTTTTCTTTTTTTGCCAGTACTAGGGTTTGAACTCAGGTTGCTAGGCAGGCTCTCTATCACTTTAGCCATGCTTCACTCCTTTTTTGCTATAGTTATTTTTCACATAGAATTCCCTGATTTTTGCTTGAAGCCAGCTTTGGGCCTAGATCCTCCTACCTGTGTCTCCCATGTAGCTGGGATTATATGTGTGCACTTGGCTTGTTTGTTGAGATGTCATCTCTATGACTTTTTGCTTGGGCTGGCCTAGAACTGGGATCCTCCCCAATCTTCACTTCTCCAGTAGATGGGATTACAGGTATGGACCACCATGTCCAGCCCAAATGCCAAACCAATACTTACTAACAACAAAGTTGGAGGATTTACATTAAAATATTTTAAAATTTCACTATAAAGAAGATGGAGAGAAGGGATGAGAGAGAATGATGGAGGGGGTGAATCTAAGATACATTGTAAGCACATATGTAAAAGTCACAGTGAAACATCCCTGCATAACTAATACATGTTAATAAAATGTAAAAAAAAAAAAAGGTGGCTCTGAAAAGACATGACATCAGTTGAGTGTAATAGAATCCAGAAATAGATTCTCATATGTGCATGGCCAAAAACTGTTTTACAAAAGTTCCAAAGTATTCAACAAGGAAAAGAAGGATAACCTTTTTAACAAATGGTGCTTTAAACAATTGGAGATGTGCATATTCATAGGAGTACTAGAGGAAACATATGAGTGAATTCCTCTATAAGCAGGTAAGAAGGGCTGACAGAGAAATTCATGTGGTAGGGGCATGCCTAGCAAGTGTGAGGCCCTGAGGTCAAATCCCAGTACCACCACCACCAAAAAAAAAAAAAGGTGACCAGGTAAGAGAATGGGAAAAACTTAACTATTGCTCAAATTCCAGAAAGTGATAAAATATAATCTTGCTTTTAAAAAAGTCCCCTTTTGTATAGAGCACGACACCATAGACAAATGACAAAAAGGCAAATAGTCCAATTTTTAGTATCTCTAATATAAAAAGTAATACTATTTTTTTTGAGACAGTGTCTCACTGTGTAGCCCAGGCTGGCCTTAAATTCTTGATCTTCCAGCTTCACCTCCCTACTGCTGAGATTATAGACATGTACTACCATGTCCAATTTATAAAGAGATTTTAAAAATAAAAAGAACCAGAACCCAACAAAAAATAGGCTGATGAGCTGAATAATCAGCAGGAAAAGAAATTCAAGTGAGCCAGGTGTGGCAGTGCAGGCCTATAATCCTGGCACTGGGGAGATTGAGGTAGGAAGATCATGAGTTCCTTGCCAGCCTGGGCTACATAGTAAAAGAATAGAAAGGAAAAGAAAGGTTTTTTCATATGTCTTGTGTTTTTGTGTTAGGATGAACACATCTGAGGACAAGTCATTGGTTGCACATTTTAACCACCAGTAATCTTTCAACTGAAGTACTCTCCATATTGAGGCAGGACAGGGTAGCATCAGAGTTGATGTGCAGTTTCTCATCACTGGATTGGGGTACAACTCAGTAGTCAAACATTTGCCCACATGCTCAGAGTACCAGGCCCACTCCCCAGCATCAGAGAGAGAATATTAGGTGGAGTCTCTTGCAGTTTCCAGAGTTTAGGATGGTGCTGTATACAGGCTGAGGGCAGGGCCGGTCAAGGTTAAGTGGAGCAAGCTTTTTCTCGCTCCCTTGTTGGAGCAAGCTTTCTCTCACTCCTGGTTATTACTGAACCTAACTGGGGCTAAGTGGGGGCAAGTGGAGATGCAGAAAAGACACAGGATAGACAAACAGAAAGTTGGGGCCAGGTGTATTGGGTGCTTGGGTGGAAACACACAACCCTCATTGCTTTTTTCTTATCTCTGTTAATCTCTTCTCTTACTCTTCTTTTCTCTATATTCTTCAAGGCCTTACTCCTTTATATTTCTATAAAACCTTGCTTCTAAAGTCTTTCCTTGCTTTTAAATCTTCTTTTCTATTCTTTAAAGTCTCTCTCTCTCTCTCTCTCTCTTTTTTAAAGACTTTGCACTGTCCCATGTTTTCTTTTAGCTGTTCTTTAGCATAATCTCTCTTAAGTCTTTGCCCCCAGGGTTGCACTGCCCCACGTTCTCTTTACCTTTCTTAAAGCCTCAGTGCTCACACTTGCACTGTCCCATGTTCTCTTTAACTTTTCTAAAGCCTATGTGCAGACTTTCTATCAAACCCTCTTTAGCAATTCCCCTTTAGCAATTCCCTTTAGCAATTCTTTTTCTCTTCAGCAATCTCTCTCCAGCACTTTCCCTTCAGCAATTCTTTTCCCTGCCAAAAGCCCTCCACACCAAAAAGTCAAAAGCCCAAAAGCCAAAAACAAAAGCCTCAAAGCAAAAGCCCCCAAAGCAAAAGCCTCCAAAGCAAAAACCCCAAAGCAAAAGCCCCAAAGCAAAAAGCCTCATCCTCCTCAGTGAGTCTTTTATATTCAGTGGTAAACAGGGTGGAGCAGGGGTTCCTGGGGAGAGGCGTAACATTGTAACAGGAGAAACCTGCATTCCCACTTCTCTGAACATAAACAACATACAAGAAGCAGCTGTTCTGCATTGTCCTCTTCTGTGTCTGGGGCTGTGCCAATCTCAGCCTACAGATAAACATCTTAGGAAAAGCAGCTGAGCTGCATCTTGCCTTGCTTGTGTTGGTTCTCATAGGCTTCTCATAATCCACTCTCCACAAGTTAAGTTGTTCATTTCAAAGCTGCTTTTACATTACAGCTTTCCTTCTTTGAGTACTGGGAATTGTGGCTCATTGTAAGGAACTTTGTAGCCTGTGGGCTGTGCAGGTTCCCACTTGCTCAATTTGTGCCTCCAGAGGTAGCCAGCATCTAAACCTAGGGGTATTCCCTGAATGCATTGGAGAGCAGGGTGAGTAAACATATTACTGAGTTCTGGACTGTATAGGGAAACGGAGGGACCCAGATATTCTGCCTGCTGGCTCAGTGCTTTCAGATGCAGCAGATAACACCCCTGTGAAAGGAAGGCAGCTGGGGAAGTCATGGCACACAGGACCTTTTCAGAGCTCTTAGTCCTGCGTGGTAACAACTCCCAAGCAACAGGGAGGTAGAGGTTGAACACTCTACCAGCCACAGGTTTGGAGTTCTGTTTCTACTTTGGTCCTCAGAGGATGGAGGGGGGCCACTGACCACTGCACCCTTCACTACTTGAGCTCCCTACTGCTTAAACTTTTCACATTGTCCATGTCAGATTGCCCCTTCTATGATCGTGTCATGACTGTCTCCTACCCAGACACTGTGGCAGGGTGTCTCCGGTTTCCCTGAGTCACAATTCTTCCTCATTGTCCAGAGTAACTCAGTCTCAAACCATAGGACCCCTCTCAAGATGGCCACTGGCTATATTGCACTCTGAGAAATAAGGAGCAACAAAATGTCTTCCTTCTTCAATACTATCCTGCCACACAAGAGTCGTCACTGTCACAGCAAGTCTCCACATTCAGTTGAAGACTTGCAGGAAGTGAGGACTTGTCTTATAGCTAGGTCTGCCAGTCTGTCACCAGGGCCACCTGGCTTAACCTGTACTGGAGCTGCAAACTGTTTCCTAAATTACTGTCACTTTTCTCTTTCTCCATGCTTTTCAGCTGTCCTGTCTTTTCTTTGTGGTTTCACATACTCTTCCTCTCTTCAGAACATAGTCTCTCCTTTGGTACCCTGAACTCTTCTCATTCACAGAGTCAAACAGAGGAAGCTTCTAATCCACCATCTTGCCCTGCCTCCCCGAACTCTCCACGGAGTTGTTTTTTAAAACCTACAAATAATTGGTCATCACTGAAGCATTTTAGCAAATGAAATGAAAAATAACAAAGGGGAAAATTCTAGTATCTTATATACAAATGGGATCACAAGGTAACAAAATAGTTGAAGGCAAACTTTTTCTTTATTCCATATTTCAGCCAATAAAAAAAGAAGGAATGGCAGAATTAGATCATCACTATTTCTAATTCCTTCCATAATGGATCCAGGCAATGATTGTCAATGGCTGCTCATACGAAAAGGAGAGAGACAAGTAGACATTAAATTTATAGAATCAGCAGACCGCCTACAATGTAGTCTTGCCTTGTTTGTGGAGTCTAAATCAGATCTAGTTTCATTATCCAGTTTCCAATTTACGAAACCATTGATGTTAAAAAAATGTCAAGGTACATGAAAGAATGCAGCAGTAAAATCCAGATTTTGAAAAACTGTACAGCACACGATTTGATTTCTTCTTCAATAATTAGGAGGAAAAAGGAATTGAAGAGTAACTTATAGAGACTTAGAAGATTTATCAACCAGTGGCATTGTGTACACTTCATTTTGGTCCTTACTCAAGCAAACAAACAAACTAAAAATAAATATGATTCTACACAAAACTTGTATATATATGAGTGTTAATATTAGCATTATTCACAATAGCCAAAAGTTAGCCATAAGAGTAATAAAGGTGATGTCACAGAATGGCTCAATCATGAAAACATTATGCTAAGATAAAGGAACCAGACACAAACCACACCAACTATATGATCCTATTTATAGGAAATGTCCAGAGTAGGCTAGTTCACAGAAATAGACAGCATAGTAATAGTTGACAGGGGCTGGGAGGAAAATGGGAAGGACTGACAATGGGTACAGGGTTTCTTACAGGAGCAATGAAATAAGAGAGTGGTGTGGTTGTCCAGCTCTGTGAATATACTATAAACTAATGAACTGTATACATTAAAAGGATGAATGTTATGGCATGTAAATTATATCTCAATAAAAATAAGTTATAAAACAAGCAGAAATTTAAATATTGATTTGTTACTTGGCAATATGAAGAATTTTCATATTAAAATATGAAACATAGAAATTTTATCTTTTATATACACAGTTTTAGTTTTTTTTTAAAATATTTCTGCTGAACTATTGTTGAACTTGGGGTCTTGCACTTACTACACATGTGGTCTAAACTTAAGTCACATTCTCAACCCAATTCTTAACTCTTTACAAGTGAAATATGATGCTCAATTTGCTTAAAAATAACACAAAGTAGTGGTAAAGTCAGTATTTTGTAGCTAAGTGTAAGGGTTGAAGCAACGAAGAATCATCAATGGGTGCTTGCTGGCTCAAAATAGGTCAATGAATCCTTTGTTAATCTCCCTTCAAGAGTTGGAGCTTTATAAAGAAAAGAGTTGGTGCTCGCTTCAGCAGCACATATACTAAAAATGGAATGATACAAAGAAGATTAGCATGGCCCCTGCACAAGCATGACATGCAAGTTCGTGAAGCCTTCCGTATTTTTACACATAGCAAAGAGGGCTGGGTGCCCTGAGTGCCGAAGGGGGGAGAGTGAGAGGAATCCCTCAAAGAATTGTAAATAAACAAGCCGGGCCAGAGAAGGCAGGAGCAGCAGCACCTGCCCAGCAACCAGGATTGGCAAAGCTTATAAAAGTGGTGGTGGGAGGAAAACTCTGCAGGAGAGGGGAGAAAGCCCACTTCCCACATGAACTATAAATAAACACACAGGCCTGAGAAAGCGGGTGCAGTGTCATTTCCCCCAGTGTGCTTGGAAAGGGGAAAGCTTGTAGCAGTGGCTCCCGCACAGGAGAACTCTGAGTAAACAAAGCCTGAGGGAACAGGTGAATCCTAAGCTCACCCCAGAGATCTGCATATATAAAGCCTCCAGAAACAGCAGGCTGACAGCAGCGGGCAGGCAAGCCACAGCCACAGATACCATTCTCAGAACTGTCTCCAGACTTTTTTTTTCTTTTTCTCCCTACCTTTGATGAGAGAACAACCGAATTACAACTGCAAGCTGAAAAACTTACTGAAACTGTATTGCATTTGAACTTGAGACACTTTATGGGTTTTTTTGTTTTGTTTTGTTTTGTGTGGTTTTGTTTTATTTTGGTTTTTCCAGTCTTTTTCCCCTTTGATGAGACAACCACAGAACTACTTCTGAGGCACCACCTCCAGGATTGGAGGCTGAGGGATGAACACCAAAATTATTAAAACTGAAATGTAATTGCATTTGAACTTGGAGATTTATTTTTTATTTTTATTGATTTATTTAATTTATATGTATATTTTCATTTATTTTTTATTTTTATTTTTATTTACTTATTTTATTTTTTATTTTCAATCCTCTCTCTGTCTCTCTAATGCCTTTTCAGCTTACAGTTGATTAGTACAGTGTCTCTCCCTCTTTATATCTTTGAAACATTTTTTTGTTTGTTTCTTTGTTTTGTTTTTTTCTACTTGTTTGTTTTTCCCTTTTCCTTTAACTTCTTTGCTTTCCATCTCCTCTCAACCTTCCTTTCTAAATATCACCATTGTTATTATTACAAGCTAGAAAATACTTAAATGCACACAGTACAGGGACAATAACAACACCAAGGGCAGTATTACACTTATCCCCAAACCAGGCAAAGACACCTCCAAAAAGGAGAACTATAGGCCAATCTCCTTAATGAACATTGATGCAAAAATCCTCAACAAAATAATGGCAAACTGGATTCAACAACACATCAAAAACATTATTCACCACGACCAAGTAGGCTTCATCCCAGGGATGCAGGGGTGGTTCAACATACGAAAATCAATAAACATAATAAACCATATTAACAGAAGCAAAGACAAAAACCACTTGATCATCTCAATAGATGCAGAAAAAGCCTTTGATAAGATCCAACACCATTTCATGATAAAAGCTCTAAGAAAACTAGGAATAGAAGGAAAGTACCTCAACATTATAAAAGCTATACATGACAAACCTACAGCCAGCATTATACTTAACAGAGAAAAACTGAAACCATTCCCTCTAAAATCAGGAACCAGACAAGGATGCCCACTATCTTCACTCCTATTCAACATAGTACTGGAATTCCTAGCCAGAGCAATTAGGCAAGAAGAAGGAATAAAAGGAATACAAATAGGTAAAGAAACTGTCAAATATCCCTATTTGAAGACGACATGATCCTATACCTTAAAGACCCAAAAACTCTACTCAGAAGCTCCTAGACACCATCAATAGCTATAGCAAGGCAGCAGGATATAAAATCAACATAGAAAAATCATTAGCATTTCTATACACTAATAATGAACAAACTGAAAAAGAATGTATGAAAACAATTCCATTTACAATAGCCTCAAAAAAAATCAAATACCTAGGTGTAAACCTCACAAAGGATTTGAATAACCTCTACAAAGAAAACTATAAACTGAAGAAAGAGATTGAGGAAGATTATAGAAAGTGGAGAGATCTCCCATGCTCATGGATTGGTAGAATCAACATAGTAAAAGTGTCTATACTCCCAAAAGCAATCTACATGTTTAATGCAATTCCCATCAAAATTCCAATGACATTCATTAAAGAGATTGAAAAATCTACTGTTAAATTTGTGTGGAAACATAAGAGGCCAGAATAGCCAAGGCAATACTCAGTCAAAAGAACAATGCTGGAGGTATCATGATACCCGACTTCAAACTATATTACAAAGCAATAACAATAAAAACGACATGGTACTGGCACAAAAATAGACATGAAGACCAGTGGAATAGAATAGAGGACCCAGATATGAAGCCACACAACTATAACCAACTTGTCTTTGACAAAGGCGCTAAAAATATACGATGGAGAAAAGACAGCCTCTTCAACAAAAACTGCTGGGAAAACTGGTTAGTAGTCTGCAAAAAACTGAAACTAGACCCGTGTTTATCACCCTATACCAATATTAACTCAAAATAGATCAAGGATCTTAATATCAGACCACAAACTGTAAAGTTGATACAGGAAAGAGTAGGAAATACTCTGGAATTAATAGGTATAGATAAGAACTTTCTCAATGGAACCCCAGCAGCACAGCAACTAAGAGATAGCATAGATAAATGGGACCTCATAAAACTAAAAGGCTCTGCTGAACAAAAGAAATGGTCTCTAAACTGAAGAGAACACCCACAGAATGGGAGAAAATATCTGCCAGCTACACATCAGACAAAGGACTGATAACCAGAATATATAGGAAACTTCAAAAACTAAATTCCCCATAAACTAATGAACCAATAAAGAAATGGGCAAGTGAACTAAACAGAACTTTCTCAAAAGAAGAAATTCAAATGGCCAAAAAACACATGAAAAAAATGCTCACCATCTCTAGCAAAAAAGGAAATGCAAAGTAAAACCACACTAAGATTCCACCTCACCCCTGTTAGAATGGCCATCATCAGCAACACCACCGCCAACAGGTGTTGGCGAGGATGCGGGGAAAAAGGAACCCTCTTATACTGCTGGTGGGAATGTAAACTAGTACAACCATCTGGAAAAAAATTTGGAGGCTACTTAAAGCGCTAAACATTGATCTACTATTTGATCCAGCAAGACCACTCTTGGGGATATACCCAAAAGACTGTGACACAGGTTACTCCAGAGGCACCTGCACACCCATGTTTATTATGGCACTATTCACAATAGCCAAGTTATGGAAACAGCCAAGATGCCTCACTGCTGATGAATGGATTAAGAAAATGTGGTATTTATGCAGAATGGAATTTTATGCAGCCATGAAAAAGAACGAAATGTTATCATTTGCTGGTAAATGGATGGAATTGGAGAACATCATTCTGAGTGAGGTTAGCCTGGCCCAAAGGACCAAATATCATATGTTGTCCTTCATATGCGGACATTAGATCAAGGGCAAACACAACAAGGTGATTGAACTTTGATCACAAGATAAAAGTGAGAGCACACAAGGAAGATATGAGGATAGGTAAGACACCTAAAAAACTAGGTAGCATTTGTTGCCCTTAATGCAGAGAAACTAAAGCAGATACCTTAAAAGCAACTGAGGCCAATAGGAAAAGGGGACCAGGAACTAGAGAAAAGGTTAAATCAAAAATAATTAACCTAGAAGGTAACACACATGCACAGGAAATTAATGTGAGTCAACTCCCTGTATAGCTGTCCTTATCTCAACTAGCAAAACCCTTGTTCCTTCCTATTATTGCTTATATTCTCTCTTCAACAAAATTAGAGATAAGGGCAAAATAGTTTCTGCTGGGTATTGAAGGGGTGGAGGAGAGAGGGAGGGAGTGGGGTGGGTGGTAAGGGAGGTGAGGGGTGAGGGGGGAGAAATGACCCAAGCATTGTATGTACATATGAATAATAAAAATAAATAAATAAATAAATTTAAAAAAATTTTATTGCAATAAAAAAATAAAATAAAAAAAGATTCTCCTAAGTTTTCTTCTAGAACATAAAAAAATAAATTAAAAAAAATAAAGAAAAGAGTTGGAGCTTAGGACTCCTGTCCTTGAATGTGGGCTGAACTTAGTGACTCACTTCTGGAACATGGGGGAGGTGACATTGTGTGACTTACAAGAGTTGGTCACAGGGGGTGTTACTCTCTCAGGGGTCACTTACTCAAGGGGAAGCCAACTGTCATGTCAGGAGGACACTCATGAACGGAGGGCTCCAGGTGTCAGAGGCCTGAAGCTTCTCAGTTGTACTAACTCTGGGCACAAGAGAGAGCATCCTGGAAGTGGTGTCTCTGACCCCTGAAGCCTTTAGGTGGCTGAAACTTCTGGCCGAGGCCTTAAATGTCCCCTCATGAAAGAAAGACCCTGAGCTAGAACAGCCTAGCCACATCATTGTCAAATTCCTGATGCACCAGAACTGCCTGAGATGATAAATAGTTACTGCGTTAGGCTACTGGGATTTAGCATCATTTATTCTGTAGTAATGGGAAGGTAAACAGAGAAGCTGAATTTAGGGAAAATGTTGATGATAAGTAGGATATGTTAAAGTATCTTCCCACAGACTCAGAAACTGTACAGAGATGAAATGAAGAAACACTCTTGACTTGTGATCAATATTAAAATCCCCAATAAGGACCAGCTGGACATCACATGCATCCAGATGTGAAGCCCTGAGAGGTACATAGTTATCACCTATTCGGTATTCTGAATATCTCGCATATCTTGAATCTAATCATAAATAAACATCAGACAAACCCAAATTTGGAAGCATCCTATTAAAAACAGGAAGGTTACCTAGCATGCTTGAGGCCCTGGGTTTGATCCCTAGTACTGCAAAAAACAAATAAAAATAAATAAAAAAGGAAGAGGCTAGGCATAAATGGCTCATGCTTGTAATCCTAATTATTGGGGAGATAGAGATTGGGAGGATCATGGTTTGAGGTCACCCTAGCCGAAAGTTTCACAAGATTACACCTCAATAGAAAAAGCTGGGTGTGGAGGTACAAACCTGTCATCTCAGCTATTGCAGGGAATATAAATAGGAGGATCCCAGTCCCGGTCAGCTGGGGCAAAAAGCAAAACCCTATCTCAAAATAATCAGAGCGATAAGGGCTAGAGACATGGCTCAAGCAATAGAGTATCTGCCTAGGAAGTGCAAAGCCCTGAGTTCAAACTCCAATTCTCAGGGGGTGGGGTGGGCAGGAAACGAAGGGGGATTTATTTTTCCAAGTCTATGTCATAAAAGACAAAGGCTACGAAAATCTCCTTGATTAATAGAGGCTCAACTGAATATAATGCTTGATGTAAAACTGGACCCTGTATTGGAGGGAAGAGAAATGAAGAAACAACATCATTGGGTCAATTCATGAAATTGGAGAAGGAATGGAGGAGTAGACACAGGCATTGAATGAATGAGAAATTTGCTGGCATTTGTAGCTGTGCTGAGATGAGTAACAGAATATCCTTATTCTTGGGAAATATAGTATTATGTATTTATATTTTGCAGTGCCAGTGACCAGATCCAAGGCCTCCTGCATGCTAGGCAAATGCTCTCTTCCTTAGCTATGTCCTCAGCCCCTATCTATTTAAGGGTAAAAGACCAAGACGTATGCAACCTACCCTTGAATTGTTCAGGAAACAAGTGGGTTGGGTAGGTGAAGGGAGAGAAGGAGAGAGAGAGATCCAGAGAGAGGTGTGTGTGCGGGGAGAGAGAGACACACACACACACACACACAGAGAGAGAGAGAGAGAGAGAGAGAGAGAGAGAGAGAGAGAGAGAGAGAGAGAATGTACAAAGAGAGCCAGTGGGATGAAATATTAATAAGTTGATTTGGGTAAAGGGTAGTGGTTATTTATTCCTGCTGATGATTTGCGCATAGGGCCTCTTTCATGATAAAGCACTCTACCCTACTATTTTCACTCTTACAACTTATCTGTGCTTGAAATTATTTTCAAACATTCAGCCCTTCTTTTGTGATGGTTTTTTTTTTTTTTTGAGATAGGGTCTCACGGACTATTTGCCTGGCATGGATTTGAACCTCAATCCTCCTGATCTGTGCCTCCTGAATAGCTAGAATTACAGGCATGAGTCACCAGTGCCCATCTTGAAATATTTTTGTTTGTGAAGTTGACATAAAGGTGGCTGTACCTTTCCAAACCTCTTGGCTTACTTGACAGAAGGTATATCCTATGCTTCACGCTGGATCTTATCATCTAGCCAAATCTTCGACACGCACATGACCCCAGACCTCTCACAGGTACTTCTCTTGTAGCCTGTGTCTGCTGATGCAACACTTCCCCTCTCACTCTCTTCATTCCTAAAGTCTCACCAGGAGGAATCTCCTGGGAGGAGTAGGAGCTGATGTTATCTGTACCTCCAGGGTTCCTTCTGGCTCTAGCATCCCCAGTCTTCTACCACCCAGCTTCCTCTGAGCTAGTTCAATCCATAGGGGCTGGTTTGATTTCATTTTCCAGGAAGTAACCACAATTGACAGAGCTATTATACAAAAGAAGCCTGAGGAAATCAAACCCCACCAACCACAGCTCACCCTCAGTGCCCCTCTCTGTACTGTCCACCACCAATCTCCCTCTCTGTGCTGCAGTTCAAGGCAGCCCAGGTAGGCAGGGAGAGGAAGGTGCTAAGAGGTTTGAAGCCACAGGAGACATTGGCTAGGGCCCTGGCCAGTGTTACTAGGCCCATGAAGCTCTGGGTGATGGATGGTTTCCTGTCTTGCTGTCTGAACTTCCCTGTGCAGAGATGGCTCCACATGTCTAAACAGGGGCCAGGAATTTGACCTAAAGGTGTCAGATCAGTGCACAAAGATGAAGGAGTCAATGTACATTAAATTTACTCTTTCTCAAGTCTCATTGCTCTATTTTGCTTCCTCTGTGTGGTGTCTAAAAATAATGTGTTTCATAGAACTTGGACCTGATTGTAAACCAACAAAAAACCTTGTTAAAATTAAAGAAGATACTTAAAAAATTATAATGTGTAAAAGTGTTTTTCTTCTTTAAAAGGACTTACTAGAATTGCTTTTACTGCAAAAGGACTCATTGAAAAACCACTTATTTGTTCACCCTTTACTCTCATACTCTACAGTCCAAATCATGTTTTATACATTTTTCTGCAGAAATGCAGAGATGCATAGCAAATCAGTGTCATGGTGGTATTATTACTTCATAGAAAAAACAGTCAAGGCAAAAACAAATATGGCCTAAGAGTATATTGTCCTTCAACCCATGAGATGCTTGTCTTCACTCACAATAGCGGAAAGCAAAGGAAAATCACAGTGAGATCCTATTTTCACAAGTCACATTAGCAGAATCTGATGTTGGAACAGTCATTTTGGGATAGTCATATACATGACAATAGATGACCAAAATGGGGCTCTTATGGAGGTCAAGTTGGCATTGCCCAACCAAATTACCAGTGCCCACACAAAATGATATAAATTCCCCTTATTTATTATTTTAGACTTTTTTTTTTACAGTTTCAAAACACTGGAAATAAGCCAGGGTATATACTAAAGATATCTTTTGAGATAGCATACTTTCTGTTGACTACCGATATGTCATGTATCTGTCAAAATGTCCATATATATGAGAATAAAAAAGCTCTAGGATTTACAAATGAATAGAGACGTGCAGAATAATGTATATTGTATCCCATCTTGCTCAAGAAGATGGAGTGACTACATATATGTAGATCTATCTATCTATATACACTCATATTTATATAAATACAATAGAAATGAATTGATTTTTGAAGTGTATGAATGTATTATTTTATAATTTTAATAGGTTCATGTGCTGCATATTATTTTTCAGCAGCATGCCTGATTATTTTCCATTTATTTAAAGAATCTGCACATTTGAAGATGCATATAGATCTATCATATGACATCCTTCACCTTATAATTTCTTACTGGGCGTTTGGGTTAATTTGGGCTGCTCTAGGGAGTGCTGTAGTGAGTGAACATCTTTGCACATGATGTTAGAATACACATTTTGTTTCCTGAGTAATCGATAGGTCAAATGGTGAGAACACTTTTTTAGCAGAGGCCATTCTGCTAGGACATCAGGTAATATCCTCCATGGTGGTTCCCATAACTTTCAGTCTGTGACAGTCATGCTGGAGTTCAGGAGCTATGTAAGACACTTGCTGACTACAACCTATGCTGTGTGTTGGGATTACTGGAAGGAATTTTTTTTAAGGTCTCTATGCCTGGCCTGTGACAGTCCTTGTCTCAGTGACTCTTAAGGGGTCTCAGAATAAGAGAGAGAGCTACCTGTAAAATGGAAGGAGCTATAGATCTAAGTCTTACACACCTGGCATCATGTGAACTTTGGGTTTACTTGATGTTTAGTGTTGGGTCTTGAGATCTTGGTCTCTTAGTGAAATGAGCATAATTTCTGTAGTGTGGTGCAGTTAGGGATCATTACAAAAACACAAATCTCTTTTTAAAATTACTCATGCTCGCTAGGTGGTAGGTATGTGTGTTACAAGTAAACTAAAAAGCAAACAAACAAAAAATAGCCTAACAGAACATCACAGAAATTAATTTAGTTGCAATAAAATTTTTTGTCTCATGAAAATGTTTAATGTCTAGACTTTTGACTGAGTCGTATCATCTTAATGTAGTATCTTTGGTTATATCTTATTACTCATAATGACTAATTGGCAGTTATATAGGACTTTGGTTATTATAATGGGGAAAATCAACAATTATTCATTGTGGCATACTTGATAAAAAGTCTTCAAAAAATGAAGTCTGTGAGGAAAAGAATTCAAACACAGTAAGAAGACTGCACGATAGGGAAAGATTTGAAAATTATTGCCCCAAAGTACTCATTTTTTTTAATAGTGGAGAGCATGTGGAGGCTTTTAAATAGATATTTTTATAGTTGAGAAGTTTAAGAACATTCTAGCCCTGTAATGAATATTGAGACATGTTTTCATGTGGATTACACAATATACAGTTTATGCAAATGTTTGCATTATTGTCTCATGGAATACTTGTGAATGTAGCCTTCTGTTCTGGTATTTATTTTATCTAACCGTGTGCTGTGGACTTGAGTCTCCAAAGTCCTCTCGGTGGACAGGAGATCACTGTGTAAAAATCGTCCTAGTATGAAACATTGTGTGGCAGGTTTGCCTCTAGTCCTCTAATTGTGAGAACAGCATAGGGACCAGGAGAGGAAATACAGACAGGACATGAAGACATTCTCCTCACCAGCTCTGACCTAATGAAGGAGGACAGTTTCCTGACGAGAAACCCATTTCCACTCTAGGATCAAAGAATGTAGAAGGTAAGAGCAGAGCTGCTGAAGCCAGGCTGGGAGGGTTCAAATCCAGCCCTGTTGCTTTTCAGGTGTGTAGCTATGGGGAAGTTCTTTAGTCCTTTCTGCCTCAGTTTCTCCCTCTATATAGAACAGACAATAGTACCTCTCTCGCAGTATGTGTGTGAGAATTAAATGAGTACTTAAGCCAGTGCCTGGCACATAGTAAGTACTATACAGTGATTGCTGATATTTCATGAGACTATCAATCACTGATTTCATGACTTTGCATAGAAATCTGAAATTATTTAATTTGAATACTTTCTTCTAACGAATTCTTATTAATGACTGAAAAATGGGAACAAGCTATCTAGAATAATAATGTATATGTCATGAAAGCTTGAAGAAAAGGATGTTGAATGTTTTCATGACAAAGACACAATGACTGAGAAGATAGAAATGCTCACTCAGACTTCAACATTACACAAAGTACACAAGTATTGAATCATCACATGATCTGCCATAACCTTGTACAAATTTTATGGTTTAGCTGGTTTAGCTGGTAAGAGCCACACTAAGTAACCACAGATGGTTTAGCTGGTAAGAGCCACACTAAGTAACCACAACACTAGCTGTGAAGTATGGCTCTTGGTCCAGGATCTTCTCAGCACATCAAATGTCATCTGTATATGGGGCAGTTGTGCTGTAGTGGTAAGTTTTGGACCAAGAAAGACACAAAACCTCCTTCCTGCCTCAGCAATACACCTGGCTACATCAGCATCACCCTCAAAGTGATTCTGAGGTCCTCCAGGCCCATCAATACCCCACCCCCACTACACAGCTGGACTAGATGCACACATTTATTTGGATGGATGTGAATGGAATATTAACTTTGTGTAATTAGTCATTTGAGTACCTGTGAAGAGGAGAGGTTATTGGAGCAGAAGTGCCCCAGCTGGGAATTGAGAGCCAGAGGATGACAAGTGCTCTTGTGCTCCCTTCCTCCACAGGTGCCAGGGTCAGTCTTAGTCCTTACAGACACTGGAAACACTGTTCACATGAGGGCCCCAGTTCCTGCCCTAGCCAAAGTCCCCACACCTCCACATTCCTTCCAGATCTCCATACTCCAAGCACAGCATCCAGCTCTCTCTGCACAGCTCTCATGATGCCCAACCCCTATGAGCTGAGTTTCCTTCTTTTCTCTCCACTCTCTGAATCCTGTGTTCTCCTTCCAACTGAGCCTCTGAGAATAGAAACCTCTGACTTTCCTTACCCCCAGTCCTGGACCCCATCAGCCATCAACCAGGCCCTTAGAATGTCCCCAAACCCACTTCCTCCCAGGACTGTCATCTCATCCCTCCCTCCAGGACCTAGAAGGCTCAGGAGACAGGATCCTAACTGAAATGACCCACTGACCTCTCATTCATTCTCTCTTCTGCTCCCACACCTGCACCACAAAGTCATCTTGCTCTTGCACATGTATGTGTGCACATGTCTGTTTGCTTCCCTGTGTGTTTGTGTGTGTGCACACATGCGTGCATGCATATATCTGCATGTTTGTGTGTACCTGCACAGATGTGTGTGTACATGTATGTCTCCAGAGTGGGAATGTGTGTTTATATAAACCTTGGAGTCTTTCACGTACACATCTCTGTGTATGCACGTGTGATTTTCCCTAGATCCCACCGTGGAACCCAGGTCTTAGTTGACTTTTTCATATTTTTATTTTCAGATCAATGCTCGCTATGTAACTTTCATTCTTTGTAGGTTTGTAATTGTCCCCTCTCTAAGTTAGTGCACAAGCAACAAGTGATGTCAGCCTATGAGTTTCACAGGGAACACAGGAACTTATGGCCATCTACACTTGGTGACATCCTATGAACTAGATGCTAAGTTGATCCCCAAAGACAAGTGGGGAGACTGAGGAGGCCCTGAGAGGCACAACGACTTGCACTGTGTCACACACCTGCTGGATGACGGGGATGGATCTGTCTCTTTAGAGTTGGGAGACGGGACTGAAGATGTAGCTCAAGAGGGAGAGGCCTGCCTCGCAAGCATGAAGCTCTGAGTCAAACATCAGTCCTACCAAAATGGGAAAAGAAACACCTGGGGTGGCTGGGACAGTGTCCCCTTTTATACATTGTTCATATGTGCTCATTAAAGACAAGGCTTAAGGTACTGCACTGCATATTTTACAAGAGTAACATGTTTTCAAAACTGACAGCTGAGTAACGAGAGACAAAAGGGACAGGACAGCAGAGCAGCGGTGTCAAGGGCACACTCTCACATGGCTTCAGTGTTCGCACATGTTTAAGGCAGTCATGGCTCTGCAGTTAACATGCTGTGCCTTTGTGTGACATCAGCATGGGTAGAGCTGAGGTGGGGCTCTCAGAGTCTCAATTCTCTTTTCTCTTCTTTTTGCCTCTTTCAGAGAAAGAGAAAGGAAGCCATGTGGCTCCCTGTTCTTGCTTACAGGAGGGATCTGTTTACATCACACACAACATGTTTAGGTTAAAACCCAACAGGCTTAGCAATTAGAAATTTGCTTTTATTTTTTATTTCTCCACTAACTACCAATTTCCCCAGATGCAAAATTAAAAGATCTCATCAGGGTCCATAATCTTTTGGATAGTGTACCATGACTGTTTTTAGTAACATGTTTCTCAACACCCATTGGCTAGTTCTGTTTGTGTTGATCTCTCAGTCCTGACCTGGGTTTTCACTGCACAGTGCAGCATCCCTGTTGGCTATTTCCGTGATGTTCTGTAGCTAAACTGGGAAGACTACTGCTAATGGAAGGGCAGTGAGAGAGCCGGGCTGACTGAGGGAGTGAGTGGGAGATGGGCTGTGAGTGGCATGTGGGACAGGAGAAGACCTGGAGCCGGGTTGAGGAAGCCATGAGGTGAGGGTTGGGAAGTCAGGTGAACAGAAGCACTGACGTGGGAGTGTGGGCATGTTCATGGGCAGATGTGAGTGTGTGTGTGTGTGTGTGTGTGTGTGTGTGTGTGTGTGTGTGTGTTAGAGGGGACAGGAACAGAGCTGAGGAAAAATCAGCCTGGCTAGAATGCAAAGTGTGCAGATGAAATGCTATGGCACAGGAGGCCCATGCTAGGTCATTAAACTCCCAGGACTGGAACGCTTTTTGCACCTGCTGCAAGGCGAGCTGTCAGACATCCTGGGCCAGGTTGAAGGTATGGTTTGAGACCTTGAGGAAGTGGGTCTATGTCCAGACTACATCCTGGCCTCTCTGAGATTTGTCCAATGAAGTCAGACTCAACATGGTCCCCCAAAGACACGCACAACAACTTGTCCTGTTTTAGTAAACGAACCCAGATACTCAGCCTAAATAGGAGATGATTCTTCATGGATCTGCTTCTTCTTTTTCATGCAAAATACCCAGTCTAAAACTACATCTGGTTAAAATTATTATCTTCCCTTTTAGTATTACCACTGCCAAGCACACCGACCAACTCACTTTTCTAGAGTATTCACCGTGTTCCTGACTGACTTGTCTGCTTCCACTCTTGCTCTCCTGTGATCCATTCTCCTCCTAGTAGACAGAGTGTCCATTTAAAATTGTCAGATAATGTCACTTCCTGAGAAAACCACTCACAGGCCAGCCAGAGCACTTAGAAGAAACTCCATGTGCTGTATCTTGCCTTGCACAGGCCACTGGAGGCACTGCAGGCATCCTCTCCATACTTGTCCAGACTCTCCACAGGACAGCCACCCTTGCCACTTGCTGCTCTGACTCAAGCAGGCTCCTTATTTTAACTAATGGTGCCCTCTCTATGAAATGATCCATTTCCTTTTTCTTTTTGTAGATTCTGAGAGCCTATCTGGCCAGTGCCAGTTTAGCCTCCATTGTTCTATTATGCTGTTCTGCTTCTTTCTCTGCCAGGCATTCATTTTCTTGTTTGTCATCTCTCTCACCTTGTGAGAACATAAGCTCAATGAAGAAAGCAGATGCTTTGTTTACTGACATATTTCCTATACCTCAAACAGTGCCTGGCACTCATTAGGTGCCCCGCAGATATTTAGCTATGGACAAATGTCATCATGACAGTGGTGAGTGGCTGCATTAAACTAGTGGCAGGTTAGCAGTAAGAACTCTAACTCAGAAGGTGTTTAAGGAAAGCCATGGGAAGTAGTGGGTTAAGGAGGAAAAAGCTCGCCTGAGGGAAACTAAGGAAGTAACAAAAGACTTGCTGAAAGGCTGATTTTATCACCCCAGTATCCAAAAGTGTTGAATGATGAAAAGCAGAATATCCCTTATATGAAATGAATGGGAACAGACGTGGTGGTATGGGTTTTTAAATTTTTGAATATCTAACTAAGAGCTATTTTGGCAATGGGACGCAAGGCTAACCCCCAAGTTCATTTGTTTCATATCTATATTTCATACATAGCCTAGAGGAAATTTTATACTCTACTTTTAGTAGTCAGTGGACCATGCTATCACAAGACTTCATAGGCAGAGTTTTCCACTTGTGGTGACATGTCAACACAAAATATGCTTCAGAATTCAGAACATTTTGGTTTTAGAGTTTTGGATTTCAGGGATGGTCAATTTGTAGGAAAAAGAACTGTGATTTGGAAAGGATTACTCATGAAGTTAAAGACAGTCTGAGATCTTCAGATAGACAAATACCGTGACACAAAGTTTTAGAGTAGAAGTTAGTGTTACAGATATAAACTTCAACTATCTGTACTTAAAGGCAACACTAAGTTGTGAATTTCTAGATTCCAAAGAAAAGCTTTTCCTCCTGTCAAATATGCATTGGCAGCTTTGACTCCTGCTCACTCAGGAGTGGAAGGGAGGCCTCTGTGGTAGAAGACCCTATGGCCTTGGTCACTTGGAATAATCATTCTTTTAATAGTGTGAGTATTGGTAAGTTCCTGAGTTTGGAGAGACACAGCGATGAGGCCAGGTGGTTAGCTGGATTTTAACAATGCTTTCCCCTTGTTCCCAGGGCTTCAGTTCTATTCATTTGTACAGGTCTATAGACGTGTAGGTGTGCAGCCAATCCATGCTAATGACCAGACGCTAAACCTCCTTCAGGGGTAGCAAGTCACAGAGTAGTGTCTATCAGCACGTGTTTTGTCATTGTCAGAGCATCTGCATTTGTCCCCAAGACTGTGCTTAAAATCAGAAACCCAAAGTGACATGTTCCCTCCGACCAGGTGGATCCACAGGCCCTTCAGTGACAGGAGCCTGCCTGGTGCTGCATCAGCGGCCTGAGGGACACTCGCTTACTTGAGTTTTGAGAAATCATTATGCACTGTACTTAATTTGTAGAATTGTCATTGAAAATTCATTGACTAATAGAATGAGGAGTGGTCACAACAGTCATCCTGTTGGATTTGATTTTCATTGCTTATTGTGACCTACTTACCTATGTCTCAAGGTCTCCTCTGTTCCTGATACTTTTAACTAAGTCACGTATTTAGGATGATAAGAGTGGAGAACTTTTCAATATCAGGAGAAAATATAGACAAAACTCCCCAGAGAATTCTTAACGTCTCTGCTGAACCATGCTAGCTCTCTTCAGGGATGTTTGCTTTGGGATCAGGGGACATTGGGGCTTAAAGACCACAGACACTGTTTTTTGGAGAACATGAGAAATTTTCTTAGGTGGAGGAGAGCATTTGGAAGTGCTCACATTTATTTTTATCCAGTATCAAAATAAAGTAGGAAGCAGGTGCATGAAAGTGAATCTTTGTCTTCATATTGTGAATTGTATATTAAAGTCCATTCTCTTTCTCTTCTTTTCATTAATCCCTTCAAAAATATATATCCACTATGTACCAGGTACCGTGTGTGTGTGTGTGTGTGTGTGTGTGTGTGTGTGTGTGTGGTAGCAGGGGATGAAGGCAGAACACAAGAGCCAAACCTTTCAGATGCACTCATATCTAATAAGGCAGGCAGGGCGGGGCCAGGGCAACAGCAGCTCCTAGCTCAGCTGCCAAGACTCGTTTTTCAGCCAAGGGCATATTGCAAAATCCTTCCTCCATCCTATTCTATCTTCAGGCATATCAATCCCAGTAATGTTTTTTGTTTTTTTTTTGCGGTATTGGCGTTGGAATTTGGGGCCTACACCCTGAGTCACTCCACCAGTCCTTTTGTGGGAAGGGTTTTTTTCGACAGGATCTTGAGAACTTTTTTGCCCCATCTGGCTTCAATCCTCCTTATCTCTACCCCCTGAAGAGCTAGGATTTACAACCCTGAGTCACTGGCAGGTGCAATAATTTTCAATTTTACTTGTTACCAATATTGGACTACCAATATTGGTAGCATGACACTTTTAACGTTCTTCCTCTGCCCACTATTCAGCTCCCTTTTGTCTTAATTAAAGCTGCTGCCCAGGGGAACCTGAGTGATTTGATTAATCTCTTTCAGTTCCAAACCTAAAGAAACAGTAATGCCCCAGATGACCACTAGGTGGCGGTGATCGCCTCGGACAAGGAAAGGGATCCTAAACCAGAGAGCTGGATGGGGAAGAAGGTCTTGAGAGGGACAACGTGTGTCCTCTTTTCAACATGAAATGTGTGATGCTCTGTCTCAGTATTAACACGGGATATGACAGGAACAAAGTGACAGACGACCATGCTATTTTTGGAAATTCATTTTAATCCTAAAACTGAAATGTAGATTAGGTATTTACATTATGTACAAGTTACCCAAGACAATCTGGGGCGCAGGTGACAGAGCCTGGGATTGGGTTTTCATGTGATGCCCAGCGCAGTGCCTCTCTCTTACGCCTCCTAAGAGGGACGGTCCAACTGGTTCCATGTTTGACTTTAGGACTCTCAATGAAGGTGTGCAGGGAAGTTTTCACATTGGATGATTCTTCCTTTCTGAGTTCAGGTGGCAGAGGGGCAGAGATGGTCTCAGGAACTGGGACACCCCCACCACTTGAGAGCCTCTACCCAACCAGGTCTGGGCCATAGCCCTGACATACCTCCAGCTCAGCTCAAGGGCCACGAAGGGCCTCCCTCTGTGATTCCAGCCTAGAGATGGATTGTGTATTGACCTGGAGGAAACCTAATGACACTTACTCAGAAAAAGACTCACACATATCCTAGCTTGGCCTGGAGCTGGAGCTCGGCCTGGAGGTCTTCACATACCTCTTACTAGTGACAGGCAGGTTGGGATTTCCCACCACAGCAGGATTTCTAGACTTTGCCACCTATGCTGAATTCTGCCCTCCCAAGGCTGAAGTATTTGAAAAGGGCAATCTTTGTCCCAGGTCTCCTGAACCATGTTCCAGGAAGACATCCCCACCCAGTGGGCTCCAGGAACTCAGCAAGTCCAGGTCTTTCTGCTGGGCTCTTCTTTCCCACCAGTGTACTTGGCCTAGAGTCTTCCCTCAACAAGGCTCCTGCTCCTGTGAGCATTGTCACCTCTAATTCTAGTTTCTTGCCCTCCCTGGGTCTCCTCTTAATTTTCTGTACAGTTGTAGTCTCTCCAACCCTACCCCCATAACCTCAATGTTGCAATAAGCTACAGGAGGGTTTATGATGCCATTTCTAGTGGTAGTGGATGTCACTGGTGATTGTCTAGCCTAATGGCAGGACTGGGTTGCTCATCTCATTGGAAAGAAAGCAGAGAGTTCACGACATGTACAGTGGACCTTTGCGGTCCACTTAGATCTGCTGAATTTTTCCGTTAGATGAACCCCTCTGTGAGATTCATCAGTGTTGTGCCTGCCCCAGGGAAGGTCAGTGGGACTGTCTGTAATCCTGGGGTGAATAGTGAGGTCCCGGAGGGCTTCTCTCTGCTCTTGTGGAGTGGGGAGGCTCGTTGTGGGCAAGACTCCCTTACTCTCAGTCAGCCATTTCATGAGAATCAAGTGCAGCATGAGAAAGGCTGGAGAAGAGGAAGAAGGGCCTTGGATCCCTGCAAAGGTCACAAGACCCACACCCGAGGGCCCAAGGAGAGGACTATTATAGTCATCCATGATGATTGAGGTTGAGTGGATCCCCTGGGAAGTGGATCCCCTGGATCTTCCTAGGTGACCTGCACCAAGGAACCTGAGCACCCTGCCTCCTCATGGGATTTTTCTTTTCTTAGCTGTGCTATAATTCCAAAACCCGCCAGTGTGCATGATAGGAAACCATGTGACCCCTGAGTTCATCCCCAGTACCTGATTCTTTCCAAAGCACACTTTTCCAGCAGAGCCAGAAAGCATCTCTCACACTGAGCTGTCAGGACACTCTGCCCATGAAACAAGACTTTTGTTTCCATTTCTCACTTCTGCCTTTTCATGCTCTAAGCCGAGCAAGGACGGGGAGTTCCAGCAGCCACTGGGGCAGTGAGGAGAGCCAGCAACACCAAGGGCTTTTGTTGATCAGGCCACTCTGAACACAATGTCCATCCTCACCCTGTGGCCATGTGTTCTGGAGCCAAGGGCCTTGGTGACTGTCTGCTTCTGCAACTTACTAGAATAGGCTGTGAAGACCTCCAGAATTTTAGAGTCTGTGGACTCCTCCTGATATCTGCTATGTTTTTGCACACCTGGAGCACTATTCTGGATGCTGACCTGGATCAGAACAGAGGACAAGTCATCAAGCCAGGGACCCTAGAGTGGATACCAATTTACAGTGCCCTGGAACCCTCTGGGACCAACTCAGCCAGAGCACAGAGCTCATCCCTGGGCTGAGTGGGCCCTCACTTTCTCCTGAATCCTGAGAGTGGCCCCTGGGTAATGAAGTGGGCTCTTTCCAAATGCTCCCATCCCAAGTCGCCCTCAAATTCCTGTCATCTCCTCCCAGGCCACTTTGTGAAGCCCACAGGGGTGACCAGATGAATGAGCCTGGTCAGCGGATGGTCTTAGTCCAACACCAGGAGAGAAGGAGACATACGATTGCCAAGTGGCCTTCTATAGGCCAGCCCAATGTGGGCCAGAAGCTGCTGCAATGGGCAGTGCAGCTGGACTCCTGGCTGCCTCACCCTTGATGGTCACATCACAGGTGGGACTCAGACAGAGGGTTGCACAGGACTCATGTGCAGCTGGAAATCAGCACAGGAGAATAGTTGTCCCCAGGATGCCTAATTACATGTGAGCAGAACCTGTGGACCCAGGTACACCTGACTCCCAGACACTGACACTGCTGGTCACCTCCATGGCCACTGCATGTTGTGGCCCCCACTCTCCAGGCTGGATTGCAATGGAGCTTCGTAAGCAGCCTCCCTCCATCTCAGGCAACAGCACAAGGATAGGCCAGAAGCCATGGCCAACATCTGATGTAACTGCTGGGGGCTCCGTCATGTTCCAAAGAAAGTCAAGGTCCTCCAGAGCCACTGGGCCCTTACAATTCCCGAAAGCATGTCCCCCACCCTTGATCCTTCACTTGGGGCCTGTTTTCCCTCAGCCTGGGAACTCTGCTCCATCCCCCCTCGCTAGTCAGGCTCTGAGTCTTAGGCACTTTCTCCTGCTGGCCTGTCTGTGCTTCAGCTGGTTCAGCTAGGACACAGAGGGAACGGCCTTCCCACTGGCTCATCAGGACTTCCTAGGACATTGTTCCTATTATTTTCACCCGGGCTGACCTGGATGATACATCTGTCCCCCTTCCTGCTGATGATAGAGGGACTGCAAGTACAGGGAGTTGGAGACGTATGAGAAAAAGGTGCCGTGTGTACAAGTGGTCGCCATGGGTGTTGTGGAGCCTGATGCTAGGCAGGGGTAGCTGGAGGTTGAGATGATATGGGGGACTCTCTGAGGGATGACTGGAGGATGACTGCAAAAACTGTGGAAGACAGCAACATCAGCAGAAGCCCAGACACAGCAGGGTTCCCAGCTCTCTGGGCAGCCAGCCCTGGGGGATTTGGAAAGGCTTGTTTAGGACCCCAAGCTTCTGGACCCTTGTGTGGACAGAGAGTGTAGAAAGCTGTCACCAGGAGAGGAGGGGGATGATCAGGTGGTCACCTTGTCTTCCAGGTCAGCAGAAGCCTCCAGGGTAACAGTCTTGTGGATGTCCTTCATGTCAACGCTAGAAGAGCCCGCCAAGTACAGGCTGCAGGGATCTCCGGTGTCCTCAGTGCTGAGATCAGGGCTGCACCTGACCTCATTCCAGGGTTCTCCCTGGAAACTGCTGCTCCTGTTCACAGTTGTGTTGGAGGCCTGGTGGCTGGATGGAAGGGCTGGCTTATTTCAGGAGCCTCCCCAAGTACACATCCAGCCCCAGTACCTAACCAAACTCTGCTTGAAGCACTGTTCTTGATGCTTGGTCAGTGACCAGGATCCCATTCACCTGGCCTTCTGAGACATCACCCATTTCTCAGATGAGAAAACACAGGCCAAGAGAACTGAGGTCACATCACTTAGTCACAGGGCAGGCCAGAGCTGAGGTGGGATGCCAAAGCCAGCTTGTCAGGCTCCCTTTCCCACTGCCAGGACCTTCTCTTTCCCTTGACTACCTGGGATCAGGCACTTACTTGCTGAAGCATTTCCCCCTGGCTCCGGTCCTCTTGGTCTTCATGGAGAAAAAGGTTTTCTTTGTGCGTGGCTCCAAGTCACAAGCCAGTTTGTAGCTGTGGCAGTGGTGGCTATCAGGCTACCAGGAGCCACACCCTGGCTCCAACCCAGTGCCTCTCTTGGAAGTTTGAGCCCAAATCCCAGGCATTGCTAGACAGCAATGTGACATGCTTACAGGGCCACAGCCTCAGGCTCTCAGGAGCCAGTCCCAGATATGCAACCCCTGTATTCCCCCAGTGCCTGCCCAAACTCACCTCTCATCCATGGTGAGCACTTCCGTGTCCCTAAACCACTCCAGAAAATACTCATGAGGTCGGAAAGAGTAGTTTTCACAGGCCGACTGGAGCATAGTTATATTTGTGATGACTTTAAATTCCTGGGCCAGGGAGAGGAAAGGATGGTGACCGGCCTGACTCACTGTCACTCCTCTCACTCTGACCCAGGTTCCTCCATGTTCTCACAGCAGGGTTCAAGCACCCACTCCCAGGAAGCAATTGAGTCACACCTTCCTGTGAATGGCCCATCCTCTCTGCACCAAATGTCCCAGATATCAAGAGGCAAAGATGGAGCTAAGTGTACAACACAACCAAGAATCCAGGTCCAACCCCTCAGAGGGCGGAAGCATGGACTTACCTTCCTCCATTTATCCAGATTTACTTGCCCACCCTAGAAGACAAAGCCAAGGTGCTTAGAAAACAGCCCCTCCACCACTCAGACCTCCCAGCCTCCTACTTAGCTTCCAAAGTGGCCACCAGGGGCACACCACACCTGAACTAAGGCCAGCTTTCAGTCCTGGACAGGGCTAAGTGGGCTTCTAGGTTCAGGGCCCTTTTTCCCCAACACTCTCTGAGGACATCAGAGAGTGAGTCTTCAAGTGAAAAAGCCCTGCTTGTCCCACATGCCCCCTGACCTTGGAGGACCTGGTGTCACACTCCCATGGTCACCACCCGATGGACTTGCCATCCACCTACGATTGTAAGGTCAAGCAGCTCCAGGGAATCAACAGGTACCATTGGTGCAGTGGGTATAAACTGGGCAGCTGTGAGGCCCTTGTGTCTTGTGAGTTGTGACAACTCAGCGGTCACCGAGGGGCCGTCACCACCCAGCCCTAGTTCCCCAAACCCGTGGTCACTCACATGGATGTATTCTTCCATACTGCTCTCCACCCTGGCCATGATATTTAGGAATGTTCCCAGGAAGGGGATGGCTCCACTGATGACACCCTGAAGCATTGTGAGGGGTATAATAAGCAAAGTCCAGGGCCCTGTGCTGAGGGCTTCTTAGCCTGCCCCTATTCCCACTAGGAACTCCCACTCAGAATAGTCTGAGGATCAAGGCATTCTCTCCTGTCCTCAGGGCAACTCCTCCTGGCACTGCGACCCCCAACTACCTCTGTTCACTTCCCAGGCAGGCATTTGGAACATCTGAAAAGTATTTGACCCCCTCCCCACCCCCACCACCCTCGGGATCTGCTGGCTAGAGTTCATGTTGCCAGGATGCCAGATGTTCAGTGTGCCTGGACCTGCCACGCTCCATAGCTGGTATCTCATGGTGCATAACCGTAAGTGGGGCAATGGGTGTGAATATCTGGTGGAGCCATGTCCACTACAGCTTCCAGGGTGCCCTAGCCTTGGGCATGTTCACTCAAGCTCTCCTTTGGATGCCCACGGCCTCTCCAGATATTCCTGCACAGGGTGGCCAATTTGGAAGTTCCTCCCTGTTGAGGTTGAGGTGACATTAGCAAGGACATCCTCTCACCACTCCAGTTCCCAAACCCTGTGCCTGAAAGTGTCCTGAAGGGCTGTACCAACACTCCTGACATCTGCTGTGGCAGTTGTGGATTAGGTCTCTGTCCTAACACTCCTTGACATGGATCCTCACCTGCTATCCTGGCCTCCCTCTGCCTGTTTTCTCATCTGTAGTATGCGGATAACCACACAGCTGTGTGTGTCATGGGGACGGTGAGGACCCAATCTCTCCTTCTTGCCATTGGTGCTGTTCTGACTCCCCCTCCACAGTAAATCCACCTGAGGACTCCTGTCCTTCCTCTTCTCCCTACCAACTCATAGTCACCCTTGGGATCAGCACCTAGGCTCATCATCCCTCCAATTGACAGATGAGAAAACAAAGCCAGAGAGGTCTGGTGACATGCACAAGTCCTTTCAGGGGCAAAGGGACAAGGGGTCCAGCTCCCATAGGTTCCTCAACAGTGTCCTTGATGTGCCAAGAATCCTAGCAGAGCTGAGCCCGAGGGAAGAGGGATAAAATGTCTCAGACTCCTGCCTGCTCCAGTCCTCCTGAGGTCACTGCCATCATGAAGAGGCCCAAGGCTGTGCCAAAGGCTTCCCATCTCCATAAGCTCATTCATGCCGTTCCCCAGCACAAAAATGCCTTTGTCCACTCGGGATTGAGTTCCCAGGGGCCATGTCTGCTTACAGTTAGACCATGACCAGGTACAGTGAGGCTCTGTATCCTCTTTTATATGGAATCTTTGGGAGCATTTTAGCAGAAACTCATGGTGAGTTCATGGGTGACAGGTAGTTCTGAGACCCTTGGGTACCCTGCAGCTCCCAGTTGTGTGGGAGCCTTCCTAGGTTCTCTGTGACCATCGCCATGTCTTCTCTAGGAAAAGGTGAACTTAGATCTTCTTCCTGGTCTGGATGTGTGGATAGGTGACTTCTATGCCTACCTGGTCCACAGGCAGCCAGCTGTGATACCACATTCTTAAGCAGGCCACTTTCCTGGCTGTGCTGCCCACATGGAAGGTGACAGGGATCTGGCTTCAAGGGAATGGGATGGGATGCTTTATGGTGGCAGCGCCATCCCCTTCTGTGCACTCAAGAGTCAGGCCAGTGCTACACCTCATGAGGGAGCAGCAGACCTCCCATCCAGCTGCTTCCTCTACTCTCCACAAGCACCCTGGCTG
Source organism: Castor canadensis (assembly GCF_047511655.1). Taxonomy (NCBI): domain Eukaryota; kingdom Metazoa; phylum Chordata; class Mammalia; order Rodentia; family Castoridae; genus Castor; species Castor canadensis. The sequence goes on from NC_133387.1 coordinate 96,384,016, forward strand.
CCTCTACTACATTCCTTCAGTAAGGACGCCTCTTCCTGAAACAGTGCCCCACCTCCCTGAGCACCAAACAGATCCCTCTTCCCTTCATCCAGATGAAACAGGCCTGGAACGCTACAAAACCATTTCCACATAGGAACTAACGATCCTGACACCCCCAATCCCCTTTGCCTACTGCCACCTGCACTCCGACTTCCACCTACCTGACAGAGCAGCTCTCTGTTCACAAGCTGGTTGGTTTTGTGAGTCAAAGACTTTGACATAGTTTGGAATGCTTCAAAGCTCCTTCTACAGGAAGGTCAGAGAGAAGGTGACAGTTGGTCAGGGTGGGAGAGGAGATGAGTGTGAATCCATTTTTTTTTTTATAAGCCCAAGACTCCACCTGACCAGAGGAGAGGTTTACAAATGTTTCCACTGTGCATGAAGGATGTGTGGGTCTGGAGCAGGACCTTACTGTTTGCACAACAGATCCCCACCATTTCCAGTGAGGGCGCCATTTTATTTTAAATCCACAGAATTCTGTGGCTACAATGTAAGAAGAAGAAAATCTCCCATATGGCCCTGTCCTCTGTGACATGCAAGGAAGCCAAACCCTGCCACAGATTTACTGCCCTGGGTTCATCCGTACAGTACTGGATATCAGCAACCCTGCTCTCAGTGATTGCAGCCAGCTTAATTGTGGGTTCACAGTGGCCATGGTGCACCTGAAGAGAGAAGTTCACCCACCTGGCAACCTCTTTCCATGTCCTCTGCAGGCGGTGGATGGCCTTGCTCTGCAGAGTGGTGAGGATGGCACAGAAGGAGGAGAAGTTCTTCAGAACCTGACATTCCTGGGGATGAGGACTCAGTGAGGCATACGTGGAGCTCCTTTCTACTGCCTCAGGCCCTGGGGCTGAGACAGATGGTGGGGAACTCCAGGGTCATGCAAGGGACCAAGGAGTAAGCAGACCAGGATGTCAGCTCACCCCCAGGCCACAGCGAGAGGAGGTACTCAGCACTGTGGCCGTGGACTCTGACTTTCCAGTCACTGTCACCCTGGGAAGGACGGACCTGGCATCTATGCAGGGAATCTGACCATAGCCCATACCTTGAGAGCAGAGAGAGCAGAAGGGGTTGTCCCGGGCCCCTCCTGCTGCATACCCAGGCCACCTCGATCCAGTTCTCCACCACCATGGCTCTGTCAGAAGCATCCAAGTTCTCATCCCCAACGCAGGTTTGGATCACACAATTCACCACATAGTTAAAGTGGGTGACAACGGCACGAACGGTGGGTGCCACATGCCCCTTTGCGCTTTTGTCCCCTTGGAACCAGATGTACTCCAGACATTGGTAGGGCACCACCTTCTTGAACAGCTCCTGGGGGCAAGGTCAGTGTCACCTGGCACTGTTGCAAACTACTGCCCCCTGGCCCAGGTTGGCTCTCAGATGTAGGGCTATAATTTGTGAATCTGTGGATGTGGCTTGATCACAGTGAAGGTGTCTGGATTTTGCATCCTGACCATCAAGGACGCCCAGCACCTGAGTCACCAAAAAAAAAAAAAAAAAAAAAAAAACAAAAACAAAGAAAAGGATGCCAGGAGAGGGAGAGTGGCATTTTCTAAACTCTCAGTCCACTCCCCGGAAAGTGGCTTACCCTCTATGTCCAAGCACCTCTAAGGTGACACCTCTGGCCTCCCCTAGGTAAATACTCTGTTTCCAGTCCAGTAAGGTTTTTGTTACGACCAGATGCTAGTCCTATGTCTGCCATGTGTGTAGTGCCCCTCAGGCGCCTAATGAGTGCTGAGGCTGGAGAGGCCCCCTGGGCAGACAGAGGTGTCCCATGGCCTAGCTGCACCTCTGCTTCAATACCTGATTCTTCACAGTCACTGATGGTTGGGCCCATGTCCCCTGTCCAAAGGGGAAGGGGGGTTCGGTCATGGTGTGTGCATCAGTGGAGCTGGACATGGACTGGAAATCGGCTCTGGACCAGGGTTGGCAGATCTGGACAGCAGAGGCCAGAAGGAATCCCTCCCCTTCCCTGCATGCATGAGACACTCACAGCGTCGATTGGTGTGAACTGCTGTGCCACCAGCTGGGGAGGGAAGACCATGAAGGATGGCTTCTTCTCGCTGGCTTGGCTGTCCACTGACTCCAGGGATTCCCAGGAAGCGCCCCTTGGTAGGAATGCTGCCGGAGCTGGCTCAAGCTCAAGGGACTGTGTGCGAGCTGGAACCCATTCTGGAGAACATCCAGAATATGACTGGTGCTCTAGAGCTACCATTTGAGTGGGCTCTTTCTCCAGGGCAGGTGTTAGAGCCCTCTCTGCCTCTGAAGATTGCGATAGCAGCAGCAATGGACCTAATGACGGTATAGCCATGGGGTTGTGTGCCAGAAGAGGCGCCTCAGTGGGCTCTGGCCGTGGAGCTGTTCCAAGACAAATCACTGCAGATGGAGAGATGCAGGAAGAGACAAATTTCCTTGTTGAGCTTTTCCAAAAGCAGAAAAAAATAAAACAAACAAGGAAAAAAACCCTGTTGCCTGCCACAGAAGCACCCAACAGTATGCCCTGCCAAACCCTATCACACTGCCTGTGTGACCCCTGTCTCTCCCTTTCTCCAGGCCCAATGGCGGCCTTGGAGCTTCCATATTGTGGGGCCCAGCACAGACTGCTCTTCCTGTGGTCTGTGTTCTCCACAGGCTCCTCACCCTCAGACTTTTCCTCGCTGGATACCAGGTGTTCAAGGTGGACAAGGAGAAGTTTGGCATGGCGCTCTTCTTCTGAGCCAGGCATGTTGAACTTCAGGTAAGCCACCAGCTTCTTGAGGCAGGGGAAGTCTGGAGGTTCAGTGAAGTCCCTGGAGTACTCGTTCAGCCAAGTACCCAAGATGTATGACATGGCTCTGGGAGCAGACAGGCAGCGAGCAGAGTCAGAGGCCTGGCCCTCCCCACCCCAGGCTTCTCACAGCACACGCGTGACAACTGGAATCCTGTGACTGCCCCTGTCCATTCAGAGGCCAGCACTCCCCAGCCCAAGCCCCTTTGTCTGTCCAGACATCGGCAGGTCAGGAAACCAGGTCAGGTAATCAGGCAAATTCTGAGGGAGGGAAACCTAGATCAAAGGTGTGAGCCGTTCTTCCTTTTCTGGGAAGCCCCTCACCCTATACTGTGTGTCATGCACTGTGTCATTCCCACAGCCTGGGCCTTCATCTTCGCAACATCTTGTGCTGCATCGAAAGCACTCCCCTCGAGGGGTGAGGATAGGTAAGACACCTAAAAAACTAGCTAGCATTTGTTGCCCTTAACGCAGAGAAACTAAAGCAGATACCTTAAAGCAACTGAGGCCAATAGGAAAAGGGGACCAGAAACTAGAGAAAAGGTTAGATCAAAAAGAATTAACCTAGAAGGTAACACCCACACACAGGAAATCAATGTGAGTCAATGCCCTGTATAGCTATCCTTATCTCAACCAGCAAAACCCCTTGTTCCTTCCTATTATTGCTTATACTCTCTCTACAACAAAATTAGAGATAAGGGCAAAATAGTTTCTGCTGGGTATTGAGGGGGGGAGCAGGAGGGGGTGGAGTGGGTGGTAAGGGAGGGGGTGGGGGCAGGGGGGAGAAATGAACCAAGCCTTGTATGCACATATGAATAATAAAAGAAAAATAAAAAAAAAAAAATAAAAAATAAAATAAAATAAAAAAAAAAAAAAAAAAAAAAAAAAAAAAAAAAAAAAAAAAGAAAGCACTCCCCTCCTGGAGGCTCCTGCTGCTCCATTCTGCATGAGTCATGTTTAAGGTGTCTTCCATGACATTGTTCTCTGAGTGGCATAGCCTGACACGCTCGAGCACACATTGAGCCTCCAGGAACCAGCGTAGTGTCTATTCCTAAGGTGTGAAGGCCTCAAAACTTTTCTGTCCCTGTGATGTCCAACCGGGTGTAATGCGCTGTGATGAGGATGATGGATTCTCATAGGGCCCAGTTCTGAGACCCCAACCTCCCTGCTGTTCCACAGGTACTCAAGTGCCCTCCGTCAGGGCTCTGTCACAATAGCTATTGTCTCCCTCCACCTGCAGGCAAAGCCCTTGACCACAATCCTCTAGGGGGAATTATAAGATATACGGGACCCACAGTTTGGCCAGCCTTCCCCAAACCGTATCTCCAAATATCGCCACTGGAGACAGGTGCCATCCCTCTGTCCCAAAGGCCACTCACAGTTTGAGTTGCTGCCGTGGTCCACCAACCTCATTAGAGTAGAGGAAGAAGGAGGCATATCTAGAGGAGGCCATGAGAGAGTCACATCTACTGTACCTGCTTATGACGTCTAGGCTTCCTGGCTGACTCCCCAATAGGAATGGAGCTGAGGATGGCAGGGATTTTTCTGTTCATCTCACTGAATGATGCTAAGTGTGTGGAAATTTTCCAACACACACACAATAGGTGCTGCCTATAGATTTGTGCAATGAATGAGCCCACCTGGATCCTTCCACATGCCACAGTAGTCTTGGGGCACCTTGTCTACATCCTCCAGATGGCCTGTGGGACCATCTCAATAATCTGGTAAATGCTTTGCCAATGCTTCAGATAAGAGAGGCCTCAGGCAGAGAACTGCGTCATGGGGGAGGAGAAGTCTCCCATGAACTGTTCACAGACCCAGAGACCCGGGCAGCCCACTGTGCAGGGCCAGGTCTGCCAAGCACCTCCAGGGTTCATCCCACTTGGTCCTGGCAACACCCAATGAGGGTTCATCTCTGAGTACACCATTCCCCATAATCAGACTGGAATACCACAGGCCAGGGTCAAGCCTAAGGCCTAGGCAAGTGAGGGTGAGTCCCCTACCTGGGAAGTAGCACTTACCTAGTGAACAGCAGGTCCAGTACCTGCTGGGTGGTGGCAAAACGTCGATAAGTGCATAGGAAGATAGGGATGTATGTCGGGTCCCCGAACAGCAGGGCAGGCACCAGGTGGTCCACCAGCTCCTCCAATGTGCCTGCTTTGAGCATCCCTGCCTTGCAGGGGTCCGCCAGAGTCGGGGCCAACTCATTTGCACCCTGACCAGGAAGAGTGAGAGACAGTTCAGACATGGTCACAGCAGTAAAATGGAAAATCACCAGTTGCCAGACACAAAAGTGAAGACGGCCCAGAAGAAATTTTCCTGGATACACACACAGACATACATGTTCGGGGATGGGTGGGTGCTCCCTGGAGGGTCAGAGTTTTGGCTGGCCCTCATCACCTTCCCTGGGTCACCCTGAGTCACCTTTGGGATCCTGTGGGAAAATCTCTTGAGTCGGCCAGAGCGAGGACTGACCCAGCATGTCAAGACATGGTCATGACCTTCACTCTGGGTTGTCCTGTCCTCTGAGCCTTCGTATGCACGGAGACAGCAAGGGAACATGTTTGTCTCTCCAGTTCTCCAGCGAAGTGAGCTGCTGGGGCCGCTCTGGAATGTGAGTGCCTGTCCCCGCATTCCAGGTTCTGCTTCGTCCATTGTCAACTGTGAGGTCATTTGTGGAGTGCCTTCATCTCAGCTGTTTCTGCACAAGACCTCCCAAAGATGCCCTTGGCTACTGACTTCCCCACCCTCAGGCTATGAGGAAAACTGGACACTGTCACACCCACTTACCCAATGCCATTGTCTTGGGGCAGAAGTGGGTATAGTCAGTGCCCTAGCTTTACTGGTTTTGGTTTAATTTACTGGGCCTGGATTTTGAACTCAGGGTATTGCGCCTACAAAGCAGTGGCTCTACCTCAAAACCAACCACAGGTCCAGTGACCCAGTTTTTTGGAGACAGCAGTTTGGTTTAGACACAGACCTTCCTTCTGACAAAGTGTGAGACTCACCACAAGTCTCTCTGCCTCTCGGGGCCTCCCCAGTCTCCCCACTTAACTCTGTGCAGGTCAAGGTCTTTGCTATAGCAAAACAAGAGGCTGAGAACTGTGGTGCCCTTGGGCAAGTCTCTTAAATTCTGAGTGTCAGTTTCCTAAGTGATCATAGTACCTACTCAGAGAGTTAGCATAAAGCAGGAAGGAAGAATTGCTTGTAAAAGGGCCATGCTGTGCCTGGCACAAACTAAGTCTTCAACAGACTTGCCTAATGCTAGTATTTGTACAACAGGGAATTCAGGGACAAGCTCTGTTTTGCGAGAGCTTCTTTATATTAGCATATAATAGTTGTATAGGGGGATCCATTGTGACATTTACATATATGCATACAATACATCTTAATTAGATTCACCCCCTCTTTTGCTCTTCCTCATCTTTGTTCTTTCCCTTCTTGGAAAACTTCAACAAGATTCTCCTTTTATTTTTTCATACATGCATACAAAATACTTCTCCCATTTTCACCCTCTTTATCCTCTCCTGAGACCCTCCTCTCCTCCTGTTACCCACCAATGGAGAAGACCTGTTTTGCTTCCCTGTCCTTTATTTTTTAAGTGTGTATTGATAGTTGAAGGGGGTTTTACCAATCAAGATGTTGTTCCAACTTCATCTGTAACACTAATTCTCAAGCTTTTCTTCAAAACTCACGTACAGGGGCTGTGTGCTGTGTTAAAGCTTGTTATCTAGCTACTTGGGAGGCAGAGATGGGGAGGATCATTTTCAAGGCCAGCTCAGGCAAAAAATATTCACGATCCCATTTCAAACAGTGACTGGGCATGGTGGCATGTGCCTGTTTTCCTAGCTGTGTGAGGAAGCACAAATCCTATGGTTCAGGCCAGCCCGGCATAAGGAGAGACTCTATCTGAAAAACATTAATGCAAAAAGTGCAGAGGGTTAAGTAATAGAGTGCCTGCCTAGCAAGCACAATGCTTTGAGTTCCATCCCTAGTACTGGACCAAGAAACAAATGTAAGCTACAGTAACATGTTCCGAATGTTCACAATGTGAAGACAAAGATTCACTTTCATGCACCTGCTTCCCTGCTTTATTTTGACACTCATAAAACTAAAAAGCTTCTGTTCATCAAAAGAAGTGGTCTCTAAACTGAAGAGAACACCCACAGAGTGGGAGAAAATATTTGCCAATTATACATCAGACAAAGGACTGATAACCAGAATATACAGGGAACTTAAAAAACTAAATTCTCCCAAAACTAATGAACCAATAAAGAAATGGGCATGGGAACTAAACAGAACTTTCTCAAAAGAAGAAATTCAAATGGCCAGAAAACACATGAAAAAATGCTCACCATCTCTAGTAATAAAGGAAATGCAAATTAAAACCACGCTAAGATTCCACCTCACCCCTGTTAGAATAGCCATCATCAGCAACACCACTAACAACAGGTGTTGGTGAGGATGCGGGGAAAAAGGAACCCTCTTACACTGTTGGTGGGAATGTAAACTAGTACAACCACTCTGGAAAAAAATTTGGAGGCTTCTTAAAAAGCTAGACATCGATCTACCATTTGATCCAACAAATACCTCTCTTGGGGATATACCCAAACGAACGTGACACAGGTTACTCCAGAGGCACCTGCATACCCATGTTTATTACGGCACTATTCACAATAGCCAAGTTGTGGAAACAGCCAAGATGCCCCACCACTGACGAATGGATTAAGAAAATGTGGTATCTATACACAATGGAATTTTATGCAGTCATGAAGAAGAACGAAATGATGGAGAACATCATACTGAGTGAGGTTAGCCTGGCCCAAAAGACCAAAAATCGTATGTTCTCCCTCATATGTGGACATTAGATCAAGGGCAAACACAACAAGGGGATTGGACTTTGATCACATGATAAAGCGAGACCACACAAGGAAGGTATGAGGATAGGTAAGATACCCAAAACACTAGATAGCATTTGTTGCCCTCAATGCAGAGAAACTAAAGGAGATACTTTAAAACAACTGAGGCCAATAGGAGAAGGGGACCAGGAACTAGAGAAAAGGTTAGTTTGAGAAGAATTAATTTCGAAGGTAACACACATACACAGGAAAGCAATTCGAGTCAACTCCCTGTATAGCTATCCTTATCTCAACTAGCAAAAACCTTTGGTCCTTCCTATTATTGCTTATACTCTCTCTTCAACAAAATTAGAGATAAGGGCAAAATAGTTTCTGCCTGGTAGTGAGGGGTTAGGGTGGTTAAGGGAGGGGGCAGGGGGAATGGGAGAGAAATGACCCAAACATTGTATGCACATATGAATAAAAAAACCCACTAGTTTTATTTCATTCAGTATTTTGAGCATAATTAAATTAAAATATAATTTGTTGCTTGTCTGAAATTCAAATTTATCTGACATCCTGTATTTCATTTGACAACCTTGCCCTCAGAATGTGTACAATATTTGCATTGACTTAGACTGATTAATGGATGATCAAATAATTGTTAAAATAAGATTGGAATTTAAGTGGTACATTACAGATTTTGTACACAGCACATAAAAATATACTTGAATATAAGCTTAGAAGATTCATAACAATAATTCACTTCTTGCTGCATTGACAGCTAGGAAATCAGGACCACCAAAAAAAATCTAATTAGAGATAAATTGTGATCACCTATAGCAGAAAGAAGATTCTTAAGAGAGAAGACCAGGAAAGAACCTAAATCTACCACATCTATAAACGCTACATGAATAAAAATGGTCAATACTATTATAGAATAGAAAGATCTATGAAACACAATGGAAAATCCACAAGGAGATCCATGTCTATGTAAGATTTTAAATTATGATGACGAGAGCATGCTGTGTATTAGTGAGAGCTGACCTTCCAAGAAACCAGAAGAGATATAAGCCAAAGACACAAAGAAGCCAATTTGCAGAAAAGTCACAAGAAACAAACAGGAGAATCATAGCAATGAAAGAGCAGGGGTGCAATCCACCTGTGGCAGCATGGTAAGAAAGTCCCTCTGTTTTCCTCCATAGAAAGAGAGTGACCAGTATCACCAATCTGCTCTTGGCGTTGTGCTGCATCCTTTTCCTGCTCAGGTGGCCATGTAAACATCACAGCCCTGTCCCATCCAGCCGAGTTCCCCTCTGTATATAGACTGGTTGTCTGATTCATGAATCAAAACCAAAAGCCAATTAGATCTTTCAAACTCAGTTTGCTGAAGTTTAATTCTTTGACATTTGTAAGTAGACACAATTATGGGCACATCTACAACAATGACATTTTCCTACATTTTCAATGATATCAACAATACCATAGGTAAATATGGTGAGGAAGATATCAGGCTCTTCAAAGGAGACATAAATAGGACTGTCAGCATGAGATCTTTAAGAATTTTTTTCAACCCTCCTTAAACTGTTCCATGAAATAGAAAGGGAAGGAAAACTGCCAAACACATTTTATGAAGCCAGTATTACACTTATCCCAAAACCAGGCAAAGACACCTCCAAAAAGGAGAACTATAGGCCAATTTCCTTAATGAACATTGATGCAAAAATCCTCAACAAAATAATGGCAAACCGAATTCAGCAACACATCAAAAAGATTATCCACCACGACCAGGTAGGCTTCATCCCAGGGATGCAGGGGTGGTTCAACATACGAAAATCAATAAACGTAATAAACCACATTAACAGAAGCAAAGACAAAAACCACTTGATCATCTCAATAGATGCAGAAAAAGCCTTTGATAAGATCCAACATCATTTCATGATAAAAGCTCTAAGAAAACTAGGAATAGAAGGAAAGTTCCTCAACATTATAAAAGCTATATATGACAAACCTACAGCCAGCATTATACTTAACGGAGAAAAATTAAAACCGTTCCCTCTAAAATCAGGAACCAGACAAGGATGCCCACTATCTCCACTCCTATTCAACATAGTACTGGAATTCCTAGCCAGAGCAATTAGGCAAGAAGAAGGAATAAAAGGAATACAAATAGGTAAAGAAACTGTCAAAATATCCCTATTTGCAGACGACATGATCCTATACCTTAAAGACCCAAAAAACTCTACTCAGAAGCTTCTAGACATCATCAATAGCTATAGCAAAGTAGCAGGATATAAAATCAACATAGAAAAATCATTAGCATTTCTATACACTAACAATGAGCAAACGGAAAAAGAATGTATGAAAACAATTCCATTTACAATAGCCTCAAAAAAAATCAAATACCTAGGTGTAAACCTAACAAAAGATGTGAAAGACCTCTACAAGGAAAACTATACACTTCTGAAGAAAGAGATTGAGGAAGACTATAGAAAGTGGAGAGATCTCCCATGCTCATGGATTGGTAGAATCAACATAGTAAAAATGTCGATACTCCCCAAAGTAATCTACATGTTTAATGCAATTCCCATCAAAATTCCAATGACATTCATTAAAGAGATTGAAAAATCTACTGTGAAATTTATATGGAAACACAAGAGGCCACGAATAGCCAAGGCAATACTCAGTCAAAAGAACAATGCAGGAGGTATCACAATACCTGACTTCAAACTATATTACAAAGCAATAACAATAAAAACAGCATGGTACTGGCACAAAAACAGACATGAAGACCAGTGGAACAGAATAGAGGATCCAGATATGAAGCCACACAACTATGAGCAACTTATCTTTGACAAAGGAGCTAAAAATATACGATGGAGAAATAGCAGCCTCTTCAACAAAAACTGCTGGGAAAACTGGTTAGCAGTCTGCAAAAAACTGAAACTAGATCCATGTATATCACCCTATACCAAGATTAACTCAAAATGGATCAAGGATCTTAATATCAGACCCCAAACTCTTAAGTTGATACAAGAAAGAGTAGGAAATACTCTGGAGTTAGTAGGTATAGGTAAGAACTTTCTCAATGAAACCCCAGCAGCACAGCAACTAAGAGATAGCATAGATAAATGGGACCTCATAAAACTAAAAAGCTTCTGTTCATCAAAAGAAATGGTCTCTAAACTGAAGAGAACACCCACAGAGTGGGAGAAAATATTTGCCAATTATACATCAGACAAAGGACTGATAACCAGAATATACAGGGAACTTAAAAAACTAAATTCTCCCAAAACTAATGAACCAATAAAGAAATGGGCATGTGAACTAAACAGAACTTTCTCAAAAGAAGAAATTCAAATGGCCAGAAAACACATGAAAAAATGCTCACCATCTCTAGCAATAAAGGAAATGCAAATTAAAACCACACTAAGATTCCACCTCACCCCTGTTAGAATAGCCATCATCAGCAACACCACCAACAACAGGTGTTGGCGAGGATGCGGGGAAAAAGGAACCCTTTTACACTGTTGGTGGGAATGTAGACTAGTACAACCACTCTGGAAAAAAATTTGGAGGCTACTTAAAAAGGTGGACATCGATCTACCATTTGATCCAGCAATACCACTCTTGGGGATATACCCAAAAGACTGTTACTCCAGAGGCACCTGCACATCCATGTTTATTGCGGCACTATTCACAATAGCCAAGTTATGGAAACAGCCAAGATGTCCCAGCACTGACGAATGGATTAAGAAAATGTGGTATCTATACACAATGGAATTTTATGCAGCCATGAAGAAGAACGAAATGTTATCATTCGCTGGTAAATGGATGGAATTGGAGAACATCATTCTGAGTGAGGTTAGCCTGGCTCAAAAGACCAAAAATCGTATGTTCTCCCTCATATGTGGACATTAGATCAAGGGCAAACACAACAAGGGGATTGGACTATGAGCACATGATAAAAGCGAGAGCACACAAGGGAGGGGTGAGGATAGGTAAGACACCTAAAAAACTAGCTAGCATTTGTTGCCCTTAACGCAGAGAAACTAAAGCAGATACCTTAAAGCAACTGAGGCCAATAGGAAAAGGGGACCAGGAACTAGAGAAAAGATTAGATCAAAAAGAATTAACCTAGAAGGTAACACGCACACACAGGAAATCAATGTGAGTCAATGCCCTGTATAGCTATCCTTATCTCAACCAGCAAAACCCCTTGTTCCTTCCTATTATTGCTTATACTCTCTCTACAACAAAATTAGAGATAAGGGCAAAATAGTTTCTGCTGGGTATTGAGGGGGGGAGCGGGAGGGGGTGGAGTGGGTGGTAAGGGAGGGGGTGGGGGCAGGGGGGAGAAATGAACCAAGCCTTGTATGCACATATGAATAATAAAAGAAAAATGAAAAAAAAAAAAAAAGAATTTTTTCATTCCATTATTGTTTATAATCCTTATTAGTGAATGAACATCACTTCCTCTAGTATCACTAGGTCGTGATTGGATAAATGAATCAAAGCCATTAGTTTTCCCATAATGTTTTTCTGAATGACGTTATTCATGGATAAGCCCCAGGTGACCTCGTTTGTCCTAGGCAGTCATTGAGCAAGTCTGCTCAAGTCCCTGGGAGAGCTGAAAGAATGATGCTGTCAGCCCTAGTGTTTGGCCAATGCCTGGAGATGGTAATTCCCTCTCTGTGGAAGTTCTGGGAGGGCCATTGAGTGCAGTGTGCAGCTGGTGAGAGGGGAATGGGGTGCACATAAGGTGGGCTTTGGTAATAGGCTCGCAATTTCCCTTTCTTATAGAATACAGTGAAATCAGGGCAGGATGTAAATGGTCACTGTTCTATCTTGTGCACCAAGAACTGCCACAAGCCAATTTATCAGTATAGAAAAGGACAGCTCTCAATCACCTTGACAGTCTAGGTAGCAACAGTAATACTCCCCAGAATCACTGTTGTCCCAATTTCTTAGTATAAATTTACACTTCCTGTCTGTGCTTTCACAAGTTTCATGTTTCGCTTGATTGAGTCCAGAATTACCACATCCCTGGCATTGAACACATCGTAATAGAGAACGTGTTGTGGGACCTTCCCCACCTTGATTTGGTACATACTTTCTTCTTTCCCAAGACTCACAAGTGATTGCAATAGATGACCCAGGTGACCTGGTGATTAACATTTTTCCTCCCAAGTTGGATGATACTTCATTTCCTGTATTAGTAGCAACAAAAAATGATGAGAAAGAGAGAATAGGGATTATTTACTCTGGCCTTCCACTGGGAAAATGAAATAAAGTGATTATCTATGTAATATACTTACCAGGAGTCAGGAAAGGTAGAGTTGGGGTATAGTGACAGCATGCCTTCTTGTCTTGGTCCCTATAGGAAACACACATTGTGGTTGGCCTCTGAGGTGAGTCACTTTCTGCTGCTATGACATCTGGGCAATAACACAGGTGGTATCTCAGATTGGCTTCCCTTTGCCACAGGGAACACAAGTACAGGGATGTGAAACAGCTGCAGGAGCTGCTGTAAAGTTAGAGGGCCCCAGGTCACATGCAGGATGACTGCAGACCTCACCAGCTCTAATGCCTTAAAGCCTGGAAGGTCCTTGCTGAGATAGAAGGCTCATGGGTAAAAGTGAGGAAGGAGAAAATTGCTATCACCCTAGAGTGGAAGGAAAATTCTTAAAAAAAAATGCAGAAGTAAAACTAACTCCATCTGTACTATAAAACAATAGCAAAGAGGAAAGGGCAGGACTGGTACCCAAGTAGAAAGATCCATGAGGCATGATGGGACATCCACAAGAGAGTCACATCTGTATAAGATTTTAACATGGAGGAATTGTGTATCAGATCAGCAAGGAGGCACTTGATTATTTAATGGATGCTTTTTTGGGAATTGGTTCACAGGATGGATATAAATACTGTTGAATGGCTACCTTACCTCTTAAAGTAGAAATTTAGGTGTAATAACAATACTAAAGGCACACTGTATTAGAATTTGCCATCAAGAAATTGTCAGGCTAACGTAAGCCTGACATGAAATCAAAGGAAACATGGGTAGATTTTACTAAAACGAGCATTCATATTCTGATTCACCACAAGGCAGCAAAAGTAAACAGTCGATGAAGAAAGTGTTTTCAGCACATTTGATGAAGGTGTAAGGGCTCTGAAATGGTGCATGAGACCTTTTACAAACCAATAAATAACAATACCCAAAAAATGAAGGGCAAGGAGTATAAAAAGGCAATTCATCAAAGAAGAAATGCAAATGATCGACAGCTGTGTGAGATAATAATATTAGGTCTCATTCTAGATAAGAAAATACAGGTAATTGAACAAATCTCATTTTTGGAAGCATGGTGCTAGGGTTAATATCTCTACATCTTCACATGCTATAACCTTATAAAAGCCAGTTAATTTCTGCCTCAATTTCTCATCTGTTAAGTTCAGTGGAACTTGAACCCTCCATGGGATTTTTATAAAGATTAAAAGAGGTTGTATACATTAGCTACCACAAATGGACTTTCCCTGAGGATAAAGCGATGAGCATGATCGTGGTAGACAACTGACCAATCACAGCAGCTCACAGCCGCCAACCCAAAGGGGACAAGAAAATTAGATGGAAATTATGTTTGAAAGGGCTTTTAAATATTGAAATATTTATTTATTTTAGGAAAGGTTTAAAACAGACGTTTGTCTTTTTTTTGGCTGTTGATTGCATGGGCATCGAAAGCGGACATACTTGATGACCTTTTGATTCTCTTTATTCACTGAAGTTTAAGAAGATTGCACAGAAAAATCAAATTAACATCGCTCTGTATGAACCCTGAGAAAAGTAGACCATCAAATGCCCTAAAATGCCCTTTTCTGTTCCCAAGTATCTAGTCAAGCCAGGGATCAATGGAAACCAGCCAGGTGGGTTAAAGTAAGAATGTTCAGATGAAGCTGTGTCTTTGCCAGGACACTGGAAGCAGAGGCAGTGCTATTCTCTGGAGTGGGAGCCTGCTTCCTGCACATATGCTCAGTCACCTACTTCTTGGACTGCTGATCATACAAGGACAAAGCAAGTCAGCAAGTTAATGATGTGACTGCTTCTGCAGTCTCACTTACAAAACACCTCCCCCTGGATAGGTAAGACACCTAAAAAATTAGCTAGCATTTGTTGCCCTTAACGCAGAGACACTAAAGCAGATACCTTAAAAGCAACTGAGGCCAATAGGAGAAGGGGACCAGGAACTAGAGAAAAGGTTAGATCAAGAAGAATTAACCTAGAAGGTGACACACACGCACAGGAAATCAATGTGAGTCAATGCCCTGTATAGCTATCCTTATCTCAACCAGCAAAAACCCTTGTTCCTTCCTATTATTGCTTATACTCTCTCTACAACAAAATTAGAGATAAGGGCAAAATAGTTTCTGCTGGGTATTGAGGGGGTGGGGGGAAGAGGGAGGGTTTGAAGTGGGTGGTAAGGGAGGGGGTGGGGGCAGGGGGGGAGAAATGACCGAAGCCTTGTATGCACGTATGAATAATAAAAGAAAAAAAAATAAAAGTCACTACTGCCCGTGTTAGCAAGAGAAAAAAAAAATAAAGTTAGTGTGTCCATAGATACAAAGGGAAGAAAACCATGGAAATCAAAAGTACAATCTGACAATATGCTTTCCAGAAATGAAAGCATGTGCTATGCAAATATAAGAAAACAGAAATAATCCCATCCATTTTATCTCATCATAATGCATTAAAACTAGAACTCAACAACAAAAACAACAGTAAAAGACATGTAAACAGTTGGAAGCTGAACAACACATTGCTCAATATCAGTAGGTCATTGATGAAATAAAAGAGGAAATTAAATGGTTCCTGGAAGTTAATGAAAATGAAAACATGACCTTCTGGAACCTAAGGAACACAGCAAAGGCAGTCTTGAGAGGAAGTTTATAGCCATGAGTGCATATATTAAAAGGTCAGAAAGACCTCAAATCAATGACCTAATGCTACATCTCAAAAACCTAGAAAGACAAGAACAAGCAAATCCCAAAACAAACAGGAGAGAAATAATAAAAATAAGAGCTGAAATCAATGAAATAGAGACAAAAAATACAAATAATCAATGAAACAAAAAGCTGACTCTTTGAAAATAATAAATAAGATTGACACATCCCTGTTAATCTGACTAAAATGAGGGGAGAGAAAGCCCAAATCAGAAAAATCAGAAATGCAAAAGGGGAGATAACAGCAAACACCATGGAAATCCAGGAAATCATCAGAGACTACTTTGAGAACCTACATTCTAATACATTTGAAAATCTTGAAGAAATGGACAGATTTCTAGATACTTACGATTATCCAAAATTGAACCAAGAGGACATTAATCACCTGAATATATCTACAGCACAAAATGAAATTGAAACAGTAATAATAAAATAATGCCAAAAAATAAAAGTCCAGGATCTGATGGATTCTCTGCTGAATTCTATAAGACTTTAAAAGAAAAACTAATTCCAACCCTCCTCAAACTGTTCCATGAAATAGAAAGGGAAGGAACACTGTCTAACTCATTCTATGAAGCCAGTATTACACTTATCCCAAAACTAGACAAAGACACCTCCAAAAAGGAGAACTATAAGCCAATCTCAATAAAATAACCCTCAATAAGATAATGGCAAACTAAATACAATAACACATCAGAAAGATCATTCACTATGACCAAGTTGGCTTCAAAACAAAGATGCAGGGATGGTTTAACATACATAAATCTATAAATGTAATACAGCACATTAATAGAAGCAAAGACAAGAACCACTTGATCATATCAATAGATGCAGAAAAAGCCTTCAACAAGATCCAACACCACTTCATGATAAAAGCTCTAAGAAAACTAGGAATAGAAGGAACGTACCTCAACATTATAAAAGCTATATATGACAAACCTACAGCCAGCATTATTCTTAATGGAGAAAAACTGAAACCATTCCCTCTAAAATCAGGAACCAGACAAGGATGCCCACTATCTCCACTCCTATTCAACATAGTACTGGAATTCCTAGCCAGAGAAATTAGGCAAGAAGAAGAAATAAAAGGAACACAAATAGGCAAAGAAACTGTCAAAATATCCCTGTTTGTGGATGATATTATCCTATACCTTAAAGACCCAAAAAACTCTACCCAAAAACTTCTAGACACCATAAACAGCCACAGCAAGGTGGCAGGATACAAAATCAACTTATAAAAATCATTAGATTTTTTATACACCAATAACAAACAAACTGAGAAGGAATATATGGAAACAATTCCAGTTACAATAGCCTCAAAAAAAGTCAAATACCTAGGAATAAACTTAACAAAGGATGTGAATGACCTCTATAAGGAGAACTACAAACCCCTGAAGAAAGAGATGGAGGAAGACTACAGGTGGAGAGATCTCCCATGCTCATGGATTGGTAGAATCAACATAGTAAAAATGGCTATACTACCAAAAGCAATCTAATTGCTTAATGCAATTCCCATCAAAATCCCAGTGACTTTCATCACAGAGATTGAAAAAATCTACACTAAAATTCATTTGGAAACACAAGAGACTGAGAATATCCATGGCAATATTCAGCAAAAAGAGCAATGTTGGAGGTATCACAATACCCAACTTCAAACTATATTACAAAGTCATAGCAATAAAAACAGCATGGTACTGGCACAAAAACAGACATGAAGACCAGTGGAACAGAATAGAGGACCCAGATATGAAGCCACACAACTCTGCCCACCTTATTTTTGACAAAGGCACTAAAAACATACAATGGAGAAAAGACAACCTCTTCAACAAATGTTGTTGGGAAAAGTGGTTGTCCATCTTCAAAAAACTGAAACTAGATCCATGTTTATCATCCTGTACTAGTATCAACTCAAAGTGGATTTAGGACCTTAAAGTTGGTCCTGAAGTTGGTACAGGAAAGAGCAGGAAACACCCTGGAAACAATAGGTATAGGCAAAGACTTCCTCAGTAGAACCCCAGCAGCTCAGTAACTAAGAGAAAGAATGGACAAATGGGACTTCATAAAACTAAAAAGCTTCTGCACAACAAAAGAAATGGTCTCTAAACTGAAAAGACCGCCC
Organism: Castor canadensis; assembly: GCF_047511655.1. NCBI lineage: Eukaryota > Metazoa > Chordata > Mammalia > Rodentia > Castoridae > Castor > Castor canadensis. The sequence continues at coordinate 96,401,774 of NC_133387.1, forward strand.
GCAGAGTGGGAGAAAATATTTGCCAGCTCTATATCAGACAAAGGATTGATAACCAGAATATACAGGGAACACAAAAAACTAAACTGTCCCCAAATCAATGAACCAATTAAGAAATGGGCAACTGTACTAAACAGAACTTTCTCAAAAGAATTCAAATGGCAAAAAATGCATGAGAAACTGCTTACCATCTCTAGCCATAAAGGAAATGCAAATGAAAAAGACACTAAGATTCCACCTCACTCCTGTTAGAATAGCCATCATTAGAAATACCACTAACAACAGGAGTTGGCGAGGATGTGGGGAAAAAGGAACCCTTGTACACTGCTGCTGGGAATGCAAACTAGTGCAACCAGTCTGGAAAAAAATTTGGAGGCTTCTTAAAAATCTAAACATAGATCTGCCATACGATCCAGCAATATCCACTCCTAGAGATAAACCTAAAGGAATGCGACATAGGTTACTCCAGAGGCACCTGCATACCACTGTTTATTGCAGCGCTATTCACAATAGCCAAGTTATGGAAACAGCCAAAATGCCCCACCACTGATGAATGGATCAAGAAAATGTGGTTTTTAAACACAATGGAATTTTACTCAGCCATGAAGAAGAATGAAATCTTATCATTCGCAAGTAAATGGATGGAACTGGAGAATATCATTCTGAGCGAGGTTATCCAGGCCCAGAAGACCAAAAATCATATGTTCTCCCTCATATGCAGACTCTAGATCTAGAGCAAATACAGAATTATGGTTGGTCTTGGGTCACATGATAATGGGAGAGCAAATACAAGAGGTATGGGGATAGGTAAGAAACCCAAAACATGAAAGTATTTGATGTCCCCACTGCAGAGGAACTAATACAGAAACCTTAAAGCGACAGAGGTCAATATGAGAAGGGGATCAGGAACTAGTGAAAAGGTCAGTTAGGGATGAATCACCTTCGTGAGGTAGCACATTTGTACATAGAAGCAATGCTGGGAATCTCCTTGTATAGCTATCCTTATCTCAACTTGCAAAAACGCTTTGTCTTTCTTATTATTGCTTATACTTTCTCTTCAAGAAAATTAGAGATGAGGACAGAACAGATCTGCCTGTAAGTGAGGGGGGGGGTGGGGAGAAGGGGATAGGGGTGGGGGAGAGGGGGAGAAATGGCCCAAACAACGTACACACATATGAATAAAGAATAATAATGAAAAAGAACCAAGCGAGGAGACATCACATGGCTCCAGGTACCTGACCAGGGCAGACTGAGGACCCCGGTTCCTACACCTTGTTCCTGGTGCTGCACAGTGGGATTGAGCAGAACCCTTGACTAAGCTGCAGCATATCTTGCCTTTCATCCATTGTTAGTGTTTGAATAGACACAAAGGTAAGAAAACCACAGAAATGAGAAGAATAGTGTGAGAATATAAACCTTTTTCCAAAAAGAAATGAATGAAAGCATAGAGTTGATCTTTCACTATCTGTGCTAAATCCTTCACACAGGTATTTTTTTCAGATAGAAAGTATTTTTGAGCCCAAACTATGTATGCACATGTGAATAAATGAATAAATAAAAGTATTTTTGATTTTGGAAGCCACAGAATCTCTGTCCCAGTTCTTCACCATTGCCATTACAGCAGCACAAAGTTCTTGCTAGTTTTATGTCTGCTGGGTCACAGAGATGAATTACAGGAAGGAAGTCTCTGTGTTGGAGGCCTCCTAACAGGAGCTGTTGCCTTTAGCATAGGTTCCTGACCTGTCAATCTTAGTTGAGTTCCCCCAGTAGGTGAACCTCAGACATTGAGCGTAGATGGTTCATATAAGAGGTACAGGAAGACCAGAGGAGACCAGAGTAATGGACCAGAGAAGGGAAGGGAGGCAGGACCAGCTATGAGGTGAGTTACTGGAGCATTCTAGAGGTTGCAAAGCTGAGAGATGATTTAAGGAAGTAACTTTGTGCTGTCTGGTCTTGTGTGTTGTGGGGCTGGCCATGTAAAAGGAACACAATCTGAGGCCTTTAAGTGACCTGATGACCAAGGAGCAGGTGAGCTGGGGAATTTGAGTAGAGTGAAAGCACTGCAAGGAAGAAACTACAGAGTTGGAATGTGTGCCTGATATAGACAGAGCACAAATGATAATGCAAAAGTAAAACAACTATGTGAAATAAATTTGAAAGATAAGCAGAAATTTGTCTGAAATGCTGTATGCTGTGCTTCTAACAATAATTGTTTCTGGGTGATCTCACAAAACTCAGTTGCTTGTGTATTTCAATAGAAAATAAAAAGCATCATATGGTTTGGATATACAATGACCCCAAAGCCTCATGTGTCACAACCTTGGTTGCCACTTGATGGATTTTGGGGAAGGTGGTTGGTACATAGCACTCTAATCTCAAAAGTGGATTATTCCATTGATAGATTCACAATTTAATGGCATTATTGGGAAATGGTGAACAGTAGGAAGTGGGACCTAGCTGGATGAGTAGGTCACTGGGGGCATGCCCTGGAAGGGTGCACCTTGTCCCTGACCACTTCCCCTTTCCTGCTCTTCTTACTGCTGCCATGAGGTAAGCAGCTCTGCTTCAGCATGTGCACATAGTGTGATGTTCTGCTTCACAACAGACCCTGAAACAAGTGACTGTGACCTGCAGCCTCTGAAACTGTGCACTCTGTTGATTTTCTCAGGTGTTTTGTCACAGCAACCGGAGGCTGACTAACATGCTTGGAACTTCTTTTTAAGATATATCAAGGTGTTCCATGAGCATATTTTCTCTAAGTTGCACACTTATGGTAACATTCAAAACCAAGAGAATCATATAAGTTTCCTTTGGCTGAGTAGTCCGAAGCATAAAGCTGGGTCGTACATAAGTTCTCCCTGTATCTTGTGCCCAAAGACTCCAGGTGAATTGTAGTGATGAACAACAATGTTAAATGTAGTCCTTAGGATCCTTACCTATCTATCTAACTATCTATCTATCTATCTATCTATCTATCTATCTATCTATCTATCTATCTATCTGTCATCTGTCTGTCTGTCTGTGTCTGTCTGTCTATCTATCTATCTATCTATCTATCTATCTATCTATCTATCTATCATCTGTCTGTCTGTGTCTGCCTGTCTATCTATCTATCTATCTATCTATCTATCTATCTATCTATCTATCTATCTATCTATCATTTATCTATCTCTATCTCCATCATTACCATCTCTCTCTGTCTCTGTCTCTCTGTGTGTGTGTCTGTGTGTCTCCTCTATCTCTATCTCTGTTTCCATCTTGGGTTTAGACAAATAAAGCAGTTTAGATCTATAATATCATATTAACATCTTCAGGTGGTAAAAATAATGACAGAAATTAATTAACAAACTGAAATAGAAAGCCAATTTGTATGGGAGTTCTTGGTGAAATATTCTGGGCCACATTCCTGCTGCCTGTGGGTCTTATATGAGTGCTTGGAGCTCCACTTCCCATTGCAGACCTCAGATTGGACTGTGTTTTCCCTATTCTTCAGCTCCACCTTTGTCAAGTGTGTCTGGCATGCAGCTGGCTCTCACCACAAAATACACACAGTGCTGGGTCTAAGAATGAACAAGGATGCACTCTACAGAGATTCCTAATCCCATGGCTTTCCCTGAGACCCATGAATTGCACTGGGTGGGGGATTAAGGAGTATAAAGAATCTCCAGATCATTTGAGGTTTGTCATTTACCCACTAGACTACAAGACTGGTACTCTGTTTGTAAAATAGCATCCAGCACATGGCTAACTTTTATGATGCGAATGCTTGAGTTACTGGGTCTATGGATTAGGATGTGCTCCAATGAGATCGCCTACTCCCACAGCTAGCACTAGACAGGGGACTCAAAACAGGATGTTCTGGTCTCCACCTGATCAAAGTTTCCTCTTTGTCTCCTTTCTAAAGTTTGATACTTCTTAATTTCCCTTCATCTCTAGCTGCTTTTCTTTTACAGGTTCCCTCTCCTGCCTTTCTAAACTGCCTGCTTTTCCTTGTAGCCACGTGCTTAAGGTTTCATTTCAGACTAGTGGAGACACAGGAATGTGGTGGGAGTGTATAATCACCCATCGTGGAAGGCATTTATCATTTCTTTATGACAAAACATTCAAACTCCTTCATTCCTGCTTTTTAAAACATGCACTACACTATTGTAAACTATAGTCACCATGCTGTGCATTTATTTACTCTACGATGCACTAGCACATTGCAGTTTAGAATATGAAAGGAGAGTTTAGAATATGAAAATGCTTGGATACCCCCTATGATTCTCAGAAAGCAACAGCAATATAAGGCCAGCTGAGATGGAAATCCTCTGTTTTATATGTATCTAGCATGAATCTGAAAAAGACCCCAGCCCCACCATCCTACCCACTACATTATGCAGTGTAATGTGGCTGAGTGAATTGGGGGTGGGTTTTGGCAACCTTGAGCCCAATCCTGGGGTCAAACTGAACTCACAAAATCAGTTTCTCATATGATTTTAATTGGTCATAATGATTTATAGGTGAAGCTGAGAGAGATAAATGGACAGATCATGTCTTCCTCACTCTATTTATGAATCCTTATCTCATTCAACCCAGAGATCTTGGGGCCATGGCTGGCCATTCTGGAACAGGGAGAAAGGAATTGGAAAGGAAATTTGAAGTTGAGGGCAGGGTGTTAAATACCCAAGAAACATTCTTGTATGCAGAAGTAAAATCCATTAGTCCCTGTTCAGAACAGACATTATTCCTGCGAAAAAGAAGCAGGGGTGCCACCAGTCTTGGTTTTCAGTGTGCATGAATTGTAAAACATGTATGGACATGTCAAGTGAAAAGAAGCCCCAGGAGAGTAGATGAGTAACAAGTTGAGCAGGAAGATAGAAAGTAAAATTACTAAAGGAAAGCACCTTCCGGATAGTGAAGAGACTTGGACACTCCCAAACACTACCCTTGAATTTCCACATCCAAGTAAATCAAGTACTTTTGTATGTTATCACATATGAACATACACATTATTATTATTTTAATTTCTTTTATTCATATGTGCATACAATATTTGGGTCATTTCTCCCCCCTTTTGTCACAGCTACTACCCAGTATGGCTCCACAGCTCAGATAAGAGTAGCTCCACCCTCTTTAGGTAAAAATTACCCACCTGGGGCTGGGGTGGAGTTCAGGGGCAGAGCTCACATGGCCTGGATCCTCACCTCGTACCTCTGAATACCTGGCCTGACTGAACCTGAGTTGCCTCGGTGGCTACATCCCATCCTTGGCTGCTGCCTCCTCCACTGCCAGGTGCTTGGGATGAGCCACCAGCTGTTGGATGGGTCAGTGCCACTTGAGCACCACTCACGCTCTCCTAGGCAAATGCGGCATTTTACTTTAGTTAAGCAATGTCATATGTGAAATTAAAATTATGTTAGAAGATGTAAGTAAGTGTTTTGTAGAAGATGTATGTGACTTTTTTATTTCTTGTATCTGTCAGATAATATGCTTATTGTGTTTAAGATGATGGTATAGTAATTTTTTTATTGGAAGTCTTTAACTTATAGATCAGATTTCATTAAAAGACATCAAAGTCAATAGAAGACACACTAATGTGAAGTAACTGGATACGTTATTATTTTTTCTCAAGAGAGGACTCAGTCCTTGAAATGAAAAATGTGGTATGCCTTCATGCATTTTGATCCTGTAACAAATTTGATTGAAGTTGGTCAAACTTGGAAAAAGTGGTATAAAACTTTTCACAATTATTTTAAAACTTGTTCTTTAACTCCTGTGACTCACTTGTCATTTTTATATTTATTTACTCATTCTTACATTCAAAGTAAGATTTAAATTATCTTCACTTGGGATGCATTGAGTAGGATGTGTGTGTTGTATAAGGCAGGGTGACAATCAAAATACGGATTTTTATACACAAGTCTAGGATATTTCCTTTTTTTCTTAAAAAAGAATACTCTTTGCCTGAACTTTTGTCTCAATAATAAGAGAAAAATAAACCATTTAAAAATGTTTACTATGTCCCTGTTGCTATTCTGGGCACACTATTTCATTTGAATCTTACAAAAGCTTGAGAAATGGGTCTTATCATCTCCATCTTACAGATGAGGGAACCAAAGTCCTGAGAAGTGTGGGTACCCAAGGTCACATCACAGTAGGGGAGGAACTGGGATCTGAACCTCATCCATAATAGTCCCCCTCAAATACATGGAGCTGGAAGCCATTATAGGATTTTGCCTTCCTGGGGTCTCACCAATCTACTATCTGGTTTGCCATTTAAAATATACACAGCACAACTGCACTAGGGCACTTAAGGTCATCAAACAGAAAAAAAATACCCACAGATGACATGTGAGACATAAGGTTCATTGAAACATACCAACAGAAATAGAGCATAGGGGTATAGACAAGACAGGAAACTCACTGTTAGGTCCAGTGATGAGGCCTTGACCAAAAACACTTGTGTTGTCCACAGTGCTCCCTTTACCACACGACTTATGCCGGGGGACAGGTTTTGTAAGGTAGACTGCATAAGATTCGCATCTTCAGCTTACTAACTTGCTTCGTCCTTGTATAAGCAGCATACCAAGAACTACGTGACTTAGCACTTTGGTTCTTACTCATCCTTAACAATAGTGCAAAAATTCATTTTTTAAGAATAAATAACCATACAAGATCACTAGATATCAGTTTTTTTTCCTCTGACTTCACACAGGGTAGGCAGTCTGACATTAGTCAAAACTTATGCTATGATACGTCTCTTGTTATATTGCCTGAAGATGGCCAGTTTACTGAAATTTTCAAGTTCCACCAATCAGTTCAGTCCAAGGACCACGAAAAGAATATTCATCATTTTACATCCTTATTTGCTCATTTGCTGTCTCAGCAAATGTTATGTTGATCACAATTTTCGTCTGGATGCTGGGGATAAAAGGATCAACAAGATACAGGTCCCATACACAAACGCTTCCACTCCAGTGGATTAATGTTCAAAATTTTGGTTTGATTGTTTGACTCCATGTTCTTTGGTCTGTAGTTACCAGAGCATCAGGAAGTCTCTGTTTCATGAGGCCTTTTTCTTGCTCAATTTGTTTACTAGTTATTGATTGTAAAATCCATATTCAGGTTGAGTATTCCTAATTCAAAAATCCAATATTCAAAAAATAATCAAAGATCTAAAACACTGTGTTCCCAACATTTTGTGTGAGTGACACACACTGTGGATAGTATTTTATAGAAAAATTTGTTGAAATGGCCCAATATCCAACAAAGATAGAAATAGTAACAGTTAATTTCTGAGGGACATATCTCATACTAAAGACTATCAATGCCTTCACTCAGTACTCAACTGCTCTACAGAAAGAGAATCCCATTCCTCTTCACAGATGAAGACACCGAGGCTCACAGAAGTTCATTGATTTCCTAACTATAGGACTAGAAATGGTGGCAGTTTGTCTATTCCAAATCAACTGGTGTGTATCATTACATGATATTATAAACATTAACAAATTTTTATATTGTGCATTTTCCTTTTTTTAGCTTGCTCTTTTACATGTATCCTTTCATTAATCATTAATTAGAAACAGTTCACAGCTTGTATTATTTCTCATTCATAAACACAATACTGATGCTTAAAATCATGGCCCTATAATGACCACTCTGTCCTGTCAAAAATGATCAAGAAAGTCATATTAAATGTGCTTTTTTAAAAACTCAAGATATGATGTACAGGATATTTCTATAGACAAGAAGCCATTTTGACATCATTGCCTTCAATTTTATAGCTGCACTGGCATCAAATTTCCCATAAGTATTGAAGCTGCTAAAAGAACTATAGTAGCTATTCTAAATTGCATTCCTTAGTTGAGTAACTAAGACTCACCTCAACTCTTACGATGGGACAGATACAGAAATACTCCCAGGTTAGGATCCTCTGATGAACCACACAAGATTAAAATTCAGTGCCCTGGAAACTGTCAGGTAATTTTCCATGTCAAAAGGGGCATCATCCAGCATTGAGTATCTTACAAGATTATCACTAAAATTCACATTCTGGAACAATGGGAATTGGATTCTAAAAAGTGGTTAATTTGTAATCAATCCAGATATGTATCTCCCTATTCATATGAATCACAAAATACTATAAGTTATGGGGTATGTGTTTATCAAATGCTACAGCATATAATTTCTCTTATCAGTTCTCTTTGAAACTCAGAAATTATTAAATAATGTAAATTACATCCTGGGGCTAGCTACTGATTTATACCTGGAAACCCTTTAAGGGAGATGATTTAGAAGCTTCTGGAAATCCTAAGAAAAGCTAAAAATCAGACTTTCCAACACAAGTGATACAAAAGAACAGGCAAAATACAAGATGTCCGGCAGAGTGGGCTTATTCTTTAACATTCAGGTCTCGTGTGGTTTTTGTTTGAATTTTGAATTTGCTTAATGTCAAAATGGTCAACTTCCATGTTGTATATGAATACTTAAAAAATATTGGCACGATCCTATAATGATAGAGCCATTTTAAAGGGATTTAAAAATATTTTATTTAAAAAAATTACTTATTCATTTATTCATATGCATATACATTGTTTGGGCCATCTCTCCCCTCTGCCCTCCCCCCTCCTTCCAAGCAGAACAAAGAGTACTATGGGTCAATGAAAGTCAGAAACATAAAAGTTTCAGTCCTGGCACAGAACTCAATGTTATAGGTAAAATTTCTCTCAATTCTGCTGGATAAATTTGGGATGGGATAAAGGCAGGTGCTGATGGCTAGGAGTTCTTGGAATTGCTCTCTGTCACTCTTCACAGTGGGGCCTGCAGAGAAGTCAGGTCACTTGACAAGCCCTAAGAGGCAGCATTCTCCCTGATCTGGTATGGGAGACATCAGCAAGGAGTTTAGAATGACTGTCCATCCTTGGAGGTTGGAGGGGTCAGGGCTGTTTGTTTTTTTCTCTATTAAAACATTATATAAACTTATTTTTATGTAATTTAATCAAGAAATAACTAATAGGATTTTTTTTCATTGCTAAACTTTGCCATTTGGTCACAAAACATCGGATATTTGGTGATTTGGTCACACATTTTTTAATGTCAAATGTCAAAATATTTCACTGTGTGATCACATTCAAGAATGACATGAGGTACATTCATACTTCTGTATTTTAAAAAAAATTCAGTTCAGTAATTGTGTCCATTTCTTATTAACCACCACCTAATCTATGTCTTGCATTGTAACAAAGGATCAGGTTTTGTAACATCCCTTTTCTTTCAAAACTAATAGTTCCTGCTAATAAAAGTAATTAGAATTAATATGCATCATGTGAAATATTATCTGGTTGAATACAATGTGACTTTTATACAGCTATCTCTGCAAGTAAGGAAAAAAAGGCTTTTTCACTCAACTTGAATATGCAAACAGAGAGATAGAGATAGTACATGTTAGTATTTATAATAATATCTCAATTGGTTTATGCTTACAAAGTTAAAAATATATCAATACTAATATCAACTTAGTGATATTACTTATTTTGCCTTTGTATTTCATCAGAAGTTTTGTCCACACTTCACCCGTCCACTATGTCTATATATGGGCAATGTTAATCTCAGTTCTGTCTGTTTAGAATCTCCATATTGTGGTACCACTGGATATTTTATCCTCCACCAAAAGTTATCCACTCACAAAACAAACAGGAAGCATTTTTTTCATTTAACTTATTGTCACTGAAAGTGTGATGTAAGAATAAATTGTAGAGACTTAGCTCCATGTAATAATTACTAAATCCATGCTAAATTTATTTACTTTCTGTTCCTTTTATGAGAGCTACTTCCAAACTAGCATTCACTGAGCTCATTTTAGGCTGATATTGTGCAATTTGTATTGCTGGATCATATTAATAGAAGAGCATCTTTCTTAGGAGAGGTTACACAAAGCCTGCACCATAAGCTATCTCATGTATCACAAAGGATAATTTTGGAAAAGAAAGTCTCATCTTATGTCCTACCATTTTGTCTGCTTAAATTTTGCATGTCTGTTTGCACATCTCCACAGAGCTATTATTTATAGACATATCTTCAATCCTTTGTTCCTTATTTGATCAAGAACCCCAAAACAATCCCTAAGGCAAAAAAGAAAAACATGCTATAATCCATGAACTATACATCATTAATTTCAGCTTAATTCCAAAATCTATTGGAGAATAACTAAAATTAAATCCATGAGTACAGTCAGACTATTAAATGAAAGTAGAAGATCATAAAGAAAAGGAGAAGAAAAAGGACCCTGAAATTACCTAACAAGAATCAGTAATAAAAGTTTATGCTCAAAGACAAAAGTGTAGTGGAATCCATACTTTTTATTAATTGACAAAAAGAAACAGAACAAACTTTGAAGTCTCCTATTTTTTCATCATAAAATTAGAAAAGTACTTCACTACAAAATTTCTGTAGTAGGATAGTAAGTTATAGTGTGGTCATTGCCTATAACATCCATTTGGAGAAGAGGAGGAAATGGTCATTAAACAAACTAATCAATACCATCACTGCTTCAGTCCTATGGACCTCATACAATTTAACATCATGTGCATCAGGAACCCTCAGCAGATAGGGTCACCAGATAATCCTGAGTGACACAAACTGGCTTTGACGACCAGGCCTCCTGCCATTTCTGTAGGCAACCTGCCTGGACTGGCAAAGCCAATAGATGGAGGCTGGATTTCTCAAGAGCTGACTGAACATTTGAGACTGAGTTTTCTGGTGAAAGCTTAAGATTCACATGAACCATAATTTTTGGACACACAAGTGAATCGTTTCCATGTACTGAGTTACTTGTTGACGTGAGCTTGGGCTCCCTTGATTGTCTTATCATGCAACTAAGACAGATGGGAGCCTATTGAATCCTGTGAAAAGGAGGTTTCCTCTGATGATGGCTTGGGAATATACTGCTGCTGCTACTAATAGTTATAATGATAATAATAATAACAACAATAAAAACAATAATAATGATGACAGACAATAACTTTTTGAGTTTCAGTAGTATTTTTAAATGAATTTTTATATCTTTCATTTTGGATTCTCTCCATTGCTGGTAGGATATTAAATTAATTTACACTAACTCATTGTTTCTGGATCAAAAAGCACTTAAAACTTTAAAGTCACTTTGATTTGTTCAGCCACAGAACTTGTTATGAGCAAAATGAGCCAGGACCAGAACCCTGAGTCTTAAGAATTGAAGCCATTGTGTTGCCACCAGAATATGACGAACTCAGAGACACTAAACTAGTATAATTTTTTTGACATGGGTTGAAACATTGTGGAATTATTATCAGAAAATCTTTGGTGGAGGAACAAAACTTGTTGTTACAGGTGAGTATCAGATGAATACCACATTTCCAAGATACCAGAGGATAGGCAAGAAATGATTGTATGGGATACTAGTAAGAATGTTTAGAGAGAAATAAAGAAGAATGTAGGGGAATTTGATGTAGAAATCTTGGGAGAAATTTTTGACATAGATTCTTATACTAAATAACAGAATGATCACTGTAAAAATGATAGGATTTAGCTTTGTGTACACGTAAACATCTGTAAAGTGCTCTTATGTACTCTATGTAATTATCTTGATAATATGATTTGACCTTAGGAATAAGTTTATTATTACAGATAAGAGTGTGATATAATCAATAGATGGGACACATTTCCTTTCTCACAGTCAAGTGTGAAGTGAAAGAGTCTGGGCTTTGAAGGGAGGCAGAGCAGGAGTTTTGGCTCCACTACCGTTAGTGACTTGGGTGATTATTCTTTGGCCTCAGTTTCCTTATCCATAAAATTGGATGGCACTATGAATCCAACAATGCTATATGAGAGCTGAATGAGATAATGGAATTAAAGTTCCTGAGACACTTTAATAGATGTCTAATAAATGTTCTTCCAATTCCAATGTAAGGGAATATTATATGCACTCTGGAGAGTTGTTTTCAGCAAATCACATTACAGAGAAGAAATTCTCCAGAGGATTCAGCTTACTTCAAAATGCTCAAATGCAAGGTTATCTCAACATTCACACCTGCAACAAAATTGTATCCAGTGGTACTTGTTTCTTTTAGCAGATATTTTCATGATTTGACATGATAAATCAACAACATTTTTTAAAACTTTTTTTTCTATGTGCTTTAAGTCTTAATTATTCATATTAATTAATAATATGTGTAACATCAATATATATTGATCCTCAAATTTTTCATCAATATTATTAGGTTTTTTACCAATATTATTAGGTTTTTTATCTGAAAAGAACTTAAAATTCATAAGAAAGTGATCATCATATAAACCAATTAAAAATATTTGGAAACTTGTCTTGAATCTGAAATACATATTTAAATATGAAATAGCTGTAATTATTTGTTGAGTAGAAAAAAAGAAAATACTTCTATAAATTTTGATATGTAGATTTGGAATATCATACTTTCAACAGATAGCACAATGGATACTTGGTAAAATTCATATAGAATTCATATTGTTGGATCTTAAAAATCAAAACAACTTAGGCAGTTTAACTCAAAATGTATTGTTTGATTAGGCAAATGAACTTACATAAATTAATTTGTCAGGGTGATTTGTTTTTTAATAAATAAAATATATAGTTGCCATTCTTTTCATGACTAAGTAAAATAGAATGGCTGACATTCTATGCCACATGAAAAAATTTTGACCATAAAAATTACTCTTAATGTGTTCATTTTCAAGTACTATTTTAAAAGATCACATAAGGTTCAAGAATATCAGTATTAAGCATATACAATATAATATTTATTGCCTAACTAACTATTCCATTAAAAGTTATAGAAGTTTGAGATTCATTTGAAAATTAAAGAATGTAGCTAATGAAAAGGGACAAGTAATGGATTATGTGCCTCTTGAATTGTTATACAAACTTTAGACTTGCTCAAAGATAATATTGGCAAACCATTTCAGTTTCAAATAGGAATCAAATTAGAAAGACTTCCAACATTTAGAAAAAAATCAATAGATAAAATAGAAGTATAGTAAGTTATCATTCTAAATACACAAAGTATGCCTGTGTTAGCATGATACTTTATTTTATATCTTGACATTATGTCTTCAAGAAACTCTGGAACCATAACTTTTTATATTACACCAATTCTATTTACATATTAATGAACAGATTAAGATCAGAGGATAATGGAACTCCAAAACAGGTTAGTATTATATAGGTTGTCACAAATTTTGGAAGAAATACTGAGGGTCAAAATGTGGATATGCACAGATCTGCAGAACCTCTCTTTAATGGAATCAATTCATATTAAAGCAAGTATGAAAAATACACCTGGGTGTGTCCTGAGTGATACTTGAAGTTCAAATTTAGAAATTCCAAAATAAAACATGCTTTTGTGAATATATCCTAAAACAAAACAAAATGTGGATAAATGTATTACTTGGTAAATTTAACACAAGAGGTTTTCTGAAAATAACCAATAAGTATTTTTATTAGAAGTGATATTTTTCTCCCAAATTCAAGACACTGAATATTTGGAAGTGCAACTTTAAATATTGCCCACCTGAAAGGCTACAGGAGTTCAAATATTCAAGTGAGATGTTGTATAAAGATAGAAAGTGACCAGACAATCTCCAGGAACTTCAGAACTGGACATAGGAGCCACATTTGCAGCTAAGAGATCAACTAGATAGATTTTAAGTGCCCGTGGAAGTAGATTCCCATTAAAACACATGATGGCATAGTGTAACCAACAGATTGCAAACCTAAGTCCTGAAATTTATTCATATGAGAAATAGCAGAATCAGCTAAATGAAGAATGTGTTGCTCAGAATGGCAAAGCAAGGGAATGTGAATTAGTTGGCTAGAAAGCATAAGTGTGAAAGGATGGAAAAGAGAAACATTTTAGAAGGGACCATGGATCCTCATCTCTAGAGAAATTATTAAAGCCATTGCCTGTCCTCCACCATGCACTGAGAAAACAGGCTCTGCTGTGAAAAAATGTAGATTTAAGCAGTCTATCGTAGAGTGTGGACAAAGGCAAAGCCAGGTTTCCATCAAGGCTCTGCCACTTAAGAGCTTTGACATTTCAAGGACACTGAACCTCTTGAAACTCTGCACAGATCTAAAGTCAAGACAGTAGTAAACATCTGACAGCCCATGTTTATTGAAAGACCATGGTAGTCACTAACACAATGACACCTTGTCATCCTAGTATCATGCACTAGGGTGTTCCAAGCCACGCAATCTTTGGATTTCTCTTATTATTCTCATTATTAATAATTTTCTATTTCTCCCACAGATAGAAGCTATGATTCAGACATTTTCTCCAAGCCCACTATTTTTCTTTCTTTACTTGCTGAAATAGATCTCCATAAGGCCGTGACATATCTTTGTCTTCTTGAGAATTTTTTCCCTTATGGTATTAAGGTATATTGGAAATAAAGGGATGACAATAAAGTTCTGGAATCCCAGCAGGGAAACACAATGAAGACTAAGAACACACACATGAAGTTTACTTGGCTAACTGTGACTGAAGATTTAATGAATAAAGAACACAGATGTATTGTTAAGCACAGAATAATAAAAGAGGAGTTGATGAAGGGATTTTGTTTCCTTCAAGAAAGAAAGGTATGTGTATCACAATGTAAATATGATCTTACAGAAAGTGTACTTATGGATAGCAAATGTAAACCTTTCTTAACTCTCATTACATTTATTAGCATAACTTCCTGGTATATTTCCCACAGAATTAAAATGGAGAAAATGACTTTGAACAAAACAAATTGAAATTTTTACCTAAGATTTGTTAGCCTGTTACAATATTTAATATTTAGATCACATGATGTTTTTAAAATGTTATATGGGTTAAAAGAAGCAACATAGATGAAACACTAGTAACTTAGAGCATGTTAAATGTTGAAAAACATTTCAACTTTTGGTGACTTTACTCAATTTAAAAATAAGAACAAATATGCTGCTTTCAGAAATGTTCTACCATGTAAGTAAACAAAGTCACCTACTTCAACCTTTCTATGATAAGATTTAATCTACAATGTGTTTTTAGTTGACTAAATGGTGTTCAGACAAAAAAGCGAGAGTGTGGCTGAACAAAAAATAGAATATCATTGGTCCCTGAAGTTTTATTGCAGCCATGAGTTTTTTGGAGATTATTTTATATTTCACTGTCTGATAAAATCATAATTTATGTTTGGGTGAGGGTAACATATAAGAATATAAATCTATTTTCCATGATGAAATTGGTAAATGCAGCTACACAAACATGGATTCTGTTATTAGGTTATTCTGGCTTGAGTGGGAACATGGATGAATAGTCTAGGATAAGTTCAGTAGATGTGCTGCAGTGAAGACAGCTTACTCTCTTCCTTCCTGCACATGGTCACCTATAAATCATGTACCTTGTCCCAATGAAACCCTTGATGTGGTAAGATTCATTTCTACACAGCTGGGCAGAGGCCTGAAGGGACTGTGATGAAGACCAAATGAATAATGTCAACAAAAAAGTTTGCATTCAATAATACAGCACAGATAAATTCATATATATATGTACATATATAATATTATACTTATTTGAATTCTTTCCTATAAATAACTGAAGTAAGATTACAGAAACAGCCCTCATGTTTTATTTCCTTTGGAGTAAAACAAATGGTAGGGGAAAATATGCAAAGTGTGAGGTTAACACAACCACTGTGCTTGAGATCAGTTACATTCAGTTTTCTAGTAGTCAGGGAAAAATAAAAGAATAGTGCAGGCACCCCACTTGGGACTTCTTCCCACCTCACATGGCACTCTTGTCCTTCCTTTTAATAAACTTCTTGTCTACACCCTAAATAAAAAGAATAGTGGTGAATATCATGGAGGAGAAGGATCTATTTTATGAATGTTTTACTTGGCACCAAATTCTAAAATAAATGCCTTTTGTGGGCTTCCCATGGCAACAATGCTAGGGGGGACACTTTTGTTGATGGCATTCTACAGTAAATATCTGGTGCCACCTCCTGAAGCTGTTGTGTTTTTTATACAACCTAAAATATAACACATGGAAGGACAGATCCATGAAGTGATTGTGAAAGGGGATAAAAATAATTTGTTCCAAGTTCACAAGCAGCCTCAATTGACAAAACTTAGAATACACATAGATTTTATTATTAGAAAATGTACTTTATATTTTTACCTTAGTCAGTTCATAGTGATGGGTATAGTCATTTATCTTTTAGTGAATAAAATCATGATAAGGGAAAAATTAGTTTTTACATCTATTAAGACAGCTCATAAAGATATTTCAAAACCAAACAAGGTCACATGAATATTTTCATTCTTAGGACTCACCCCAAAGCCTATTTGTAAAAATACAATCATTATTTTATTTCATTTTTAATAATTTATTTCTTTTTTATTATTGTGCTGGAGGTACACTGTGACAATTACAAAAGTTCTTATAATATATCATATTTGAATTCACCCCCTTCAATGTGCTCCTTTATCCTGCCTCCCCCCATTCTTGGAATAGTTCCATCAGGTCTCAATTTTCCATTTACATACATGTGTACCCAATACAAATCCATTTTTAAAACATACACAAATACAAAATCAATGTTCAGTAAACTTACATAGTGGAAGCATATCAATATGGACAGGAACACATGTAGAAGAAAAAGAATAAGCAAAACAACCTGTGTGACTAGCATCTTCAACCATTTTTAAATGACTTAATCTTAACTTTTTGCCCTTAAAAACTATATATATATGTGTGTGTATACATATGAGTTGGCATACCTTCTTATAACCAGAAAGTACTGCACTGAAACACTCAGATCTTATAATCATAATAAGGTCATTGACTAAGAGTAAATAAGATGCTAAAAGATGGAACAGGTTTACTTTGTGTGCAACACATCATGTCAACAATGTATGCTCAAACCTGTAAAGCAACCAATATACTGTTTTTTCCATTGAACATGCATTTTTATGTCACCTATTTTGTAGCAGACACTGCTAGGAGCTATGAATATGGAGGAAAAGCAGTGTTGGATATTACACTCCAGTTGTAACAAAAGAAAAAAAGATAACATTTATGAAGGTCAATATCTGAATGTTACCTCTACTTGTGACAAAAATATAACCATCATGAATTTAATATCTTCATGTGGAAAAACAATATATGAATAATACCTACTGAATTACATAGCATTCTATGTAATTATTACACCAATTATTTCTGTGTTTGTAAGGCGGTCTCTCTGTTCACAGATTATATTACTTTATACATATGTTTATATGTATACATAACATATATACATATATGTATAAATGTTATACACATATATAACATTTATATATGTATATGTACATACATACACACACATACATACATACATGTATTATATACACTCTCACATTATAGGCACATTTAACTGACTAACCTGTGCTGTTTGTTTTTCAGTTGCAGCTGCTATTAGTCTCACAGAAGCTGGTCTGAAATATGACAATGGTAAGTATTAGTTTGTTTTTGCCAATATGTGAAAGCATAATTTATTACATCCTGATCATTTTAACTTTGGAATCTTCTTAGCTTAAGGTAGAAAAACTGGAATGATGGATGTTGCAGAATAGAATGAGTGACACTTTAAATTAATCCAACCTTTCCTTAGTGTCATATTTACATAGTAAACTAATGAACTTGGTTTGAGATGAATATAAATTAGCAGATACAGAGATATCTGCTTTACTTTTTCAACAAAAGGACCTGGTTCTTTCATGTGTCTTTTGCTTGTTTGTCAGACTGTCTTTTTGAAGGTACTGAGATTAAACTCAGGGCCTCTGGCTTGCTAAGCAGGTGCTGTACATCTTGAGCCACTCTGCCTGCCAGCCGATGTCATCTGTTTATAATGAATGCCAAAAGTATGATATTAAGCTACTCTAGTACTCTAGTATTGTTTTGTAATTGTAGAACAATACAACGCTCACCTCAAGTTTTAATCTGAGTATTGGAGTATAGGACATGTGACTTGGCCTACTGTTCTACCCCCAGAATGAATTGCACTGAAATCCTCAGCTCCTACAATAAAAAGTTCATTGGTTAAGAATAATTCAGATGCTAGAAGATTTTTGCACTGTCCACTGGTTGGAGTTGTTTTTTCTTTATAAAATTATTTTTATATTTATATGCATTATTTTTACAAAGTATTTCCCACACACTGTATCTCTTAACCTTGACATCATTCTCTGAACACTGGCTCTGCCATTCACTGGTATGAGTTACCTGCACTCTTTAAATTTTATTTCTCATTCATGACCTCGAGGTATCCAGAATAAAACTCAGTCATGTGTTATTGGAGAATTAAAAAGGATAAAATATATAACAAATGACATGGCATAGCAGTGATCACTAGATAGGTATCAGTTTTTAATAATATTGTCATCCTACTGTCCATAAGTACCTCACTTCCAGAAAATCCTGTGTCTGATTCTGGGACATTGGGGATGTGCGTGATTTGGAAAGATTTGGCTGCTTCCCTCTGCTTACTTGGTTTCTCTAAACTAGACTCCAAACATGTGTAATTCTGCAGTGGACTCCAGAATTGGAAGTCCCTTCAGGATGCAATGCTTCTGTCTTCAGTGTATCTCAAAGCCTGAAAAGAGTCAATTTCCTATTTATTTGCCATTGAACATGCATTTGTGGGTCACTTGCATAGTGGTATCACTGTGCTAGGAGCTATTAATACAGAGGAAAAACAGACAGTCATAAATATTATTCTTCAGTTGTGACTAAAAAGGAAATCATGGATTGACTTTGGTATCTTCATGGCAGAAACATTATATGTGAACAAGGTCTACTGAACTACAGAGAGTGAGACAAATTATTTTTTAAAATTGCTAGGTTCATATTTTTAATGACTGGAGAGTTATGCTGTCTCTGTCTCTGTGTCAGCAGACTACTTACACACACTTTCAAATAACAGTGCGAGTAATTGACTAGTTCTTTCTCTAATACTCCCAGAGAAGCTGGCTTGAAAGGTGACAGTGTGTTCACCGTCATCTTGTCACTTGCCCTTCCTGATCATCTTAACTTTTGAAGCTCTGTGCCTTAAGGTTGAAAAACCAGAATGTCTCAATCTTACAAGATAGGCTGAGTTACAGTTTAATCAATCATTTCCTTGGTGTCAACACAGATTAAAAAAAAAGCTCTGACCCCGAATTTTATTCAGAAAAATAGCAGTTTTACTTAGTGTGTCTTTCTAACATCAGAAAGGATTTACTGAAATGCTCAGCATCTGTAGTAATGAAAACACATTTGCTAAGAATAATTAAGATGCTAGATTTTCTATAACACAGTTTAAACTTCATTCCCTGCTCGTGATATGGACCCATCCAGAATTCATCTCATTTAAGTGGTATTGGAGAGTTGAACATAACGAATGTGAAACATTTAACATAGTGTGCCTGGTACAGCAATGATCAGTCAATAGAAATCACCTTTTACAAATACTGATTGACTGACTCGCCTGTCTGTCCAGAATGTATACATAAATATACTCACATATATATGCACACACGGTCAAACAATGATTTTGAGTAATTGAGTGGGACTTGTTTTATTCACATGTGCATACATTGTTTGGGCTATTTCTCCCTACTATCCACCACCCCCTCCCTCTCCCCCTCCCACTCCCCTTGCTCCAGGCAGAATCTGTTCTGCCCTTATCTCTAATTTTGTGAAGACAGAGTATAAGCAATAACAGGAAGGACAAAGAGTTTTTGCTAGTTGAGATAAGGAGAGATTCCTAGCATTGCTTCCATGTACAAACATGTTACATCCCAAGTTGATTCATCTCTAACTGACCTTTTCACTAGTTCCTAATCCCCTTCTCATATTGATCTCCGTTGCTTTAAGGTTTCCGTATTAGTTCCTCTGCAGTGGGGACATCAAATACTATCATGTTTTGGGTTTCTTACTTATCCCCATACCTCCCGTGTGTACTCTCCCCTTATCATGTGACCCAAGGCCAACCACATTGCTGTATTTGCCTTAGATCTAAAGTCTGCATATGAGGGAGAGCATACGATTTTTGGTCTTCTGAGCCTGGCTAACCTTGCTCAGAATGATGTTCTCCAGTTCCATCCATTTACTTGTGAATGATAAGACTTCATTCTTCATGGCTGAGTAGAATTCCATCGTGTATAAATAACACATTTTCTTAATCCATTCGTCAGCAGTGGGGCATCTTGGCTGTTTCCATAACTTGACTATTGTGAATACTGCTGCAATTAACATGGGTGTGCAAGTGCCTCTGGAGTAACCTGTGTTGCATTCCTTTGGGTATATCCCAAGAAGTGGTATTGCTAGATCATATGGTAGATCTATGTTTAGATTTTTAGAAGCCTCCAATTTTTTTCCAGAGTGGTTGCACTAGTTTGCATTCTCACCAGCAGTGTATGAGGGTTCCTTTTTCCCCACATCCTCGCCAACTCCTGTTGGTGGTGGTGTTGCTAATGATGGCTATTCTAACAGGGGTGAGGTGGAATCTTAGTGTGGTCTTGATATGCATTTCCTTTATGGCTAGAGATGGTGAGCATTTTCTCATGTGTTTTTTGGCCATTTGAATTTCTTCTTTTGAGAAAGTTCTGCTTAGTTCAGTTGCCCACTTCTTTATTGGTTCATTGATTTTGGGAGAGTTTAGTGTTTTAAGTTCCCTGTATATTCTGGTTATCAATCCTTTGTCTGATGTGTAGCTGGCAAATATTTTCTCCCATTCTGTGGGTGGTCTTTTCAGTTTAGAGACCATTTCTTTTGTTGTGCAGAAGCTTTTTCATTTTATGAAGTTCCATTTGACAATCCTTTCTCTTAGTTACTGAGCTGCTGGGGTTCTATTGAGGAAGTCCTTGCCTCTACCAATTACTTCAAGATTGTTTCCTGCTCTTTCCTGTACCAACTTCAGAGTTTCAGGCTGATATTAAGGTCCTTGATCCATTTTGAGTTGATACTAGTACAGGGTGATAGATACGGATCTAGTTTCAGTTTTTTGCAGATGGATAACCACTTTTCCTAACAACATTTGTTGAAGATGCTGTCTTTTCTCCATCTTACATTTTTAGTGCTTCTGTCAAAAATAAAGTGGGCATAGTTGTGTGGATTTTATATCTGGGTCCTTGATTCTGTTCCACTGATCTTCATGTCTGTTTTTGTGCCAGTACCATGCTGTTTTTATTGCTATTACTTTGTAATATAATTTGAAGTTGGGTATTTTGATACCTCCAGCATTGCTCTTTTTGCTGAGTATTGCTTTGGCTATTCATGGTCTCTTGTGTTTTCAAATGAACTTTAGGGTAGATTTTTCAATCTCTGTGATGAATGTCATTGGGATTTGATAAGAATTGCATTAAACATGTAGATTGTTTTTGGTAGTATAGCCATTTTTATTATGTTGATTCTACCAATCCATGAGCACAGGAGATCTCTACACCTTCTGTAGTCTTTCTTGATCTCTTTCTTCAGGGGTCTGTAGTTCTCCTTGTAGAGGTCATTCACATTCTTTGTTAAATTTACTCCTAGGTATTTGATTTTTTTGAGGCTATTGTAACTGGAATTGTTTCCATATATTCCTTCTCAGTTTGTTCATTGTTGGTGTATAGAAAAGCTAATGATTTTTGTAAATTGGTTTTGTATCCTGCCACATTACTATAGCTGTTTATGGTGTCTAGGAGTTTTTAGGTAGAGTTCTTTGGGTCTTTAAGGCATAGGATTATGTTGTCTGCAAATAGGGATATTTTGACAGTTTCTTTACCTATTTGTATTCCTTTTAGTCCTTCTTTTTGCCTAATTGCTCTGGCTAGAAATTCCAGTACTATGTTGAATAGAAGTGGGGATAGTGGACACCCTTGTCTCATTCCTGATTTTAGGGAAAATGGTTTCAGTTTTTTACCATTATGTATGATGTTGGCTGTAGGTTTGTCGTATATAACCTTTTAATGTTGATGTACATTCCTTGTATTCCTAGTTTTCTTAGAGCTTTTATCATGAAGTAGTGTGGGATGTTGTCGAAGGCTTTTCTGTATCTATTGAGATGATCAAGTGGTTTTTGTCTTTGCTTCTATTAACGTGCTGTATTACATTTATAGATTTGCATATGTTGAACCACCCCTGCATTCCTGAGATGAAGCTGACTTGGTCATGGTGAATGATCTTTCTGATATGTTGTTGAAATTCAGTTTGCCATTATTTTATTGAGGATTTTTGCATCGATGTTCATTAAGGAGATTGGCCTATAGTTCTCCTTTTTGGAGGTGTCTTTGTCAGGTTTTTGGATGAGTGTAACACTGGATTCATAAAATTGAGTTAGGCACTGTTCCTTCACTTTCTATTTTGTGAACCAGTTAAAGGAGAGTTGGTATTAGTTCTCCTTTAAATGTCTGATAGTATTCAATAGAGAATCCATCAGGTCCTGGACTTCTATTTTTTTGGGAGACTCTTTGTTGCTGCTTCAATTTAATTTTGTGTTATGAATTTATTCAGGTGATTAATGTCCTCTTGGTTCAATTTTGGATGGTCATAAGTATCTAGAAATCTGTCCATTTCTTCAAGATTTTCAAATTTATTAGAATATAGCTTCTCAAAGTAATTTCTGATGGTTTCCTGGATTTTCATGGTGTTTGTTGTTATCTCTCCTTTTGCACTTCTGATTTTACTGATTTGGGTTTTTTTTTCACTTTAGTCAGGTTTGCAAAGGGTCTGTCAGTCTTGTTTATTTTTTCAAAGAACCATCTCTTTGTTTCATTGATTCTTTGTATTTTTTTTTCTATTTCATTGATTTCAGCCTTATTTTTATTATTTCTCTCCTTCTGTTTGTCTTGGGATTTGCTTGTTCTTGTTTTTCTAGGAGTTTGAGATGTAGCATTTGGTCATTGATTTGAGATCTTTTGTCCTTTTAATATATGCACTCATGGCTACAAACTTTCCTCTCAGGATTGCTTTTGCTGTGTCCCTTAGGTTACAGAAGATCATGTTTTCATTTTAATAAACTTCCAGGAAGCTTTTATTTTCCTCTTTTATTTCACCAATGACCCATTGATCATTGAGCAATATGTTGTTCAGCTTCCAACTGTTTACATATTTTGTACTATTGTTTTTGTGTTAAGTTCTAGTTTTAATGCATTGTGATCAGAGAGAATGCATGGAATTATTTCTATTTTCTTATATTTGATGAAGCTTGCTTTGTGCCCTAAGATATGATCAATTTTGGAGAAGGTTCCATGGGCTGCTGAGACAATGTATATTGTGCAGAAGTTGGATGAAATATTCTGTAAACATCAGCTAGGTCCATTAGATTTATGGTGTGATTTAGATCTAGAATTTCTTTATTGAGTTTTTGTTTGCATGACCTATCTATTGGTGATAGGTTAAAGGCTCCCACTACCAGTGTGTTGGAATTTATGTATGTTTTTAGGTCCTTCAGAGTACGTTTGATGCAATTGGGTGCATTGATATTGGGTGCATATAGGTTGATAACTGTTATTTCCTTTTAGTGTACTTCCACTTTTATTACTGTGGAATGTTCTTCTTTATCTCATTTGATCAATGTAGGTTTAAAGTCTACTTTGTCCGAGATAAGTATTGCTACTCCTGCCTGTTTTCTGGGGCTACTAGCTTGGTAAATCTTCTTTCAGCCTTTCACTCTAAGGCAGTGTTTGTTTCTATAGATGAGATGGGTCTCCTGTAAGCAACAGATTGTTGGATCTTCCTTTTAAATCTGGTTTGCAAAATGGTGTCTTTTAATGGGGGAATTAAGTCTGTTAACATTCAGTGTTAATATTGATAGGTATGTGGTGATTCCTGCCATTCAGTTGTATTTGCTGTTTAAGAGTTTGATTGTGTGCAGCTAAATCAAAGTTACTCTCTACTTACTTGCCTTTTCTTCTCCTGTCCTTCCATGGTTTTTTATGCTTTCATTTTCTGTGTGCAGGATTTTTGAAGAATCTTTTGTAGTGGTGGCTTGGTGGTAATATATTGTTTTAGTTTCTGCTTATCATGGAAGACTTTTATTGCTCCATCTATTTTGAATGATAGTTTTGCTGGGTAGAGTATCCTTGGGTTGAAAATATTTTCATTCAGTGCCCAGAAAACCTGATTCCATGCTCTCCCTGCTTTTAATGTTTCTGTTGAGAAGTCTGTTGTGATTTTGATGGGTTTACCTTTGTATGTTATTTGTTTTCTCTCTCTTACAGCCTTCAATATTCTTTCTCTAGTTTCTGTGCTTATTGTTTTAATGATAATATGTCATGTGGTAGTTCTATTTTGGTCAGGTCTGTTTGTTGTTCTGCAGGCTTCCTGTACTTGAATGGGCATAGTTTTCTCTAGATTTGGGAAATTTTCTGTTATTATTTTATTGAATATATTACAAATTCCTTTTGTTTGTACCTCTTCACCTTCTTCAATACCATACCATGATTCTCAGGTTTGGTCTTTTGATGGAGTCAGTGAGTTCTTGTAAATTTGTTTCACAGGTTTTGAGTTGTTTGAGTAATAGTTCTTCAATTTTTCCTTTAATTTCCATTTCATCTTCAAGTTCTGAGATTCTGTCTTCTGCTTGTTTTAGTCTATTGGAGTGGCCTTCCCTTGTGTTTTGTAATTCTGTTTCATTTTTTTCTGAGATTTTCTATATCCTCTTTAATATTGTCATTTTTCATCCTTAATTCACTTATCTGTTTATGTTGTTCTCTGTTTCATTTTGGTATTTATTTAGGGCGCCTCTGAGTTCACTTATTTGTTTTTGTGTCTTCTCATATTCTTTATTTTTATTGTCTTGGAATTTCTTGAGTGCATCCTGTATGTTTTCTTTGACCCTGTTTAGTAACATCTCCAGGAAATTCTCAGTAATTTCTTTTTTCAGGGTGTTCCTTTTGGCTTTGTTGAGTTTCTTGTTTTGTTGGGGTCTGTAACTGGGTATCCATTTTCTTTATTTCCCTCTGAATCCTGTACTAATTTATTTTTTTGGGGAAAATTGTTTCCATTCCTTTTTCGTCTTCCCATCATTCCACTTGGTGCTGTTTCTGTCCCTGTTCTGTAATTTAGTATTAGCTAACTTATAATAGTAAAAGTAATGAGACAAAGAAAGAGAAAGAACAAAAAGAAATAAAAGAAGGAAAAAAAAGAGAACCAAAGAAATCAACAGGGAGGGATGGTGTACTAACCAATAGTGAACAAAACAAACACTTAGAGAGGAAGAGAAAAAAGAAAAAAAAAAGAAAAAAGAAAAAAAATCCAATTTCAGGAACAATGAAGTTTCATTCTTAGTAGTTCTGGTTTTACTCCTTCAGCATCCAGCCCTGGTGTTGGTATTTAAGCAGTAGCTCTGTCATTGTCTCACCAGGTGGTTGGGTCAGGAGTCAGATTTGTGAACTGCTATCTGCTGTATTTCAGGCTGCAGCACATCTGCTGCCTACTGCCAGCCATCTACTTATGCAGGCTTTGTTTACTGAAAGTTTGCATGAAGTTCAGCTCCTTGCTCCTCCCCCCTTCTCCGGTTTGCTCAAAGCACACCACCCCCTCTGCTGTGTGTCTTTTTTCAGTTCCTCATTTATTATTCAGTACTCTTTATTTTTTTTGTTTGGTGGGTGTCAGTCTGTCCAGGGGGCTATGCTGGTTTATCCCAGGAGTGGCTGTGGGATTACTATGTGTCACTTATTTGCTCACCTGTTGGTATGCATCTGGTGGGGTGGGAGCCCCATTGGTTTCTCCCAATGTGGTGTCTTGATGCAAGGACCATGAGTCACACATCATAGCTAGCTAGAGCTCTGGATACTTCATCTGGCTCTAACTAACTGTACCATGAATACCCTTTTTAACAAGATGCACAGAATTTCTACGTATTTATGGAATTCCACTTGATGATTTGATGTATATATATACTGTTTAATGTTTAAATTAGGATAAGCATATATGTGCATATACCTTCAAACATTCATTATTTCTTTGTCATGAAAAAAATCATAATCTTTTTCTGATAGTGTTTTTGAAATAAACAACATTTTATTATCTATAATTTAGTCTCACTTTGAGCTTTATCCATGTTTAGAAGGTGTCCATGTTAAATAATTTCAGATTTATGTACAAGTTACAAAATTAATGACTATCATCCTAGCAATTTCTGATTAGTGCTTCCTATGTACCAGGTAGTGGGTTAAGTACATTACCTCACTTAATTCTCACGAATGATTATGGGATGTGTACTGTTGACTATTTTGAAGAAGGGGAAATTGAATCAGAGAGGACAAAGGAACTTTCCCATAGCTACCCAGCATATAAGAAATAGGACTGTTGCCCAAAACATACCATGGAGAAAAGACAGCCTCTTCAACAAATGTTGCTGGGAAAAATGTATATCAGCATGCAGAAAACTAGATCCATGTCTTTCACCCTTACAAATATCAACTGAAAATGGATAAAGGATCTTAACATATGAACTTAGACTATATAGGCATAGACAATAACTTCCTAAATAGCACTCCATTGGATCACCCTAAGAGAAAGGATTGACAAATGGGACTACATGAAACTAGAAAGCTTCTGCACCAGATTGAAGAGGCACCCATAGAATGGGAACAAATCTTTGTTAGCTATACATCTGATAAGGAATTAATAAGGCGAATGTATAGGGAGTTCAAAAAAATCCCTAAATTTTCAAAGAATCAATGATTCAATGAAGAAATGTGCAAATGAACTAACAGAGCTTTTTCAACAAAAGAAGCACAAATGTTCAAAAAAAAAAAAAAAAAAAACCACACGAAGAAATGCTCAACATCCCTGGCCATAAAGCAGATGCAAATCAAAACCACATTAAGATTTTACCTCATTCCTCTTAGAATGGCTATCATCAAGAACTCAAACAATAGCAAATGTTGGTGAGGAAGTGGGGGGAAAGGAATCCTTATAACTGTTGGTGGGAATGTAAATTAGTACAACCATATAAAAAACAGTTTCAAGGCTCCTCAAAAAACTAAAAATGGAACTACAATATGATCCAGCAATAGCACTCCTGGGGATAGACCAGAAGGAATGTCCATCAGGTTACAATAAAGACACTTGCACACCATGTTTTTTGCTGCATTGTTATAAAATAGCCAAACTATTAAAACAACCAAGATGCCCCACACCTGACGAATGGATTAAGCCATAAAGAAGAATGAAATTTTGTTATTTGCAGATAAATGCATGGAACCGGAGAACATCATCTTAAATGAAGTCACGTGTTTTTGCTAATCTGTGGAATAGACCCAATAAAAATACAAGCATTATCATATACTCATATAAATATATACAGAACACGTTTCCCAAAGTGGGACTGTTAGAAGAGACGAAGGGAGGAGGAAAAGAAGGAAAGAATGATGGCGAGAGAATAATAATGAAATATTTCACATCTGTTATAGAAAAAACACAGGGAAACACACTGAAAATGTGTAACAACACAGGATAGGGGGAAAAAGGTGAGGAAGAGTAAGAAGAGATGTTAAATTTGCTTAAGCACAGTATATTTACAGGTAAAATACCAAGGTAAAATTTCAACTGAACAATAAACAGACAACTAAACAACAAAGAACAACAACCTAAAACAGGTCATGATAATAGGAGGGCACTAGTTGAAGGGGAAGGGTAAATGAAGAAAGTAAAGAAGGTGAATATGGTGGGTATACTTTCTATAAAAGTATGAATATGAAACATTGAAACCTGTTGAAGTCAACATAAGAAGAGGACTGGGGTCGAAATGAGAATAATGGAGGGGATGATGAATTTAGGGTGTAATACATAGATATAGTTAGACATACACACACATATGGAAATTCACAATGTGACCCCTTGTATAACTAACAAGAATGTCATTTTTGGGCAGGTGGAGTGACTCAAGTCATAGAGCACTTGCCTAGCAGACATGTGATCCTGAGTTCAAACTCCAGTACTGCTAAAAAAAAAGTCTTTTTTAAAAAATGAAGGACAAGAAGTTAAAAACAGGTCCTATCCAATGGTGGGTACCAGTGGAAGTGGGGGAGGGCATAAGGAAAGAGTGAAGGAGGGATTGTTTTTGTGGAAGTATTTTGTATTCATGTATGCAAATGAAACAATGAAACCTGTTGAAAATGTTTCAAGAAGAGGGGAGGGGAATGAGAGAGAATGATGGGGGTGTGAATCTAAATAAGATGTATTGTAAGCAATATGTAGAGATGTCACAACATACCTCCAATACAACTGTAATATGCGAATAATAAAAATACCAAAAATAAAATAAAAGAAGAAAAGTAATAGGACTGGGATTTGTCACTAAGCAGCCTGGCATCAGCAGCTCTGCCCATACCTTCTGCAGGATGTGAGTGTAGAGTGGAAGTTGGTTACTGTGCAGAAAAATCTTCTTCCTCATTAGACTCAGAGCTGGTGAAGATGATTTTTCTCCTTCCCTGTTTGTATTTCCTCTCCCGGTTTTTGTACTCTTGTCACATTAGAGAATTGGAGCCAACATGCCACACAGTTTTCATGCTGGGGGGACTTTTATACATCCACAAACAGGACTTCTAAGGACTCAACTCCACAGCACATTTGGATGAAATAAATTCTGAGACAGGAGGCTGCATCCAAAGTGTTCAGCTGAAAAATGAGATAAAGATTTAGGTAATTCCATATGGAGACACTCAAGTCTCAGTAGTCACCATAGAGCTAGAGCACCCGAACATTTCTTACTATTACAAAACAATTAAAGGAACTCTATGTGTTCTCAATTGTAAAGAAAAAAAGCAGAGAGAGAGTGAATTCCAGGAAACAATTCTTAAAACTTTTGCCATTGTGCATTCTCTTCACTGTTTTGGAATTCTTTTCCTCAGAACATGATTTTTAAGGTGTTTTTTTTCCCTACCAAATAGGCCATAAGTAGTAACAGCTGAGGATTCCCAATTATATTAGTCAAAATCCTATATAATTGTCAATTACAAATTCTGGATAATAACATATAACTAAAGATACAACACCAAGATGATATTATTCAGTTAAAAGTCCAGAAACTCAACATTTTCATGAACTATGAAAACTTAACTGACTGAATGCATGATTTTAATCATGTTGTGTTAGGCTATTTGCTTTTTAAAATTTTGGTTGAATAATAGGAAATGCCTACCACTTATGAATAGCATTCTTCTAGGTGGTTTGGATGCTTTCTGATGCTCTCAGCTGCACCGCAGGGTAGACATTATGCTTATTTCAGGAGGACAACCAGATCAGAGACCTGACCTTCAACACTGAGTAAGCTCTAATGTTAAAAATGCCTGATACTGAACACTGAAAAAACCCTACTGTGAAATTTTCTAATGATAAATACCAAATAAGCCACAGTGTAAACTACGCTTGATATTACACTGATTCCAGATCTGTCTAACTTGATCCTGTTGCTTTATCCATTCTGTGAGTGACTCTTCCCCTCTTCCTGAGAGTTCCTGACAGTCAGGGAGGCACCAACCTTATCACAGGCCAGGAATAGAGACTTAAAAATCTCTTTCAGTAACTCTAGCGCAGAGCCAGGGTTGGGGCCAGCCAGTGCCTGAAATAGCTCCTGGACTCTGACATGGCTGTTGTAGACTGCAAGCCATAGGCGCCACCATGGAGCACATTACCAGGTGTGGGACAGGCTTCTGCTGGGAAGTGTACTCACCATTTGATCCACCAAAATACTCAGGAACCAAAATGTTATTCTAACATCACGTGCAAGCATGTCCACCATTCCCTATAGCAACCCCAAATTAACCTAAATGCCCTAACAGAAATTAGTTAATGATGCCACAGGAGATCGATACGCATGTTCTGAAAATGTAAGTTCTTTAAATAAGCAGAAAATAATCAGGACGTGGTACTGAAATGTAACATGGAGGGCATAAAGCTTTTAAAATTATTAAACACATTTACACGGTTTAAAACTCAAAACACTTATATTCTGCAAATATGGATGTACAGACAATATGTGTATAATATGCATATATTCACAGTTCCCTTTATTACACAATGATAATATACAGCATAAATTATTCTGAATGTCTCTTTTTATTAAAAAATCTGAGTGAAAGCTTGTTGTATTTCAGTAGATAGAGACATTTGTTAACTGCAGGCTATTTTGCTGGTGAACATGAAGTATTGTAGTTCTCAGCTACTTCAAAAAGATCCTTAGTCCATTTCCAACATGTCACAACCATAAGAATTCTGTAACAAATAATTCTATGTCATTTTGAGCATCTGTATTGGTAATTTTTTAAGAGAATGCCAGATCACAGTTCAGAAAGAGCCCTGTTTAGCTTTTCTTCTACCATGTATGGGCATGCCTGAGAGAGGCCGGTCACACTTCAGGGTTATGGATTTTGATACGTTTAAAGTAGGATCTTATTACAATTTTAATTTGCTTTTTCTCTCATTATGAGTTAATTGAGATGTCATTTATGATTCAGGTCTGTTCATATTCCTTTGCAGCATTTGTTCGTGTCCTTGCACCATTTTTTTCTATTGAGTAATAATCCTAGCAATGTGATATTTGTTGACTATGTCTGTTCATTTCCAGATGCAAATACATAAAATGAAATGTTCAACATATGGTAGGTGTTTGAAAAAAATCAATGTGTATTTTTAATTGTCATTAATGAATACATTTAAGAACAAAACTTTTATACATTTGAATTTAAACAATGCTTTGGAAATGTTTTGTTTGTTTGTTAACTATCAGGTACAGATTCTGTAAATCAGGTTTTCAAACCAAGCAAAGGGTTCACATTTGGAAGGAAAATGAGGCTCAAGAGAGACAAAGTTTAATTCAGATCTCTTCCATGATTCTTATAAATTGACCAGATCACTGTAAGCCAAATTTGTGGCCCCTGTTTAGAGATGGGGAGCCCTCTCTGAACTGGCGAATCTCATACAGCAAGACAGGAAGCTGTCCAACACCGAAAGCTTTGCAGGCCTGGTAAGACTCCCAGAGTGCTAGGCAATGTCTCCTGTCATTTCAAACCTCTTAGTCCTCAAAGCCAAACCAGCCTCTACTGGTTGGGACACTGCAGAAGTGACTGGGGCATTAGAAGACTGGGGTGCTGTTTTCTATAAAATCACTTACAAGTCAACCATCTCTGCTCACTTTCAAACCGTCACAGCTAATGGAAAGAAGAGTGTCCATCTCCAAACACAAGTATAGTGTAAAACTCACCTTCTGTGCTGTGGGTAGCTGGGATCCCTCATCAATTGCTGAGGGAGTTGGAATCTGATGCCCGGGACTGTGCAGACACTGTGCCTTCCGTTACTTTCTTCTGCTGAAGAAGAAAGAAGGATGTCTGCAGCTCCAAACTAATCTAAACATTCGTCCAAGTGTCTGTGATTTTCTCTGGTTTTTGATAATATGGATGTTGATACCTTTTGGGTGCATTTTCTTAGTGTAGACAGGGTGGCACAAGACCATGTTTAGAACCTGTTAAACATAGTTAGGCATGGAGATGAGCAATGCTGAGGTGCTTCAGGAGCACAGCATATGGAGGACTTTGTTCAACTGTGTGACAGAACATCAGACACTGAATGAAAATAGCAATTCTACAGGGACAAAATGACTTCAACTTTAACCTGAGCAAGGCTTAACAGGATATTAGCATCAGACAAATAAGTGATTTGGGACCCTCAGAAGTGAGTTCTCTATGCAATGTAAGCATAGAGAACAAATGTCTTGTTTCTGCTGCCCAGTCATGGTCCATATTTCGTACCCAGGGCTCAGGTGTCCATTACCAGTGGAGAAGTATAAATATTGCTGAGATAATCACTTCAGACTTTAACTATCTCACTTCATGGCACATACAATCACATATGTCTTTCCCTTGGTCTGTGCTCAGAGATCCAACATATATGAGCCAGGATCAGATGGACAGCATCCTTTGGGAAATAAGCCTAGGGCAGAGGTAAGGTGTGAATGACTGAAGCTAGTCAGGGGGGTATCATGGTCCATCCAAGCCAGGAGACAAGGGTGCCAGGTAGCACTCCTCAAATGGTGTTGTTTGAGGTATTCTGTGTTCTGGAAGCAACATCCAGACTATGTGGATTCTGCCATCCCTTTCCTGTGATAGTCCTTCTTTCTGGCCACAGTTTCCTTTTCTGAAAGGCTGGAGCTGAGCCCTTGCAGTCTGGGCCTTCCTCTGCAGGCTGTTCTCAGTCCTGGGGCCAGTTCTTAGAAGGGCAGATAATAAATACTCCCTTTCATGAGCCCATGTTTTACATGTTTACATAATCCCTCCTTTTGCCCTTATCATGATTACAATACTTTAGACCAAATTCAGGGAAAACATGACTAATTGTTTTTATATTTGGATTTAATTGCTTTTAATTCTATAAAGAGCACATGGACATGACTTCAAAGCACAAGGCAAATGTAGGGTGTTAAAGAAATACAAAAGAAAATCTGAGACATAAAACAGAAAAATTCAATTTTGTGAATTGAAATAAAAAATTTTACTTACTAACAAAGAGCTATTTCAATACATTAAGAAGTTTTTGGATCTTACACAGCATGAGACTTTCCTTCATTTCCCCACTAACAAGTCAGCCTGAATCTCACTGAATTCAGGAAGGATCAAGACATGACCTGACAGCCTCAGGAGGGGACTGAGTGTGATGGATATACGATGATGTCTGTGAGGTGTCACAGTAAATAAATTCCTTATTAGCTGTGTGACAAGGCCATCAGAGGATGTCATTCCATTTCAACTGTCAATGGAAGACCCTGTCTCCATCTGTAGTCTTACTGATCTTATTTTTATTAAATTTTACTTACAAAGTAACTGCCAAAATTCATAGTCATAATGAAAATCTGAGAGGAACAAAATTTGTGGCCCATGGGTCAAAAGATTTCTCTGACTCTTCATATTTTCTTAGCCCAATAAACAAAGAATAGCCACTAAAACCCCAGAAATTTAGTTTATGTATAAAGAGTTGATTATGCAGATTATTCTCTCCAGGTCCTCAGTTCTACATAAAGATAAATAATGCAGTACATATTCTGATAAGTGTATGGTGATGATAGCTATTGTTTATTGAGCACTCTTACATGCTGGGCACTGTAGTCAGCATTTATTTATTCTCTATATCATTTAATCATAATAATAAAACCAATAGATGGCTAATTCTATTATTATTATCTCATTTTTGTAGGTGTGATTGGCAGTAAGTTTGAGAGTATGATGAATTAAAAGAATTCACAGGTGTTATTTGAATCTACTTCTGTCTGATTACAAATGCTATGGCATTGATCACAGAGAAAACAAACAAAAGAAAAGCTTTTAAATGGAGACACTTTGAAGAGAAATACAGAATTTTGTCATCTACTTTATGGTTAATGTTTTACTTGCTGTATTAGGCTCTATTACTTAGGGTCATAAAAAGTTATTTAATTTGATGTTTAGAATGTTTACTTAGAGTCAATCTACAGAGAATCTTACGCAATCAATTTTTTCTGACATCTGAGTTGTAAGGACTTTTTGGTGGAAATAAATCATAGCAATAACTTTGCTTATTAGCAACAGAAAAGTATCAAGAGGGAGCTCTTGATTGTCACTTTTGACGCTGCTCTCCACACCTGCAACCTGCTTGGGACATAGAAACATTATCCATGGTAGATGGAAAGAAAGGCTTAAGAGTTAATTACACATAGCCTTGCTTCCAAGAGCCATGGTCTGCTCTTCTTCCTCATGCCCACCAGGTCAACCTGGCCTGGGTTAAGGTGTCAGATTCTGAAGGCTTGTTTTTGTGACTTAGAAATTATCACCCTTTTAATAGAAGAACTTGGAAAGCAGAGGATTTCCAGAATCAAGATCATGAAATCATTGCTAGGTACCAAGTGAAATAAGGTTCTGAGTTCAACCCCCAGGACCACCAAAAAAAAAAAAAAAAAAAGAAAAAAGATACCTAATATTTGAAAGAGAGGAAACAAACATTTCAAAATTATATGTTTCTATAACAATGAAATGTATTCTGATATGAATAACGGAAAAATAAATTGTAATTCCTGATAAGAAGGGTTGTTTGCAGGTTGCTTGTAACATTAATGCTTCTCTTACAAGAGCTGCAGTGCTTGTCCCTTTCGCTTGAATGAGGAGATTTAGCAGAAAGGTGATGTTGCTCATCCAGGAATCTCTCTGCATAGCTATCCTTATCTCAACCTAGCAAAAACACTATGTCTTTCTTACTATCTCTTATGTTTTCTCCTCAACATAATCAAGGTAATACAGATCCCTCTGTTGCTTTCTGAAATATGTAATGGACAGTGAGGAAGACTTTCCCAGGTTTGTTTTAGAAAGGAGAGTGTGTGATACCACAGAAAAGAAATGTATGTTCTCGTATGACTTACTAAAATGTAACCTTTTTCCCCGCAAGCCTCATTGATTCAGCCAGGACTAGAAGAGGGAGAAAAGCTTTTCTGTATGCTCATGAAGAAGCTGAGCTCTTTCCTGCACATGCTCCCAATTGGAGAAGGTGGTCTTTCTGTGGAAAGTGTTAAAAGGGAATATTCAAACTTATTGGCTGAGACATAATCAAGCAATCAAATGGTCTGAATATTTGAGTGAATAATGACAGCAGTAGCACTTTCTCATTCAGTATGTACCTCAAAGGAAGTAAAAAACTAAACTCATGATTCCTTGCTGTCATGATGTGTGTAAGTGTCCTGAGGAGGCAGAAATTAATGGATCCCTGGGAAGGTCCTCTGGAGCCAGAAGGCGCAAGTAGAAATATTGCCAACTAAGAGCTAGAGAAAGACCAGTGCTTCACTTACACCTGGCAGAACAGGAAAGAGGATGAGTTTAGTAGCTTTGTCACCTAATTTTCTAATACTGGAAGGACACATATTAGAAAAATAACATCCCAAGTTTTAAAATATGTTTATACTTCTAGACCATTAGTTTTCAATTTTTGAAGTTTTAACAATTTTAAATTTAAGACAAAATACAATTTGAACCATAAAACTCATTTTGAGCCATATTTAGTAATACAAGTTTTCAATATATTTCTAAATCTATTCTATGCAATAATAAAACAGAATTAACAGCATAGCATAATGGGAGTTTTCATTCCAGTGGTCTCAGGTTGAATTAATTTTTAAAAAATTTCACACCATTTAATATAACTTTATAAAACAAAAATGTGTGTTTTTTAAATGACTTACCAAATTTATCTTTCTAAATGTGTTTAAAAACAAAATTCTACATATTTGGGTAAAGAAACAAGATGTGTTCACCTTAACGGTGAGATTCCAAGGCATTACTTTTGTAATCAAGAGGAAAAGATTATGTTTTTCTTTTTTGTTTTTAACCAACAACTGTTTTTATTTAATCTACTAGAGTTATGTCATCCTCAGAACCCATGTACCATATTTAATAAGATTCTCATCAACCTGGTTTTTTGTGTAATGCTAGACCTACAAGATAAAGGACTTCCCCAGGATCCCTAACGTGAGCAGACCAATCTCAGGTTCTCACTCCACTCTCATTACTACAGAATCATCTTGGTCTCAGTGAAAATCATTCTGAATGACCTGGCAAATATGAAGTTTACAAAATACATGTTACAATGTACTATCTTGGTGACTTAAAGTACCCAAGAAAACTTCACACTCTTTATCTGACCTGAGCTCAGAATTAGCTTCATTTTCTCTATTAACTTCCTCCATGGTTCTCCAGGTGTATCATTTTCTACAGAAATGTCTGAGGAACCAACCACTAGAAGACACTGCATTTGTAAAAAGATGAGAATGACACCAAATCTGCCACAATCTAAGCAAAATACTCCAGGACATCTGCATAGTGTGAAGGACAGTCTCTTCATTAAAGTACCTGAAAAAGCTCTGCTCCTCCTGTAGACCTGGCTCTGCAGATGGCATTTCCATCCTTCCAGTTGCAGAGGAAAAAAGTCATGGAGTTATCTATAATTTCTCTTCTCATGCCCCACATCATATCAGTGAACAAGTTCTACTGGCTCTGCCTTCAAAATATAACAGAACCCATCTAATTCTCTCCCTCTTCTTCACAACTACTGGGAAAAGTCATCACCTGATCATTATCGCTATTAATCAAATGCTTCTGCAAGAGAAATTCACGGAAAATGTGGATTAATCATCTTAAAAGATTTTAACCAAATTCTTTGTTACACTTTTCTATTGCAATGTGCAGGAGATCAGTGCACTTGAGTAATTCAGTGTCTTCATAACATCCGATCTCAGGAGATGAAAGTTATGTCAGCTTGTCAATAAGGTCCCTGGAAACAGTAGTGATAAAGGCAATGATGAACAAAAGGAGCAGGCAAATAATTTGACACAATATGCAAACCTTTAAAAGTGACATTTTGAGGATTTAATCTAAAGAGTAAAGAAGGGTGAATATGGTGGAAATACATGTACTCATGTATGAAAATGGAAAAATGGAAAAATGAGACCTGTTGAAACTATTCCAAGAACGGAGGAGGTGGGATAAAGGAAAATGGTGGAGAGTGTGAATTTGAGATATAGTGTAAAGCCTTTTGTAAATGTCACAATATAGCCCCTGTACAAAATAATATATTAATAAAAATAAACTTCTATAAATAATACAGTAATGTAATAAGAAAGACATTCAAGTAAACTCCCTGGTTGCCGATAAGTATCTGTGTGCCAGAAAGATTATGTATTCTGATTAGACAGCATCAGATCTAGCTCTATGCTCTATTTCGTTTGGCTGGTTTGACTCCTATCCTTTATGATTAGCCTGTAATTGTAAGTATAGTGCTTCCTAAATTCAAAAATATTGAAATAATTGCAATCAAATAAAAATTTGTAAAGTATAAATCAGCATACATTTACCTCTTTAGTATTTAAATATCCATATTTGTGGAACAGACAGAATGAAAGGAAGTATTTAAATATCCATATTTGTGGAACATGAATCCTTCCTAATAGTGTGGATAGGTTATTTTCTTCTTTATGATTTTTATGGCTTTTACACATTTTCTTACAAGATAGTATATTTTTGTAATTAAATTAATATTTAACAAAATAAGTGTCTCTATTTTTTCTAAAATAAAAATGCAACTTGAAAACATCATAAAGGGTTATTTTATAACAAGTACTGTTACTTATGCTTTCTCTGCATTAACATTCTTATGTGGATAGTGTAACTATTTTCAGTCTCTGTAAGACATTTAGGCAATGGCAAATATAAACTGAGACTCAAGAGAAAGGGCTTCTGTGGGTCAGAGTGCCCTGGTTTTGTATTTTGGGTTTGTGCTTCTGTTGACTTTTTCCATTCAGTCCTGGCTTTCATGTAGTCCAGGGGGAGTGACAGCAGTGGTGACTGGACTGGAGCCTAAACTATGAAGGGATGGGATCATCTCTCTCACCAGAGGAAGTGTGGTCTGCAGAGAGAAACCCGATAGCTTCTGTTCTCTCACTGCTTGGCCCAGAAGCAGACACCATGGAGGGAAAGGCACAGCACAGCACAGCACAGCAGTCTGTAAAGCCCCACCATCTGGGCAGAGGACTGGAGTGGACCCCTGCAATTGGAAAGTGTCATGGAGATGGCCTGGCAGAAAGGAGGGAGAATAGGAAAGATATCTCAGGCTATGGTGTTTGGATTCCCAAGTTCACCCTGAATTCTGCATGCCTATATGGCACCTGCCAAAAGCTGTGAAACTGAAGTAGGAGTAGGCCAGTGACCAGGCTCTGGAGTGATCACTGGGTGGCGCACAAAGAGCACAGATAGGAAGAGCACAGCAAAAGCTTGAAAAGGAACTGCTTGGAACTGCACACCAGGGGCAGGTAGGAACTTGGAACTCCTACTGAGTCAGGTGTCCAGCAAAAAAAATTTCAACACCACATACCATCCAAAGAATGCCTGGGTGCCTTATAGTGTGGTATTCGGATGTGCAGAATACAATCCAAAATTCCTCAGCACAAGGATAAACAAAAAAAATCTCAACATCTTGTCAAGGGTAAGTCAGCCCTAAAATGCCAACTTCGAGTAGACACAGGTGTTAGAATGACACAGGCTTTAAGGCAGCTATTATGGCCATGGAAATATAGAAAGATAGAGAGGTAAGGCAAGTCAAAAAAAGACACAATGGGAGGTATAGAAAAAGATAGAGAATAGTGATAAAATGTAGAAAGGGAAATAGAGGGCCATAAACCTAGAAATACACATGAGGGGAGATGCTAAGAAACCAGAGACATGGAAAAGAATAAGAATGGGAAAGGGAAATACTGAGAGAATATAAAAAGATGGACAGCAACAGGAGACAGAGAAAAGATGTGAACATAGACATTGAAATGCAGAGGGACAGGAAGGGAAGCTAGAGAAGTTGATTGATTGGTCCTGAGGGAAAATTGCCAGGGTGTGGGACTGAGCTAGAAAGCAACACGTTTTCTCTATCATATTGGTTCCATAATGATTTTCTAGCTTTAATATTTCTCCTATGTTTGCTGGTTGTAGAACTTTTATAAAGAACAGCTTTCCTCTCTCAACACTGAGGTATGCTGAAATACAGGTTGTCCAGAAATAGCAAAAAGTGCTTGTTTATTTTCTCTTTGTTTCCCATGCAGAATAATGAGATGGATCCTCAGCTTGCTAAGTAGGCATGCTCTACCACTTGAGTCTTGGCCCCGGTCTTTTTTTTTTTTTAATAAGATAGGGTCTCTTGCTTTTCCCTGAATTGGTCTCACCTTCATCCTCATTCCTCCATCTCCCATGCAGCTGGGGTTATGGACATGAGCCACCACACCAGGCATTTTACTTTTTCTTATTTTCTGTCCTTTTCTTTCTTTCTTTTTTCAGTGTTTTCTATATTTATGCTTTAAAAAATTTTATGAAGGCATTATTCTTTGGTGCTTGTGGTTTCGTATCTATGTTTAGAGAGAGGCACTACAGTTGGTTTCTATATCCTTTGACACAAGTCAGTGGTCTGTTAGGTTTGTTGCTTTCAGGTAGTCAAGATGTCCTAGCCTTGTCTTGTACAATTGTGCCTCAGTCTCAAACTCAGCCATTTCTCTGTTCAGTCCTAGAACTGTTAGTGAGAAATGGTTTTCAGGTACCACAATAGAGATGCTAGGATTGCTTGTTACTGTTGAATTACTATGGGTGTTTATTCTTTTTTTTTTTCCAGTGAATTCCTGAAACATAAGCATTTTGTGAGAAGACCAATTTACTTGCAGAACACAGGGCTTTTACTACAGCTTTTTTTTTTTCATTTTTCTTTTATTATTCATATGTGCATACAAGGCTTGGTTCATTTCTCCCCCCTGCCCCCACCCCCTCCCTTACCACCCACTCCACCCCCTCCCGCTCCCCCCCTCAATACCCAGCAGAAACTATTTTGCCCTTATCTCTAATTTTGTTGTAGAGAGAGTATAAGCAATAATAGGAAGGAACAAGGGGTTTTGCTGGTTGAGATAAGGATAGCTATACAGGGCATTGACTCACATTGATTTCCTGTGCGTGGGTGTTATCTTCTAGGTTAATTCTTTTTGATCTAACCTTTTCTCTAGTACCTGTTCCCCTTTTCCTATTGGCCTCAGTTGCTTTAAGGTATCTGCTTTAGTTTCTCTGCATTAAGGGCAACAAATGCTAGCTAGTTTTTTAGGTGTCTTACCTATCCTCACCCCTCCCTTGTGTGCTCTCGCTTTTATCATGTGCTCATAGTCCAATCCCCTTGTTGTGTTTGCCCTTGATCTAATGTCCACATATGAGGGAGAACATACGATTTTTGGTCTTTTGGGCCAGGCTAACCTCACTCAGAATGATGTTCTCCAATTCCATCCATTTACCAGCGAATGATAACATTTCGTTCTTCTTCATGGCTGCATAAAATTCCATTGTGTATAGATACCACATTTTCTTAATCCATTCGTCAGTGCTGGGGCATCTTGGCTGTTTCCATAACTTGGCTATTGTGAATAGTGCCATAATAAACATGGGTGTGCAGGTGCCTCTGGAGTAACAGTCTTTTGGGTATATCCCCAAGAGTGGTATTGCTGGATCAAATGGTAGATCGATGTCCAGCTTTTTAAGTAGCCTCCAAATTTTTTTCCAGAGTGGTTGTACTAGTCTACATTCCCACCAACAGTGTAAGAGGGTTCCTTTTTCCCCGCATCCTCGCCAACACCTGTTGTTGGTGGTGTTGCTGATGATGGCTATTCTAACAGGGGTGAGGTGGAATCTTAGTGTGGTTTTAATTTGCATTTCCTTTATTGCTAGAGATGGTGAGCATTTTTTCATGTGTTTTCTGGCCATTTGAATTTCTTCTTTTGAGAAAGTTCTGTTTAGTTCCCGTGCCCATTTCTTTATTGGTTCATTAGTTTTGGGAGAATTTAGTTTTTTAAGTTCCCTGTATATTCTGGTTATCAGTCCTTTGTCTGATGTATAATTGGCAAATATTTTCTCCCACTCTGTGGGTGTTCTCTTCAGTTTAGAGACCATTTCTTTTGATGAACAGAAGCTTTTTAGTTTTATGAGGTCCCATTTATCTATGCTATCTCTTAGTTGCTGTGCTGCTGGGGTTTCATTGAGAAAGTTCTTACCTATACCTACTAACTCCAGAGTATTTCCTACTCTTTCTTGTATCAACTTAAGAGTTTGGGGTCTGATATTAAGATCCTTGATCCATTTTGAGTTAATCTTGGTATAGGGTGATATACATGGATCTAGTTTCAAATATTATATTTTCATTTTCCTCTTATACTGAAATCATGATTCCTTGAAGTACCAACTTAAGTACAGAAAAAAAACACAAACAGCATTCCAATTATCCCTAACAACTCTCAGCCAGAGGATGCCACTGCAGATGGTTTCTTTTGTTTCTTTGCTTCCTTTCTACTTTCTAACTTGCTTTCTTGTATTCTTGCTGTCCTCCTTTCATTTTAGGGTAAACAAGTAAAATGCTAGACTTCAAATAATTTTACCCAACTTGGTCCATGCCACCTTTGGTATATATGTAGCCTCATTTCTTTCAGCTTGTATTATTAAATTTTTTGAATTGGTTTAATTTATTCTTTTTTATACATTTGTTTTACATAGGTAATACATGTAGATGGGTCTAAAGTCACATGAAAGACAAAATGCATTTAGAGTTTTGAGTTGTCATTCTAGATTTTTCTTCTCTCTTCCTCAATCTGTAATAACAATACTTTTATTAGTTCTTATGGATATGTTAACAATTTTTCATTTATTTAAAAGTCTGTTACCTTAAAAGTAATAAATCTTTGTCCATCATATGTGCAGTGTAAATTACTTCTATTTGAATTTGGTATTGATATTTTTGTTTGAAGGTATTCACCTTTTATACATTTTCATCATTCTTAATCACTCATGTGGGATTCATGAACTACCTAAAATGATGTCTTCACTTTAAGATTGTACAGAAATAAATCCAGGCAAATCTTTTACTATTTTAATTCGCTTACTATTTAGTATTGCTATCATTGATCCATCTGGAAATTTCATCTAACAATTACTGTAGCAATGGTCATAAAATAATTTATGACAAATACAGATTCTCCTTCTTTGGTAGTTTCTGTGTCAAGAATTGTACAAGTATTATCTCATTTAAACTTTACAAAAACCTTATTGATGGTTGAAGTTCCCTGAATTTAACAAATGACAAATTGAGTCAGGGAGGGGTTAATTGACTTTTCTAAGGTTATAGAATCTGAAGTGGTAGAGATATTAACTCCAGCACCATAGTAACAAAAATGAGATTTGTTAGTTAATTTGTATTTTCTTACCTAGAATGAGATCTAGTCGTATTTCACATGTCCATTGATCATTTACATTTATTCTATGATGTATTGGTTTTTTATACTCCTTGCCTTTCATTTTATTGGAATATTATTATTTATTGGTTTGGGAGAGGTTTTATGTACTACTTCAGAGCTATTATACCTGTATCAAATGTGCTGAAAAGACTTCCCCACACTGACTTCTCAGTTTTGCCACCTTGTGGTGAATCAGAATATGAATGTTACTTTTAGTAAAATCTATCAGTTTTTCCTAAGACTCTTTGTATTTTTTTTTTCCCTTTACAACTTGGATGACTTTTATCTTTCTTGCCTGATTACTGTGGCTAGAGCTTCAGTACTATCTTTTTATTGTTGTTCATTTATTCACATGTGCATACATTGTTTGGGTCATTTCTCCCTCCTGCCCCCATACCCCCCTTCCCCCCTTTCAGGCAGAACCTGTTCTGCGCTTTTCTCCAGGTCCATTGAAGAGTAGAAATAAGTAATAATGAGAAAGACATAGCATTTTTGATAGTTGAGATAAGGGTAGCTATACAGAGAGATTCCTAGCATTGTTTCCATGTACAAATGTGTTACAACCCAAGTTAATCATCTCTAACTGATCTTTACACTGGTTCCTGATCCCCTTCTCATGTTGACCTCTGTGGCTTTAAGGTTTCTGTATTAGTTCCTCTGAAGTGGGGACATCAAATGCTTTCATGTTTTGGGTTTTCTGCCTATCCCTATACCTCCCGTTATGTGCTCTCCCCTTGTCATGTGACTCAAATCCAACCACATTGCTGTATTTGCCTTAGATCTAAAGTCCACATATGAGGGAGAACATATGAATTTTGGTCTTCTGAGCCTGATAACCTTGCTCAGAATGATGTTCTCCAGTTCCATCCATTTACTTCTGAATGATAAGATTTCATTCTTCTTTATAGCTGAGTAAAATTCCATTGTGAATAAATACCACATTTTCTTGATCCGTTTGTCAGTAGTGGGACATCTTCGTTGTTTCCATACTTGGCTATTGTAAATAGAGCTGCAATAAACATAGGTGTACAGATGCCTTGGAGTAACCTGTGTTGCATTCCTTTGAATATATCCCCAGGAGTGGGATTGCTGGATCATATGGCAGGTCTAAGTTTAGATTTTTAAGAAGCCTCCAAATTTTTTCCACAGTGTTTGCACCAGCTTTCATTCCCACCAGCAGTGGACTAGGGCTCCTTTTTCCACCGCATCCTCATGAACACTTGTTGTTGGTAGTGTTTTTTATGATGGCTATTCTAACAGGGGTGAGGTGGAATCTTAGTGTGGTTTTGATTTGCATTTCCTTTATGACTAGAGATGGTGAGCATTTTCATGTGTTTTTTGGACATTTGAATTTCTTCTTTTGAGAAAGTTCTGTTTAGTTCAGTTGTCCATTTCTTTATTGGTTCATTGATTTTGGGAGAATTTAGTTTCTTAAGCTCCCTATATATTCTGGTTATCAGTCCTTTGTCTGATGTATAGCTGGCAAATATTTTCTCCCACCCTATGGGTGGTTTCTTTAGTTTAGAGACCATTTCTTTTGTTGTGCAGAAGCTTTTTAATTTTTTGAAGTGACATTTGTCCTTTCTCTTAGTTGCTGGGCTGCTGGTGTTTTATTGGGTAAGTCCTTGACTATACCTATTACTTCCAGAATGTTTCATGCTTCTTCCTGTACTAACTTCAGAGTTTCGGGTCTGATATTGAGGTCCTATATACATTTTGAGTTGATGCTAATACAGGGTGATATACATGGATCTAGTTTCAGTTTCTTGCAGACAGTTAACCACTTTTCCCAGCAACATTTGTTGAAGAGGCTGTCTTTTTTCCATTGTATATTTTTGGCAACTTTGTCAAAAATGAGGTGGGTATAGTTGTGTGGACTCTTATCTGTGTCCTCTATTCTGTTCTACTGGTCTTCATGTCTGTTTTTGTGCCAGTATCATGCTGTTTTTATTGCTATTGCTTTGTAAAATAGTTTGAAGTCGGGGATTGTGATACCTCCAGCATTGCTCTTTTTGCTGAGTATTGCCTTGGCTATTGTGGTCTCCTATTGGTTCAGTTTTGGATGATCATATGTATCTAGAAATCTGTCCATTTCTTCAAAATTTTCAAATTCATTGGAATATAGGTTCTCAAAGTAGTCTCTGATGATTTCCTGGATTTCTGTGGTGTTTGTTGTTATCTCCTCTTTTGCATTTTTAATTTTACTGATTTGGATTTTTTCTTTCCTCATTTTAGTCAGGTTTCCTAGGGGTCTGTCAATCTTATTTATTTTTTCAAAGAACCAACTTTTTGTTTTATTGCTTCTTTATGTCTTTTTTTTGTTTCTATTTCATTGACTTCAGCCCTTATTTTAATTATTTTTCTCTTTCTGTTTGTTTTGGGATTTGTTTGTTCTTGTTTTTCTAGGAGTTTGAGTTGTAGCATTAGATCATTGATTTGAGTTCTTTCTGATCTTTTAATATATGCACTCATGGCTATAAACTTTCCTCCTAGGACTGCTTTTGCTGTGTCCCATAGGTTCTGGTAAGTTGTGTTTTCATTTTCTTTAACTTCCAGGTACCTTTTAATTTCCTCTTTTATTTCATCAATGGCCCATTGATCATTGAGCAATGTGTTGTTCAGCTTCCAATTGTTTGCAGC
Source organism: Castor canadensis (assembly GCF_047511655.1). NCBI lineage: Eukaryota > Metazoa > Chordata > Mammalia > Rodentia > Castoridae > Castor > Castor canadensis. Next base: position 96,446,246 of record NC_133387.1, read on the forward strand.
TTTTTACTGTTGTTTTTGTTGTTGATTTCTAGTTTTATGCGTTGTGGTCAGATAGAGTGCATGGGATTATTTCTATTTTCTTATATTTGCTGAGGCTTGCTATGAGTCCTAAGACATGGTCAGTTTTGGAGAAGGTTTCATGAGCTGTTGAGAAGAATGTATATTGTGCAGAAGTTGGATAAATATTCTGTAGACATCAGCTAGGTCCATTTGATCTATGGTGTGATTTAGTTCTAGAATGTCTTTATTGATTTTTTTGTTTGGATGACCTATCTTTTGGTTTATAGGGGGGTATTAAAGTCTCCTACTACCACTGTGTTGGAGTTTATATATGTTTTTAGGTCCTTCAGAGTATTTTTGATGAAATTGGGTGCATTGATGTTGGGTGCATGTAGGTTGATAATTGTTATTTCCTTTTGTGTATTTCCCCTTTTATTAGTATGGAGTGTCCTTCTTTATCTCATTTGATCAATGTAAGTTTGCATTCTACTTTGTCTAAGTATTGCTACCCCTGTCTGTTTTTGGGAGCCATTGGCTTGGTAAATCTTCTTCCAGCCTTTCACGCTTGGCCAGTGCTTGTTTCTGTCGATGAGATGGGTCTCCTGTAGGCAGCAGATTGTTGGATCTTCCTTTTTAATCCAGTTTGCCAATCAGTGTCTTTTGATGGGGGAATTTAGTCCATTAACATTCAGTGTTAGTATTGATAAGTACATGGTTATCCTTGTCATGTAGTTGTCTTTGTTGATTAAGGATTTGATTATGTGTAGCTGAATCAGTGTTACTCTTTACTTTCTTGCCTTTTCTTCTCCTGTGGTTTGGTATTGCCTGCCCTTTCATGGTTTTGTTTGCTTTCACTTTCTGTGTGCAAAATTCCTTGGAGAATCTTTTGTAGTCATAGCTTGGTGGTCATATACTGTTTTAGTTTCTGCTTATCATGGAAGACTTTTATTGCTCCATCTATTTTGAATGATAGTTTTGCCTGGTAGCATATCACAGTATTGAAGTTATTTTCATTCAGTGCCTGGAAGATCTCACTCCATGCTCTTCTTGCTTTTAAGATTTCCATTGAGAAATTTGCTGTGATTTTGATGGGTTTACTTTGTATGTTATTATTTTTTCTCTCTTACAGCCTTCAACATTCTTTCTCTATTCCCTATGCTTGTTGTTTTAATGATAATATATTGTGGGGCAGTTCTATTTTGATCAAGTCTGTTCGGTGTCCTGTAGGCTTCCTGTACCTGAATGGGCATAGTTTTCTCTAGATTTGGGAAAATTTCTGTTATTATTTTGTTAACTATATTATGAATTACTTTTGCTTGCACTTCTCTTTCTTCAATCCGATGGTTCTCAAGTTTGGTCTTTTGATGGAGTCAGTGAGTTGTTGAATTTTGTTTTCACAGGTCTTGAGTTGTTTAACTCATAGTTCTTCAGTTTTTCCTTTAATTGCCATTTCATCTCCAAGTTTTAAGATTCTGTCTTCTGTTTGTTCTATTCTGTTGGAATGGCCTTCCATTTTGTTTTGTATTTCTGTTTCATTCTTTTTTCTGAGGTTTTCCATATCGTGGGTTACTTCCTCTTTAATATTGTCAATTTTTGCCCTAATTTGTTTATCTCTCTGTTTATAGTGATCTCTGTTTCAGTTTGGTATTTATTTAGGGCTCCTATGATTTCATTTATTTGTTTTGGTGTTTTCTCAAATTCTTTATTTTTGTTGTCTTGGAATATCTTGAGTGCCTTCTGTAGGTTTTGGTTGACCATGTCTAGTAACATCTCTGAAATTCTCATTAATTACTTGTAGGGTATCTTCTTTCAGGTTGTTCTTGTGGGCTTCATTGGGTTCCTTGGTATAGTTTACCTTTGTTTTGCTAGAATCTGGATCTGGGTACCTGTTTTCTTCATTTGTCTCTAAATCCTGTAGTACTTTATTTTTGGAGGGAGAATGATTTCCATCCCTATTTTTTCTTTCCATATTTCCACTAGGTACCATTTCTGTCCCTGGACTATGTGTATTTTACTATTAGCTGGGTTACAATGTTAATATTAACAAAACCATGAGAGAAGGATAAAAAAGAGAAAGTGAAGGAAAGATAAAAAGAAGAGAGAAGAGAGGTAAAAAAATGGGAGAGATAGTGGGTGATCAATCAGCAAACCAGACAGCTAAGTTGCTGTCTTAGTTGTTCTGATGTTACTCCTTTAGCATCCAGTCCAGTCTGTGAGTGTCTCTTAGGCAGGTTTGGAGCCCTCTAGTGGTAGCCTGAGCAGGAACCTGGTGGAGCGGTTATCTGGTAAGCCTGTAGAGCTGAGGCCTGGCTTGGCCTGAGGAGCAGCTGAGCTAGCAGGCTGGGGGATGCAGCTGTCTCATGCCAAGCTCCTGCCTGGCCCTGAGGGGTGGGGATCCAGGCAAGGTGGGGATCCAGCAGGGCCTAGGGGTGGGGATCCCAGTGTGGCATGGCTCCACTCATTCCTTGAGGATCTGGGGCCCAGCAGGTCTGGGGGTTGGGAGGCCCAAGGTCAGGGAGGATCCAGGTGGGGCATGGATCTAGTTGTCCCACACTGAGCTGGGACCCAGCAGGACCTGAGGGGAGGGGGTCTTGAGGGGCACAGATCCCAGCAGACTAGGGTCTGGCATGGCCTTTGGGGTGGGGATCCTAGTAGTGCATGGATGCAGCGCCCCTGGGGCCTGGTGCAGCCCAAGGGTGGGTATCCCGGCGGGGTGTGGATCCAGTGTGAGGGTGGGGTCCGGCACTGCCCTAGTGCCACAGAGCCTGGCTGAGTGGAGCAGCAGCTCCACTCAGGTATTTGGCAGGCTGACTGTTCTTTTATTAGATCGTGGTGTGGAGAAGCCTTCCACGATCTAAGGGTTTAAAGTGTCATATTTTTGGCTTTCCCTGGTGCTTTACCTCAGCCAAGCATGTCTCCAGCTTCTTAGCAGAGTCCCTTGTTCAGGAGCTCATGAGGTCTGCAGCTGTGTCCCAGTTGCTATATTGGATCTTTATGAAAATAAAAAAATTATTAACCACTTTAATGGGTTTATTTTCTGATCAGTAGCTGAAAGGTTGAGAATGTATAAGAAATATTGTAACAAAATGTTAAAAGGAAAAATATAAACATTGCTCTCCCACCTCCTTGAAACATATTTCTTACAGAGTGAAAGTTAAGGAGGAATAGTTCTGACTTCAGAAAGTATCCTTGGCCATGTGTGTGAGTTCACAGCTTTTATGCAAGCACTGGAGGCTAAGGCTGGAGGATTACAAGTTTAAGAAAAGAAGGAAAGAAAGGGGGAGAGAGAGAGAGGGAGGAAAAGAGAGAGAGAGAGAGAAGAGAGAGAGGAGTGAAGGAAGAAAGAAAGAGGGAAAGAAAGGAAGGAAGAAAGGAGGGAAGAAAGAAGGAAAGAGCAAGATTGATAGAAAGAATGGAGGAAAAGAGGGATGGAGGGGAGGAAATTAAAGGAAAGAAAAAAAGGAAAGGAAAGGAAAAGACAAAAAAGATTTTCAGGTATTGTTGACAACTTTTTAATATGGACATCTTATCTTACTACAGAGTAGCCATGCATGCAGTTGACCTAAGTCCTTGAAATAACTGACTTGTCATGCTTCATTTCTCCCCTTCATGGACCAGGTTATGGTATGGAGTGCAGACACTATCAAAAGCCAAAGGAGGAGACACTAGAGGGCTCTAGGGCAGACTGAGGACCATGGTTCCCACACCCTGCCCCTGGTGCTCCACAGTAGAAATGAGAAGAGCCCCTAAGTCTCAAAAGACATCTCCTATCCTCTAATGCTAGTGTTTGAACAGACACATAGGTAAGAAGACCACAGAAATGAGAAGGGTAGTGTGAGAATGTGAAGCCTTTCTGGAAAGAAGGGAATGAAAGGATATGCTAAGTCCTTAACAAAGATTATTTTTTTCAGATAGAAAATATTGTTGGTTGGGGGCCCACAGAGTCTCTGTCCAAATCTCTCATCATGATCATTGCAGGAACAAAGATTTTGTGTACTTTTAGGACTGGTGGGAAACAAAAGTGAATGATAGCTGGGAGTGTCTATGTTGGAGGGTTCCTAACAGGGGTTGTGGCCTTTAGTAAAGGGTCATTACCTGCCTGTCTCAGTTGGGTTTCCCCAACAGGTGAGCCTCAGACATTGAGCATAGGTGGTTCATGTGAGAGGTGCAGGAAGACTAGCAGGAATGAAGCAGGGAGAGGAAGGCAGGCAGGAAAGCATGCTCTACTCACCAGCTACAAAGTGAAGACTGCAGCATTCCAGAGGTTGAAAGGTTGAGAGATGATTTCAGGAAGTTACTTGTGTTGTTTGCTCTGGTATGTTGTGTGGCTGACCATGTAAAAACAACACAATTTGAGGAACCTAAGTGATCTGATGGTCAGGGAGCAGTGAACTGGGGTTCTTGACTAGAGTCAGAACACTGCAAGGAAGAAACTACAGAGTTTGACTATGTTCCTGTTATCTGCCTAAGTTATAAGGACAGAGCACAAATGAATATACAGTGAAATAACACCAATGTGAAATAAATTAAAAAGATGAGCAGAAACTCCTCTGAAGTGCTACTTGCTGTATAGTTAACAATAACTGTTAATAGGTGATCACACAAAATTCAGCTATTTTTTTGTGTTTCAGTATGATCCCTATCGAGTATGAGCTCATTTTTAACAAGAAATAAAACCATCATATTTTGGTTTGGATATAAAATGTCCTCAAAGGCTCATGTAAAATATTGGTTGCCAGCTGATGGGTTTTGGGGAAAGTGTTTGGTACATGAGGGCTCTAACCTCAAAAGTGGGTTAATCCACTGATAAATTCATAATTTGATGTCATTATTGGGAAATGGTGAGCACTATCTGGTGGGGCTTAGCTGGATGAAGTTGGTCACTGGGGTGTGCCCTGGAGGGGTACATCTTGTCCCTGCCACCTCTTCTTTCCTTCTATTCTGCCATGAGCTGAGGAGCTCCCATCTATAACATGCTCCCAGCCATGATTTTCTGCCTCACAATAGACCCTGAAACAAGTGAACATGAACTGAAACCTCTGAAACTGTGTGCCAAAAAATCCTCTTTCCTTGTTCAAGTTGATTTTTAAAGTATTTTGTCACAGCAACAGAGACACAGATTAATAGCACACAAGGATTTTGTTTTTAAAGAGTATTATGGTGGTCCAGGTGCTTGTCATATCTAAGATGCTCATTTTATGGTAACATTCAAAACCAAGAAAAGTTAAAAGTAAGTTTCCTTTGGCTGGGTAGTCTAAAGTATGAAGTTGGGTCATACATGAAGTCTCCCTTTATCATGTGTCAAAAATCCCAGGTGAAATGTAATAATAAGCAGCAATGTGTTATTACCAAGAAGTTTCCCAGGAAGCATGACAAATGGAGACTTTAGGGTATCTGTCTATCTATCTATCATCTATTATGATCATTCCCATTTCTCTCCCTCTCCCTTTCTCCCTCTCCCTTTCCCCTCCCTCTCTCTCTCTGATCTGCATCTAAGCTGGCCATATATTATATATATCTATATCTACATCTATATCTATCTATTTCTATCTATCAGGTTTAGACAAGTAAAGATCTTTAGATCTTTAAAATGAAAATGAGAGGATTTATGTTGCAGAGTTGAGCAGGAGACCTCAGTGACCCTGTCCCTGGAGCTGGAGGAGAGTGGTTATCGCACAAAACAGGACACAATGTTTCATGAGGAGTCTGACCAATAAAGAATATGAAGGTTCTGTCAACATACCACTCCTGTACAATGTGATTCCATGAATATCATCTAAAATGCATTAGCTGTTTTGCAAAGCCCATTGTACTTTTGGTTTCATATTGGACTTGAAGTGAATTAAGATCCTCAGGTATTTTTCACAAAAACTGCTGCCAAGCTGAGTTTACTCCTTAAGACACTAGTACAATTGATTAAAAACACCCCAGGGTAGAAAATGTCAAACATGGAGGAGACTCCAAGGTGGCGACTAGAGGGAGGAAGCAGAAAGCGTGGTTCCTAAAGTAAAATCTTGGAGAGACACTGGAGATATGCCTGGAAGGAAAAACCACCAAGAAGAAGCAAAACTCTGACTCCTCCACACCCCCAGCCCATGCATAGCATCCCCACTCCATGTTAAATGGAGATACCAGGAGGGCTCCTGCACCACCAGACACCAACTCCCAGACTGCTTGGAAGATGCAGATCACCAGGTGAGCTAAGTGGCACATGGTAAATCAGCATAGCCCCCCTGGACAGACTGACCCCCACCCAGGGAAAAAAGAGGGAAAAAAACCAATCTGAATAATAAACAAGTAGCTAAAAAAAAGACATTTAGCAAAGAGGGCGGGACACCCTGAGCTTTGGAGAGTGGGGGAGGGGCACTCCCCGCTTGAACTGTGAATAAACAAGCTGGTGGGAGAAGGCAGGAGTGGCAGCACCTCCCCCACAGTGTACTTGGAGAGGGGGAGGGTTGTAAAAGTGGCCAAAGCATAGCATGCTCCACTGGAGAGTGGGGAGGGACACCTCCACACATGAACTCTAAATAATAAAAAAAGACTGCAATTGTAACAGGCAGGTAGGGCTGCATACTGGAGAAAACAAAAGAGGCATGTGGCCAGGAGAACGCTAAACAAACAAAGCCTGCAGGGCTAGGTGAGTGTAAAGCTCATTCCTCAGATCTGTATAAGTAAAGCCTGCCATAGCAAAGGCTGACAGTAGGTGGCAGGTGAGCCATAGCCCCAAATAGACATGCACAAAGCTGTCTCTAGACTCTTTTTTTGTTGTTGTTCTTTTTGTCCTTTGATGAGACAATGACAGAACTAGGACTGGATGCTGAAGGACTAACTGAAACTGTATTGCATTTAAGTTTGGGATTTATTTGTTTTGTTGTGTTTTGGTTTTTGGGTTTTTTGTTGTTTGTTTGTTTGTTTTGTTTTTTCCCCTTTGATGAGACAAAGACAGAACTTCTTCCCAGATACCAACACCAGGACTGGAGGATGAAGGACTAACACCACATTTATTAAGACTGAAACTTTATTGCATTTGAACTTGGGGATTTTCTTTCTTTTTTTTTCTCTTTTTCTGTTTTACGATCCTCTGTCTCTCTAATGCCTGTATAGCTCACTGTTGATTAGTACACTACTTCTCCCTGTTTATTTCATTGGCTCTATTTTTATTGTGTATGTGTGTCTGTGTGTCTGTGTGTCTGTTTGTTTTTGTTTTTTTCCCCCTTTTTCTTTACCTTCTTTGCTTTCACTCTTCTCTCACCCTTCCACTCTAGAAAACACCATTGTTATTATTGCAAGATAACAATACAGAATTACACACAGCACAGGGACAGTAACAATAGCAAGGGCAATGATGGGAAGACACTTTCCCCCCAATAATAAATCAGCACAGGAACCAGAGGGAAATGAAAAAAAGGGATACCCAGATCCAGACTCCAACAAAACGAAGACAAACTATGCCAAAGAACCCAATGAAGCCCATAAGAACACTCTGAACGAAGAAATCCTGCAAGTAGTCAATGAGAATTTTATAGAGATGATACTGGATATGGTCAAACAAAATGCACAGGAGACACTAAAGAAATTCTAAGACAACAAAAATAGAGAATTTGAGAAAGCACAAGAAGAAAGAAAAGAAACTATAGAAGCACTGTATAAACACCAAAATGAAACAAAGACCATGATTAATAAGGAGATAAATGAACTCAGAATGAAAATAAGCAATATCAAAGAGGAATAGACTCAGGATATAGAAAACCTCAGAAAAAAGAATGAAACAGAAATGCAAAACAAAATGGAAGGCCAATCCAGCAGAAAGGAACAAGCAGAAGACAGAATCTCAGAACTCAAAGATGAAATGGCAATTAAAGGAAAAACCGAAGAACTATTAGTTAAACAACTCAAAACCTGTGAAAAAAAAATGCAAGAACTCACTGACCCCATCAAAAGACCAAACCTGAGAATCATGGGCATTGAAGAAGGAGAAGAGGTGCAAGCAAAAGGAATGTGTAATATATTCAACAAAATAATAACAAAAAATTTCCCAAATCTAGAGAAATCTATGCCCATACAGGTGCACGAGGCCTCCAGAACTCCAAACAGACCTGACCAAAATAGAACTACCCCATGGCATATTATCATTAAAACAACAAGTACAGAAACTAGAGAAAGAATATTGAAGGCTGAAAGAGAGAAAAAACAAATAACATACAAAGGTAAACTCATGAAAATCACAGCAGACTTCTCAACAGAAACACTAAAAGCAAGAAGAGCGTGGGGTGAGATCTTCCGGGCACTGAATGAAAATAACCTCAACTCTAGGATACTCTACCCAGCAAAACTACCATTCAAAATAGATGGAGCAATAAAAGTCTTCCATGATAAGCAGAAACTAAAACAATATGTGACCACAGAGCCACCACTATAAAAGATTCTTCAAGGGATTCTGCACACAGAAAGTGAAATCCAACATAACCATGGAAGCGCAGGCAGTACCAAACTACAGAAAAAGAAAAAGCAAGAAAATAGAGAGTAACATCGATTTAGCTACACACAATCAAATCTTCAAACAACTAAGACAACTAAATGACAGAAATCACCACATACCTGTCAATACTAACACTTAATGTTAACAGACTTAATTCCCCTATCAAAAGGCACTGTTTGACAAACTGGATTAAAAAGGAAGATCCAACAATTTGTTGCTTACAGGAGACCCAACTCATTGATAGAAATAAGCATAGGCTTAGGATGAAAGGTTGGAAGAAAATTTACCAAGCCAGTGGCCCTGGAAAACAGACAGTACTAGCAACACTTATCTCTGACAAAGTAGACTTCAAACCTACATTGGTCAAATGAGATAAAGGACATTCCATATTAATAAAAGGGAAAATAGACCAAAAGGAAATAACAATTATCAACCTATATGCACCCAATGTCAATGCATCCAGTTTCATCAAACATACCCTGAAGGACCTAAAAGCATAAATTAACTCCAACACAGTGGTCGTGGGAGACTTTAAAACCCCACTATCATCAATACATAGGTCATCCAAACAAAAAATCAGTAAAGAAATACAAGATCTAAAACATACCAGAGATTAAATGGACCTAGTTGATGTCTACAGAACATTTCATCCAACTTCTACACAATATACATTCTTCTCAGCAGCCCATACAACCTTCTCCAAAATAGATCATGTCCTAGGGCACAAAGCAAGCCTCAGCAAATATAAGGAAATAGAAATTATACCGTGAATTCTATTTGATCACAATGCAATAAAACTAGAACTCAACAACAAAAATAATGACAAAAAACATGCAAACAGCTGAAAACTGAATAATTCATTCTTTAATGAACAATGGGTCATTGATGAAATAAAAGAGGAAATTAAAAGGTTCCTGGAAGTCAATGAAAATTGAAACACAACCTACCAGAACCTATGGGACATAGCAAAGGCAGTCCTGAGAGGAAAGTTTATAGCCATGAGTGCATATTTTAAAAAGACTGAAAGATCTCAAATCAATGACATAATGATATATCTCAAACTCCTAGAAAAACAAGAACAAGCAAATCCCAAAACAAATAGGAGGAGAGAAATAATAAAAATAAGAGCTGAAATCAATGAAATAGAAACCAAAAAAACCATACAAAGAATTAATGAAACAAAAAGTTGGTTCTTTGAAAAAATAAACAAGATCGATAGACCCCTGGCAAACCTGACTAAAATGAGGAGAGAAGAAACCCAAATTAGTAAAATCAGGAATGCAAAAGGGGCAATAACAACAAACACCATGGAAATCCTGGAAATCATCAGGGACTACTTTGAGAACCTATATTCAAATAAATTTGAAAATCTTGAAGAAATGGACAGATTTTAAGGTACTTATGATCATTCTAAACTGAACCAAGAGGATATTAATCATCTGAATAGATCTATAACACAAAATGAAATTGAAGCAGCAATCAAGAGTCTCCCCAAAAAGAGAAGTCCAGGACCTGATGGATTCTCTGCTGAATTCTATCAGACCTTTAAAGAAGAACTGATACCAACCCTCCTTAAACTGTTCCACAAAATAGAAAGGGAAGGAAAACTGCCTAACACATTTTATGAAGCCAGTATTACATTTATTCCAAAACCAGGCAAAGACACCTCCAAAAAGGAGAACTATAGGCCAATCTCCTTGATGAACATTGATGCAAAAATCCTCAATAAAATATTGGCAAATTGAATTCAACAACACATCAAAAAGATCATTCACCATGACCAAGTAGGCTTCATCCCAGGAATGTAAGGGTGAGTCAACATATGAAAATCAATAAATGTGTACACAAACACAAATCCTTCTCAAAATTAAAGAGCGTATTTTAAAAATTGTAATATGGCCAAGTGTTTTTTCTTTGAAGAAAAATGCTACTATTCAAATAGCTTTTACTGCCAAAGGAGTCACAGAAAAACCACTTACTAATAACCCCTCACCTTAATACCATACAGTAAAAATCATGTTTTCCACATTTTTCTGTATATGTGCAGAGATACATAGCAAATCAGTGTTATGTTTTTCAGAATTATTACTTCATAAGAAAAAGCCAAACCCTAGATATCATAAACACCTTCAGCAAGTAGCATAATACAAAATCAATTCACAAAAACCAGTAGCCTTTTTTATATACGAGCAGTGAACCAACTGAGAAAGAATATAGGAAAGCAATTACATTTACAATAGCCTCAAAAAGTAAAATACTTAGGAATAAACTTAATAAAGGAAGTGAAAGACCTCTACAATGAAAACTATAAAACATTGAAGAAAGAAATCAAAGAAGACTAAGAAAGATGGAAAGATTTCCCATGTTTACAGATTGGAAGAATCAGTATTGTGAAAATGGCTATATTACCAAAAGAATTCTACATGTACAATGTAGAATTGGACATCGATGGAAATACCCATCAAAATTCTGTTGACATTCATCACAGAGAGTGAAAAAGCAACCCTAAAGTTCATTTGGAAGCACAAAAGACCACAAATAGCCAAGGCAATACTGAAGAAAAGAGCAATGCCTGAGATACCACAATTCCTAACTTCAAAATATAGTACAGAGCTCTAACAATAAAAACAGTATAGTGCTATCACAAAAACAGACATGCAGGCCAGTGGAACAAAATAGAAGACCCAGATATGAATCTACACATCTATGTCCACCTAATTTTTGACAAAGGCTTCTAAAACATATCATGGAGAAAAAGACAGCTTCTCAACAAGTATTGCTAGAAAAACTGGATATCTGCATGCAAAAAACTGAAACTATATCCATGTTTTTCACGCTGTACACGTATCAACTTAAAGTGGGTTAAGTGCATTAACATAAGACCTGAAAGTTTGAAGCCAGTGCATGAAAGGAAATGGAATACTTTGGAATTAGTAGGCATAGGCAATGACTTCCTAAATAGAACTCAAGTAGCTCAGCAACTAAGAAAAAGGATTGACAAAAGGGGACTACATGAAATTCAAAAGCTTCTGCACAAGAAAAGAAATGTCACCAAATTGAAGGCGCAGCACACAGAATGGGAGAAAGTCTTTCTCAACTATACATCTGCAAAGGATTAAACACCAGAATATACAGGAAGCTCAAAAAACTAAACTCCCCAAAAATCAATGACCCAATGAAGAATGGACAAATGAACCGAACAGATCCTGTTTTGAAAGAAAGAATTCCAAATGGCCAAAAAAAAAAAAAAAAATCCCTGGCCATGAAGGAAATGCACATTGAAACCACATGATGACTCCACCTCACTCTTGGTAGAATGGCTTTCATCAAGAGCACAAACAGCAGTAAATCTGGTGAGGATGTGAAAGAAAAGGAATCCCCAGACACTGTTGGTGGGAATGTAAATTAGTACAACCACTATGGAAAACAGTATGGAAGTTCCTCAGAAAAGTGAAAATAGAACTGTCATATGATCCAGCAATAGCACTGCTAGGAATTTACTTGAAGGAATGTTAATCAGGTTACAATAAAGGCACCAGCACACCCATGTTTATAGTGGCACTATTCACTATAGCTAAGCTATGGAAATAGCCAAATGCCCCACCACTGATGAATGGATTAAGAAAATGTGATATTTATATACAATGAAATTTTGCTCAGCCATAAAGAAGAGTGAAATTTTGTCTTTGCAGGTAAATGGATAGAACTGGAGAGTATCATCTTCAGTGAAGTTAGCCAGGCTCAGAAAGCCAAAGGCCACATATTTTCTTTCATATGTGGAATATAGGAGGGTGGGGAGTACAGGGGAGGGACTGAGATTACTGAGTAGCAATAGAGTAAGATAGCAAGTAGACTAGTAACTGACGTCACGCTTTCTCTGGCCACTGGAACCAATAGACACATGCATGGATGAAGTCTAAGTTTTGAAACAGGACAGAGACTGTGTTCTCTAAGTTACACTAAACTCTCAAGAAAATCGTTGTTTACTATGATAGCATGACACTTAGGCAGGATAGGTTAACTTAAACTGCCTCTCAGTCTATTCTGCACCATCCAGCAAGTTTGGTTTTTCTACCTTAAGTGAGGGATATTCAAAAGTTAAGATAATAAGAAAGTGCTATAACATAAGACAGAGGGAAGTACACTCTAAATCCTACCCTTTTCAAATGTCAAATAAGATTCAGGATCAGTACCATTCACAAACATAGGAAATGCAAACAAGTCCTAGTCAGTTATCCAAGCTCATTATTTGACAGTGGTGTGTGTGTGTGTGTGTGTGTGTGTGTGTGTGTACAATCTGCTGATGGAGAGTTAAAAAAGACAGCTAGCATTAACAAAAGTTTAAAAGTATAGAAACAATTCTTCTATGGTCTAAATTGTTATTAGAAAATAGTGGTTATTTCCTATATGGGCTAAGCAAGTTAGTGCAATACTTTCTAATGATAGATGACATTCTATTTCTCAGAATAAAAGGTGATGTGAAATTTCCTTTTCTATCATGTTCCCTGGAAATAATATATTGATTTAAAATGTCACAAAATCTATTCTACAACACTCATCCGTTCTGATTTTCCTACCTTAATGGACAGAAATTCAAAAGTTAAGATAATGGGGGTGGAAATTCTATAGCATGACAGGAAGGCAAGCATAGTTACTGTTGTCATCAGTCACACTGGCTTCTCTGGGATTAATACTGGTGAAAATTAAAAGAAATGAGAACAGGTAGTAGCCAGTTCTTCATGCTGTTATTTGTAAGTGTGTAGGACTGTGTGTATACATATTTACATGCAAATAAATGAATATATATATAATCTGTCAATGGAGACCAGTGTAAAACTGGTGATTGACAGTCTACTTTCTTCCAAGTTGGAAGATTTTTGACTGCCTACAATTGTAACAACAATGGGAAAAAGGGCATAGGAATTCTTTACTATGACCTCCCAGTGGAACGTAGTCCCACCAGGATGTACAATACATACTTAACAAGTGGCAGAAAAGAGAAAAAATATACAGCAACAGTCAAAGCATACCTTACCCCTTGGGCCTTGGAAGGAAAGTGACTACATGACAATAGGAGCCGAAAACCCTCTCAAAACTCAATTCCTTTGAACAAAGTAAATAATCCCTACAACGGTGAGTCAGGTCTGATCTTTCTGCCTGAGGCACTATCAAGGGAAGAAACCCAGCCTCTGTCTTAGAAATCAACCAATTGCTTACCTAGAAGGACCAGGTACCTGGACGGAGACAAGGCTCTTTTCTTCTGTGCACTTCATCAGTGCCCCCGTGGCAGCTGAAAGCAGGCCCTGTCCAGAGGAAAAGAGCCAGGAGTACTGAGAGCTCTGAACTGGAGCAGGCTGAGCACAAACATCATGAGAGGCAGAGCTCTGGATAAATCTTGCCTGTCCCTTTGTGGAAACAGAGACTCAACCTACAATTCAGAGCTTCATATGTTAATGCTGCTGACATGGTAGTGTCCTGAAATAAAACGTTTTCATTACTCACCTGAACCATGCTCACATACAGATGTAAGTAGTCTTTGAGTCAACTCTGACAAGGTTTGAAACTAGTTTATTGAAAAGAAACTAAGATCAATGATGAAGATTACATCTGACAATCTTCACAAGTAAATGGATGTGTATGTGTGTGTGTGTGTGTGTGTGTGTGTGTGTGTACATAAGTCAATTTAAAAAAAAAACACAAGCTGGGCTTCGTGGTCCATTCCTAGAATCCCTGATGCTGAGAGTCATGAATCTGAGGCCATTCTGTGCTGCATAGAGTTCCGGTACAGTGTGGGTTACATAGTGAGAATCTGTCTTCAAGAAGAAATACCTGAGCACATTCAAATATTATTAAAAAAGCTTCCGCAGATTGGGTATAAGTCAAAGTTTAAAAAAAGAACTAATCCCACTTCATGCAATATTTTGGACATACTTAGTCTAAAATTTTATTTCTTGCTTGTCTGAAATTAAATATATCTGCACATCCTGTATTTTATTTGACAACCCTAAGCTCAGAATGTGGTAGATATAGTAACTGACTTAGACTGATTAATAATCAATTAATTTTAGTAAATAAGGATGCAATATAAGTGGCACATTACAGATTTTAACCACCACACTTATAAAATTTTTTGGATTTATACTTAGAAGGCTCATTAGGGTAATTCACTTTCTACAGCATTGACAGCTAGGAAATCAGAAAGGTGGTGGACTTTGGTTGTTCTTCCTTTGGCTTATAGTCCATAGATGCTGGGACACAAGTCTGCTGCAGGGGCAGCTCTGATTTCAGAGGTCCCAGGCCACATGAAGGAGGACTTCAGTCCTCGTAAGATCTAGTGCCTTGGACCCCTGAATGCCCTTGCTGAAACCAAGGCTCATGGTTAAAAAGGAGGAAGGGGTAAATTGTGATCATGCCGGATTTGAAAGAAATTTCTTAAGAGAGAAAATGAGAAAAGAAATAAATGCTACATGAATGAAAAAGGTCAGTACTATTACAGAATGGAAAGATCTGTGGAACACAATGGAAAATCCATGAGGAGATCCACATCTATTTAAGATTTTGAATTATGATGAGATTGTCTGTGCAGGTCAGCAAGGAGATACTTGATTGCTCAATACATTCTCTTTTGGAAATTGGCTCACCATATGGGAGCAAAGGTTGCCAACTTGCTACTTTCACACTTAAAAAAACCCACAGATTTAGGTTAAAAACCCCAAAGCAGAAAACATTAGAACTCAACACCAATAAGGGTGGCAAGATATGATTACTCTATACCCAATGTCAACAGCAAAAGCTGACGTGATTCTCTTATATGTGGAATTTAGAGAAAAACAAGCAAATAAACAATAAGAAGTTGGATGTTTAAGACAAGTACAAAAATTTTAAAACAGCAACTGTTGTAATGAAAAATTGGTAGATTTTATTTTATTAAAAGCAACACAGAAATTTCTATTCTCCCAAAGATGACAAAAATAGATAGTTAATGAGGGGGAAGTATTTACAGCACATTTCATTAAGTTTTTTAAAAATTTCTTTTATTCCTATGTGCATACAATGTTTGGGTCATTTCTCCCCCTTTCTCCCCACCCCTCCCTTTTCCATTAAGTTTTAATATTTCTGTAAGAGCACACAAAACCTCTTACAAAACAGTAAAACTGAATACTCCAATAAAAGAATTGGCAAGGAGTATAAAAACACAATTCACTAAAGAAAGAATGGAAATGGCCAGTGAATTGTAAAATAATACTAGGTCTCATTACAGATAAAATGCAAATTGAGTTTTATAATATCATTTTTGAAGCATATTGTTTGGCTTAAAGTCTCTACCACTTCAAATTCCATAACCTTGGAAATGTCTGTTATCCCTTCTCTGCCTAAAAGCTGATCTTCCATGAAATTAGGAGAGATATAATAGTCAAAGAACTAAAGAAGCCAATCTGCAGAAAAATCACAACAAGCAAACAAACAAAATAGTCACAGCAAAGAATGAGCAGTGGCCCAGTCCACCTGGGGCAGCATAGGAAGGAAGTCTCTGCTTCACTCCAGAAGAGGAGTGTGACCACTGTCGCCAATCTGCTCTTGACACTGTGCTGCATCCTTTTCCTGCTCAAGTTGCCATGCAAACACCACAGACCTGTCCCATTCAGTTGAGTTCCCCTCTGTTTATAAACTAAAGGTCCCTGGCTCATGAATCACTAAAAAATGACAATTGCCTATGTAAAACAAATGTAAATGAAAAATGGAACCAATTCAAAAAATTTAGAAATACAAGCTGAAAGAAATAAGGCTACATAAATACCAAAGGTGGCACAACCATGTAGAGTAAAATTATTAATTTTTTTCAGTACTGGGGCTTGAACTCAGGGCCTTTACCTTGAGCCACTCCATCAGCCCTATTTTTGTGAAGGATTTTTTTGAGATAGGGTCTCACAAACTATTTGCCCGGGCTGGCATCAAACCACAATCCTCCTACTCTTAGCCTCCTGAGTAGCTAGGATTACAGGCATGAGCCACCAGCACCCAGCAGAGTAAAATTATTTGAAGTCTAGCATTTTACTTGTTTACGCTAAGATGGAAGGAAGATAACATGAATGCAAGAAAGCAAGTTAGAAAGCAGCAAGGAAGCAAAGAAACAAAGAAATCATGTCCAATATCCATCCTCTGGCTGAGTGTTGTTAGGGATAATTATAATGCTGTTTGTGTTTTTCCTGTACTTAAAATGACACTTCTAGGAATCATGATTTCAGAATAAGAGGAAAGTGAAAATATAACATTTGAAAAATGTACAAAAAGTCCTGTGCTCTATAATTAAATTTGTTTTTTCAAAGAAATGCTTAGATTTCAGAAACTCACTGAAAAAAAAAGAAAAGTCTAAGATTCCGTAATAATTCAATAGTAACAACCACTCCTTGCATTTATATTGTGATAATCTGAAAGCCATTCTCCCAAAAATTCTCAGGCTGAACAGAGAAATGGCTAAGTTCAAGACTGGGGCAAAACTGTACAACACAAGTCTAGGACATCTTGTCTACCTGAAAGGAAAGATGCCAACAGACTACTGAGATGTGTCAAAGGATACAGAAACCAACAGTAGGGGCTTTCTCTTGCCGTGGATATGAAATCATAAGCACAAATAATGTCTTCACAAAATTTTAAGAAAGATAAATACTTAAAAAACACATGCACTCATGGATAAAACTAAAAAAAAAAATCTATATTCATAAGAAAGAAGAAAAAAGAAAAAGCCTGGTGTGGAGACTCTTGTCCATAACCCCAATTACTTGGGAAGTAGATGTAGGAAGACCAAGGTCTGAGATCAACCCAGGCAAAAGCAAGAGACCTTATCTTTAAAAAAAAAGACTAGGAAAATGCTCAAGTGGTAGAGCACCCTTGCTTAGCAAGCTAAGGAAACATCTCATTATTCTGAACAGAGAAATAAAAAGGAAAATAAGCAAGCATTTCCTTTACTATTTCTGGAGTATCTGTATTTCAGTATAACCATGAGGTTTAAGAAGGAAAGTTGTTTTTTGTAAAAAGTGTTGCAATCAGCAAATGTAGCACAAATATTAAGTTTAGCAAATCACCATTATACAATCCACATGATGGAAAAAATGTGGTGCTTTTTGCTCAAGCTCCACTTTACTTCTCTAGCTTCCCATTATGTCCCTCTGTCTTTCCTTGTCTATGTTCATATTTTTTCTCTATTTCCTAATGCTGTCTTCTCTGTATTTCCCTTTCCAGTTCTGGGACTATTCCATGTGTCTGGTTTCTTACTAACTCTCTCTCTATGTCTTTCTAGGTTTATGTACATCAGTATGTTTTTTTTTTATCACTACTATCTACCTTTTTATATATCTCCCTTTGTGTCTTTTTTGACTTTGCATATCTCTTTGACTACCTCTTTTTTTCATGATCATAATAACTATTTTAGAGACTTTGTTATTCTAACACCTGTGTCCTCTCAGATTTGATATCTCTGGGATGACTTTGCACAATGTTGAGATTTTTCTGGATTTTCCCTAAGCTGCAGAATTGGACAACTAGATTGTATCTTGCACATTTGAATACCATGTTATAGGGTACTTTGAATGCTATGCAATGTTGAGTTTTTTTGCTGGATACCTGACCAAATAGGAATTGCAAGTTCCTACCTGCCCCTTGTGTGTAGTTCCAACCAGTTGCCTTTCAAGCCTGTGCTCTGTGTGTGCCACCCAGGGGTCACTCCAGAGCCAAGGCAGAGGTCTACTCTGAAAAGTAATACAAGAGTTTTAAGTTAGGTCTTTTCCTTGATAGTGTGGGTGGCTTATATTCTTCTTTATGCTTTTATGGATTTCACACATTTTCCAACAAAAGAATGCAACACTGTGTAATTAAAGTAGTATTGAACAAAATAATTGTATTTGTTTTTAAAAATAAGAATATAACTTGCAAACATCATAAAGGGTTATTTTGTGCCAGGTACTTTCTGTTCATTATCATTCTTAGAGGTTAGGATAGCCTTTTTCAGTCTCTGTAAGACATTAAGGCAAATACAGATCCATAAACTGAGATTCTTTCACATTCCCCCTCCTCTCTGCCATCTCAATGACACTTTCCAATTGCAGGGGTCTTCTCCAGTCCTCTGGCTAGTTAGGCAGGGCTTCACAGACTGCTGTACAGTGCTGTGATTTTGCTACTGTGTTATCTGTCACTGGGCCAAGCAGTGAGAGAACAGAAGCCACCAGGTTCTCTCTGTGTACCACAAGCTCTATGGTGAGAGACACTGTCCCCCTCCTTCACAGTTTAGGCTCCAGTCCAGCCACTTTCACTGCACCTGGAATTACATGGGAGCCAGGAAAGACTGGAGACAGACAACAGTAGCACTACCCCCAAAACAAGTACAATTATTTTGTTTAATATTAAATTACAAAAAGTGTTGTGCTCTTTTGTTTGAGCCATGAAAGCATGAAGAGGAGTATAACCTATCCACACTGTCAAAAAAGCCTGACTTAAAATTTTTACATTTTCTTCCATGTTCCATAGAGACATTTAAATACTTGAGAGCTAAATGTACACTGATTCATATTTTATGTTTTTTGTTTCACTGTAAATAGTTCACTTTTATGAATGAATCCTCAAAATGCCACTTTTAAAGCTTTATAGTGTATCAAATGATTTGTCTGTTCGTTTCATTTATCAGTGACTTTGTCACCACTGTTTCTGGGGACCCTATTGAGAAGCTGACATAGCTGTCATCTCCTAGATCGGATGCTCTGGAGACACTGAATTACTCAGGTGCACTGATCTCCTGTGCATTGCCTGAGAAATGCCTCATAAAGAATTTCGTAAAAACAACAACAACAACAACAAAAAACTATGAGATGATTAATCCACTTTCCATGCATTTCTCTTGAAACTGCATTTGATTAAAAACAATAATGATCAAATGGTGACTTTTCCCCAGTAGCTGTGAAGAAGATGGAGAGGGTTCTGTTATATCTTGAAGACAGTCAGCAGAACGTGTTGACTGATATAATCTGGGGCGTTAGAGAGAGGAATTATAGATAACTCTGAGATTTTTCATCTCTGACTGGAAGGATGGAATGCCATCCACAGAGCCAGGTCCACAGGAGGAGCAGAGTTTTTGCAGGTGTTTTAATGAAGGAACTGTCCTTGCACACTACGCAGATGTCCTGGGTCTTTGCTTAGATTGTGACAGATTTGTCATTCTCGTGTTTTCACAAATGCCGTGTCTCCCAGTGGTCCCTAGATTTTTCTGTAGGAAATGATACACCTGGAGACCTGAGGAGGAAGTTAATAAAGAAGATGAAGTTAACGCTGAGCTTAGTCAGATGTAGAATGTGCAATTTGCAGGGCATCTTTGAGTTCCTTGGATCAGACATTGTGCACATGTATTTTGTAAACCTTGTATTTGCCAGGTCATTTAGAATGACCTTCCACATGCTAAATGCTCTTTATGCAGAAGTGATATACATGGAAACAGTTGAATAGAATGTTCTCAGAAGAATTGTCATGTGACATTAAGAAACTGTCTAAAATGCAATGAACATCCGGTACAAAGAATATGCTCTAAGGCATAGCTTGATTGATTTAAGAAAAATCTCAACATGAAATGTTTAGTTGTTTCTCAGTTGGTCTTCTCCAGCTCTTATATGGCAATACTTCCACTGGCATCTTCTGGCTCAGGGAACCTTCTCAGGAATCCATTAATTTCTGCCTCCTCAATACATGTACATACATGAATATAGCAAGGAATCATTAGTTTAGGTTTTTAGTTGTTTTTGGTTACATACTAAATACAAGAATGCTGTTGCTATCATTATTCACTAAAATATGCAGACCATTTGAGTGCTTGATTATGTATCAGAAAACAAACTTGAATATTCCCTTTTCAATCCTTTTCACAGAAAGACCATGTTCTCTACGTGGGTACATGTGCAGGAAAGGGCTCTGCATCTTCATAAGCATGCAGAGAAGCCTCACTCCCTCTTCTCTTCTTTGTTCTCTATTCCAGTGCTGGCTGGATCAGTGAGGTTTGGTGGGGAAAATGGTAAATTTTAGTAACAACCATACTAGACTTTAAATCCCTCTCTGTGATTAACAATGCTTTTATGATCTAGGGTGATGGAGAGTCTCTGTTTCCCAAGTTCCTCTCTTAAAAGCATGATAGTATCTAATTCACAAACAACTAGAGTTCAGGATCTGACACCTTAGCCCAGGCCAGGTTATCCTGGGAGGCCCTGAGGACGCAGAGCACAATGTGGCTATTGGAGGCAAGGCAGTGTCTGGGTAAGTCTTGAACCTTCCTTTCTATCCATCATAGATCATGGATAATGCTTCTATGTCTCCAGCAAGTTGACAATGTGGAGTGCCATGACAAAGGTGACAGTCAAGGTGCACTTCTTGATGCTTTTCTATTGATAATAAATGAAGTTATAGTTCTGCATTTATTTCAACAAATCCTTAGAACCCAGATGTTGGAAAAAAATTGATTGCATAAGATTCTCTGCAGATTGATTCTAAGTAAACACTCTATTTAAACATCAAATTAAGTAGGACACTTCCATACCTGGTGATTCCAGGAACCCAGCAAGTTTTTCCACTGGGCACTTTTTTCCCACCAGTGTGTTGGGCCTAGAGTCTTCTCTCAACAAGTACTACTATGGGCTGATACTCCCGTGGGCATTGTCACCTCTAATTCGAATTTCTTGCCTTCCCTAAGCCTCATCTTACTTTTCTGTAAGTAAGGTCTCTCCAATCCTATTCCCCTAACCAAATTGGTGCAAAAGTACAAGAGGATTTATGATGCAACTACTAGGGATGGTGGGTGTCACTGCTGATTGTCTGGCCTAAGGGCTAGTCAGGGTGATCAGCTAATTGGAAGAAAGCAGAATGTGGACATTATATTCAGTTTACCTTTCTGGCTCATGCAGAGCTGATAGAAATTTCTGTCTGATAAACGTCCCTGTAAGAGTCACCAGTGCCCTGCCTACCCAAGGGCACTGCAATGGCACTGGTTGCAATCATGAGTAACAGTGTGGTCTTGAAGAGGACTTCTCTCTGTCTTGTGGAGTGCTGAGCTTTGTCCTGGGCAAGAATCTCTTACTGTCAGCCATGACAGTGGAATCAGGTGCAGCATGAGAAAGGAGGTAGAAGAGGAAGAAGGAGCAGTATCCCATGAAGGTCAAAGATCTCAAGACAGTGCCCTGGGAAAGAAAAACAGAACTATGATAGTCAGCCACGCTAGGTGAGTGGATGCCCTGGGGTATCCATAGTCATCAGTGACTGAAACTGCACCTAGGAAGGCTGTGCATCCTGCCTCTTCTTAGGGATGAAGACACAGGTACAAAGGGCATGGAACTTGCCCAAGGTCTCTGAGCCCAGACTGCTGACTTTGAGCCTGTGTTTCTTCTTGATTTTGTCTCTCTCTTGTTATCTAGAACACTGACTTTGTTCACTATAATATGCATTTTTGTGTCACATGCATGAATTTTATTATGTGACAGTTCAGATCACACATTCCTTGGTGATTTTTCTCTTTTTAACAGTGCTGTGATTTCAAAACAGGATCTTGTGCATGTTAGGAAAATGCTTTACCATGGAGCCCCATCCCTAGCTCCTGATTCTTTCTGAAGCATACGTTTTCCATCACAGCCAGAAAGCATCCCTTACAGTGGGTTGTCTGGACACTTTCCCATGAAACCAGGATTGTCTCCTCACTCCTCACTTCTGCATATTCACATCCTAGGCTTAACAAGGACAAGGAGTTCCAGCAGCCACTGGGGTAGTGAGAAGACCCAGGAACATCAAGGGCTTTTCTTGATCAGGTCACTCTGTGCACACTGCTGACCCTCACCCTGGGGCTGAGGTGATGTGATTGCCTCTCTATGGGAATGTCTGAGGGACTGACTACACGAACTGTGGGACACAGCAACATAAGCAGAAGCCCAGTCACATCAGGGCTCCTTAAAATGGCAGCCAGTTCTAGGGAGTTCTGGAACCCATGTTCAGGAACAGAAGCTTCTAGACCCCTGTGTGGACATAGTGTGGAGAAAGTTGTCACCAGGAGAGGAGGGAGACGATTAGGTGGTCACCTTTCCTTGTAGGTGAACACAAGACTCTAGAATAATGCTCTTGTCAATCTCCTCCATGTCAGTGCTGGAAGAGCCAGCAAAAAGCAGGCTGAATAGGTCCCTCATGTCCCCACTGTTGAGACCATGTTTCACCTGACCTCATCCCAGGGTTTGTTCTGATAGTGCCATTCATGCTCATTTCTGTGTTGGAGGCCTGGTGTCTTGATGGAGGGCTGGCTTACTTCAGGAGTCTCCCCAAGGGACATTGCAGTCCTAGTACCTAACCGAACTCTGTTTGATGCACTGTTCTTGGTTCTTGGTCAATGACCAGGATCACATTCACCTGACCAGCTGAAGGATCTTCCCATTTCTCTGATGAGAAAACAGAGACCCAGAGGTCTAAGGTAACATGGTAGGTCAGAAATGAGGTGGGTTAGCAAAGCTAACCTGACAGGCACCAATTCCAACTGCCCAGGAGTTTCTCTGTCCCTTCAGTATTATGAGCTCAGGCACTTGCTCACTCAACAGTGTCGCAGTAGCTCTGTTCCTCATCCTCCTGTGAAGCTGGATGTCTTGGACCAGGGCTTCAATTCACAGGGTAATTTGTCACTATGGCAGAGGTTGCTACGGGGCCACCAGGACCAACATGGTATTTCCCACCAAGTCCTGTCTAGAAGTGTGAGCCCAGGTCCCAGCCATTACCAGACAAAAATGTGACATACTTATAGGGCAAAGGCTACAGGCTCTCAGAAACAGGTCCCAGGATGCCCCATTCTCTCTGCCCCCAATGCCTGTCCATCCTCAAGTCTCATGCCAAAGTAGGGGATGGAACCTTTGATTATACCCTATCGCATTGTATGGGGGACAATAAGCAAAGCCCAGGGACCTATGCTGATAGCTCAAAATGCCCCTCGGCCACCCAAGGCCTCTCACTCAGAATAGTATTGGAAATAAGACAACCTCTCTGCAGAGCTCCCTCTCCTGGCACCTGAGAACCCAAACTGTCTTTGTTCATTTCTCAGGTATGAAGGGTACTTCCAAAGAATTTGGCCTTGCACACCATTTCCCTATAAGTTCTGTAGGCCCTGGGCCTGGTGAATATAGCTTATCCTGTTAAGATGTCAGCCAGCTTTTCGATGTGCATTAACCTGCCAGGTACCACAAGCCATGTCTAATGGGACATTCTAGGCAGACAGGTGTGAAGTTCTGTTAGAGCCCCCTCCACTTATGCTTGCCTGGTGCCCGAGGCCTTGGGCATCTTCACTCACCCTATGGACTCTCTTGATATTCATGCACACGGTGGCCCCTTTGGAAGTCCCTCCTTGCCAGGATTGAAGATAGAGTTAGCAAGTCCCTCCTACACTCAACACTCACCTGTCCAGTTTCTAAATGTTGTGCCTGGAGGTGTCCTGGTTGGCTGTGCCAGCACTCCTGACACCTTCTGTGGCAGGTCTACCTTATACCTCTGCCCCAAAACTCACTGATGCGGATCCTAGTCTGGTATGCTGGCTTCCCTGTACCTGTTTCCTCATTGATCAAATTCATATAACCAATCACCTGAGTCATGGGGTCAATGAGGAATCAATGTCTCCCTCCTGCCATTGATGGTGTCCTGACTTGCCCCCATGGCCAAAAGCACCTCAAGATTCCTATACAATCTTTTTCTTCCAAGGAACTCATTGTCTTCCATGAAGTCAGCATGTGAAGTTCATCACCTCCCAACTGCCAGATGAGAAAATGGAAACAGAGTGTGGTGATAACTCGATCAGGGCCCTACAGGAAGCACAGGTATCAGGGGTCCAATGACCGTTTATTCCTGAGCAGAGTACTTCCCTCTTGCTCCTCAGGGAGTGCCAGGGATCCAAGCAGAGCTGAACTACGAAGGGAGAGGAGCAAATTGTCTCAGACTCCTGCCAGCCCGGTCCTCCTCAGGCTACTATTCCCTGAAGAGGTCCAAGGCTTTTTCAAAGGTTAACCGTCTCTATGGTTCCCCAGCAGAAAATTGCCTTTTTCCAGTTGGGATTATGAATTCCCAGGAGTCACTTCTGGCTAAGCCACTCCTGGTGAGATGGATGGTGGGGAGATTGAGGGTCAGGCCGGGGACCAAGGGATAAACAGGGCAGGATGTCAGCTGAACCCAAGGGCAGAAAGAAGAGGGACTCAGTGCTGTGGCTGTGGACTCTGACTGTCCAGTCATTGTGACCCTGGGAAGGATGTGTCTGGTGTCTATGCAGGAAATCTGATCATAGCCCTTTTCTTGACAGCAGAAAAAGGAGAAGAGGGTGTCCCCCATCCACTGTGTGGCATATCCAGGCCACCTTGATCCAGTGCTCCTCCACTAGGGCCCTGTCTGCAGCCTTCATGCTTGGGTCCCCGAGGCAGTTGGTCATGGTACAGGTGGTCACCTGTGGAGTGGTGAGGCTCCACATGGGCAAGACACCCTTACTCTTGCTCAACAGTGACAATGGAATCAGGTGCAGCTAGAGACAGGCAGAAGAGGAGGAAGCAGACGTGATCCCATAAAGAGCATAAAACATCAACAATGGGCACAAGGAAAGTACTATTATAGTCAGCCATGTTGGTTGAGTGGAGGCCTAAGGAAGGCACTTTCAAAAATGGTTGAACTGCACCTCCACTTGGGGTTGAAGACGTAGGTACAAAGAATGTAGAACTTCCTCAAGGTGTGTGAACCCAGACTGCTGCCTCTGAATCTGGTCTTCTACTTGATTCTGTCTTTCTCCTGGTGTTTAAAACACTGACTTGGCTCACTACAATATGCATTTTTGTGTTACATGCGTGAATTTTAACCTATGACACTTGAGATCACAAATCCCCATTATTTTGTGATATTTTTCTTTTATTATCTGTGTTAAGATTTCAAAACAAGACCGTGAGCATGATAGGAAAACACTTACACCGCTGAGCTCCATCCAAGCTCCTGATTCTTCTGAAGCATACTTTTCCCACCATGGCCGGAAGGCATCCCTTAGAGTGGGCTGTCTGGACACTCTGCCCATGAAACAAGACTTTTGTCTTCATTCCTCATTTCTGCCTATTCATGACCTAAGCTGAACTAGGACAGGGAGTTCCAGCAGCCATCGGGATAGTGAAGAGACCCAGGAACATCAAGGGCTATCCTTGATCAGGTCACTCTGTGCACAATGACCACCCTCACCCTGCAGCCATGTGTTATGGGGTGAAGGGCCTTGCTGACTATCTGATTCCTGAAATACGCTGTAATGATCTCTAGCAATTTAGAGTCCTCAGACTCATCCTAATCCTGGGTGTGTTTTTCAACAGCACTGTGAATAACAGCTGGAGCACTGTCTTGGCAGCTGACCTGGATCAGAACAAGACAAGCTATCAAGACAAGGCTCTAGAGTGGATACCAATTTATAGTGGCCTAGAAACCTCTGGGACCAACTCAGCCTGGAGCACAGGGATCATCCCTGGGCTGAGGGGGCCTCACTTTCTCCTGACTCCTGAGAGAGGCCCCTGTGTAATCAAGCGGGCGCTTTCCAAATGCTCCCACCCATGTCACCCACAACAGACTGTCACCTCTTCCCAGATCACATTAGAAAACCCGCAGGGTGACAGGATGATTGAGTCTGCTCAGCAGATGGACTTAGTCCAACCCCAAGGGAGAATGGAATAGCTGGATGCCAAGGGGCCTTCTGTTTGTCAGGCGTGATGTGGGCCAGGTGCTATGGTAGTGGTCGGCACAGCACTGACTTCTAACTGCCTCAGGTCTAAGGTCAGAATACAGGTGGGAATCAGAACCAGGGCTATGCAGATGGCTGCTGTTCACAGCAAGAAATTCAGTTATGGTGGTGGGACTCCTGATGACTCACGGCAAATGACTCATCTGTAGCTGGAAACCCAGCATCTGAACCTTAGGCACTCTCTTCTGCTGGCCTGTCTGTCCTTCCTGACCACTAGAATGTCAACAAGAGAGCAGGGACATTGTACAGGGTTCCACGCATGCTTGCAGCTTGGCTGAGGGAGGACACTTAGGGGCTGACCTGCCATTTGGTTAATCCAGATGTCCTAGGACATGGTGCCATTGTCCTCATTCATGCAAACATAGATGATGTAACTGTCCTCCTCCTCCAGATGCTAGAGAGACAGCAAGCAGAGGGTTCTAGGGAGCCCTGAGACAGGGTGCTTGTGGGTTCATGTTCACAAAGGAATTGTGGAGCCTCATACTGAGGAGAGTTGCTGGACGCCAAGATAAAGTGGGTGCCTTTCTGTGGGGATGACTGGGAGGCTGACTGCAAGAACTGTGGGAAACCGCATCATCGCAGAAGTTCAGAACCTGCAGGGTTCCCCAGCATGGCAGCCACCTCTACAGGCTTCTGCAACCATGTTCAGGGATTTAAGTTTCTGGACTCCTGTGGAGAAAGCTGGCACCAGGAGGGGAGGGGGACAATCAGGTAGTCACTTTCCTTTCCTAGTCATTGCATGAATCTAGAGCAATGCTCTTGTCAACCTCCTCCATGTCAGTGCTGGAAGAGCCGGTCGAATGCAGGCTGCTTGGTTCCCTGATGTCGCTGATGCTGAGATTACGGCTGTACCTGACCTTGTCACATGGCTTTCTGAGGGAGCTTCTGCTCATACTCATTGTTGTGTTGGAGACCTGGTGGCTGGTGGGAGGTGCTGGCTTTCTGCAGGGGCCTCCCATATACATATCCCAGCCCCAGTATCTAACTGGGCTCTGCTTTATACACTGGTCTTGGTTCAATTGCTTGATACAATGGCCAGGAACCCATTCACCTGGCTATGAGGGATCACCCTCATTTCTCAAATGAGAAAAATGAGTCTAAAAGATCTCATGTCACACATGCCAGTCACAGGGTACATTTGAGGTGAGGTGAGATGCCAATACCTGACAGGCTCCCTTTCTCAATTCCCAGGAGTTTCTCTTTTACTTCACTATCTGGGCTCAGGCACTTACTCGCTCAAGATTTTCACCATGGCTCTGCTCTTCTTGGTCTTCAGTGTGAACCTGGCCATGCTGGACTGTGGTTCCAATTGACAGGAATGCTTCTAGCTATGGCAGGGTGGCTGTGAGAGTACCAGGTGCCACACTCTGGTTCCCCTAGTGCTTTTCTGGAAGCTTGAGCCCAAATCCCACCAATTCTCAGGCAACAATGTTACATAGTAACAGAGCAAAGGCTGCAGGCTCTCAAGCAGGTCCCAGGTGTGCCCCACTCACTCTGCCCCCAGTGCTTGCCCAGCTCCATGTCAGTAAACCAGACCAGAAAATGTTCATTTGGGGGAAAACAGTAATTCCCAAGCTTTTAAAGGAGACTGATATTTGAGATGACTTTGACTTCCCAGGCCAAAGAGAGGACAGAATGATGACAGGCCTGGGTTAATACACAGTGGCTCAGGGACCAGCCTCTAAGTCTTTACTCTGGGGGGGCTCAGCAGTCTTCTCACTCCCACCCAGTCTCCTCTGTGTTCTCACAGCTGGGTTCAAACAATCAATGCCAGGAAGCACCCTTAGATCCCGCCTCAGAGCCCCACCTTCCTGTGGATGGCCCATCTTCTCTGCACAAAGTGTTCCAGTATGGCAAGAGGCAAAGGCAGAGGTAAGTGTACTACTGAGAAACCTCCCAAGGTCATCCCATTAGTCATGGCAATATCTGCTCACCTTCCTCCTCTTCTCCAAGTTAACCTTCTCATTTAGAAGACACACAGTGGAATTGGTTAGAAAATAGCCCCTCCACCATACAGGCCTCCCTGCCTCATCCTGCACTACCAAGGATGACCACCAGGGGAAAAGGAGCAACACACCTGGATGGGGACCTGAAGGCCCTTTCAGATCTGACCAGTGTTGCATGGGGTTGTAGGATCAGGGTCCTTGTTGTTCACAACTCTCTGAGGACATCAGAGACTGAGGCTTCAGGTGAAAAAGGGCCTGCTTCTCCCACATGTCCCCTGACTTTGGAGAACCTGTTGTTAATCTCTATGGTCACCACCTGATGGACTTGCCAATTCCACTTGCTGCTCTAAAGTCAAGCATCACCAGTTAGGAGGGTGTACTGGTTAGAACCTTGGCAGTTGGGAGGCTCTCATGTGTGCTAGAACTCAGGGGTCAGCAAGGGGCCCTCTCTGCTTATCCACAGTTCCCCAGCCTTTGGTTCACTCACATGGACGTGTTCTTTCACACTTATTGTCAAGTCTCGCCAAATCAGTTAGAAATATGCCCACAGAGGAAATGGCACCTATGATGATACCCTGTGGCATTGTGTGGGATATAATAAGCACAGTCTAGGGCCCCCATGCTGAAGGCTTCTTAGCCTGTTCCTAGCCCCACCAGGGCCTCAACTCAAAATAGTCTAGGAACCAAAGAAAACTCTCCTGAGAGCATCCTTTTCTGGAACCTGAGACCACAGTCTGCCTCTGCTCACTTCTTAAGCTGCGATTTCACACACCCTCAAGGTACTTGGCTCTGCTCATCACCTCCCCATAGATCTGTAGGCCTTGAGACTGGTGGCTACAGATCATGTCACCAACATCCAAGCTGATCAGTTTGAATGGACCTGCCAAGGTCCATAGGCCATGTCTGATGGGGCACAGCAGGCAGTGGGGTAACGTGTGAAAGTGCAGTGGAGTCTCCTCCACTGCTGCTTCAGGGTACCCCTGGCTTTATGCATGGTCTCCTGACTTTCCCTGCCACAAGCAATTGGTGGCTTACCTGCAGCTCAATGTGCCTGACTAGATGAAAAGTGCCACACCCAACTTCTCCTCTCCAGGCTGGAGCACCTGGTACTGAGTGAGGAGAAGTCTGAAGTTGAGGAGCTGAGGGAGAACATAGAACAGGAAGAGGGGTCTGTGCTGGGCGCCACGTCCAAGAGGCTACAGAGCTGCCATTGGGCCTGGATAAGCAAGAGACAAGGACCCCACAGGGGGTGTGATGGGGTCTGTCAAGGCATCCTGTTGTGGGTTTCTGTGGCAGACTTTTCTGCCTTTGGAAAGGCTCAACACAAGACATTCTTATTGGGAATCTTATCTTATCCTGCATTTCTATCTCCTCCAGTGATTTGTCTTGGAACAAATACAGAACTAGTGCCCTTGAAGCCCTGGTTCTGGCACATAACCCAGTGGCAGTACCATCATTAAGTCATGGCTGCTGACATCACAAGCTTCAGAGGCAGAGTCAGCTCTAACACCTGCGCTGGAGCAAGAGCCAACACAACTTCTAGCTTTAGAGCCCCAGTCATGTCCTGCACAGGCTCCAGAATTGGATCCAGCTCGTTCACAGACCCTTGAGCTTGAGTCAGATCTGGCACCATTTCTATCAAGGGGCCCCTCTTTGAAACCCCTTGTGTCCATAGAGAGCAGAGTGAGCCAGGAGAAGCCATCCATCATGGTCTTCCCTCCACACCTGGTGGCAGCACAATTCACATTAATGGATGCTGTGAGTGCCTTAGGAGGGAAGGGCAGGTGTGGGCTTCCTTCTGACCTCTGCTGCCCAGACCTGCCAAACCGTGGCCACAGGCAATTTCCTGTCCAAATCCCAGCTCCACTATTGCACACCCACAAAGTGGGAACGTTTCTTAAACCTGAAGCCCTATTTCCCCTTCAGACAGTGAACTTGGCACCAACCCCCAGTGACTATGAAGGTTCAGGGATTGTAACAGGGGTGTAGCCAGGCCCATGGGACACCTCTCTCTGTCCAGGAGGTCTCTCTAGCCTCAGCACTCACTAAGGGCCTGATGGGCTCTAGACACATGGTAGACAAAGGATTAGCAGCTGGTTGTAACAAAAATGGTGGGCAGAGAAAACAGAATATTTGCCTCGGGGAGGCCAGAGGTGTCATCTTGGAGGTGCAAGGTGAATCACTTTCTGGTGGGTGGACTGAGATTTTTTTTAGAAAATGCCACTCTCCCTACCCTGGATCATTTCATTTAGGTGATTCATGTGTTGGGTGTCCTTGGTGGTCAGGGTACAAAACCAAGACACCCTCACAATGCTTGGGTCACATCCACAACTTCTGAAATTCCAACCTACACCTGGAATCCAACTTGGACCAGGGTCTGGTAGTTTCCATCAGTGCCAAGTAACACTGACCTTGTCCCCAGGAGCTGTTCAAGAAGATGGTGCTCTACCAATGCTTGGACTACATCTGATTCCATGGGGACAAAAAAGGGAAGGGGCATGTGACACCCACCGTTCGTGCCATTGTCATGCACTTCAACTAAGTGACTACCTGTGTCATCAAAACCTGCCTTGAAGACCACAGCATGGATGCTTCAGACAAGGCCATGGTTGTAGAGCACTGGATTGAGGTGGTCTGGGTATGTAGCAGGAGGGGTTGGGGACACAATTTTCTTCCTCTGTTCTCAAGATATGGGCTATAGTCAGATTCCCTACATAAATGGCAGACATGTCCTTCCCAGAGCCACACTGGCTGGACAGTCATAGTTCACAGCCACAGCAGTGAGTGCCTCCTCTTGTTCTCCCTATGGGGTAGGCTGACAAACTGAACTGCTTATCCCTCTACCCCTTGCATGTCTCTGGAGCTCTCCACCATCTGTCTCATCAGGAGTGGCTCATCCCCAGGGTCTGAGGCAAGAGTAGGGAAGGATCCATCCATGCCTTACTGAGTCCTCATTTCCCGGAGTATCAAGTCCTGAAGAATTTCTCCCTTTGTGCCAACCTCACTACTCTGCAGAGCAAGGCCATTCACTGGCTGAAGGTGACATGAAAGAGGTCTTCAGGTAGGTGAACTTCTCTCCTCAGTTGTGCCTGGGCTGCCATCATCCCTCAATGATCCCAGCTTCAAACACTGAGGGCAGGGGCTGCTGAAATCCACATCTGTAAGTATGAACCCAGGGCATTAAATCTTTGATAAAGTTTGGCTTCCTTGCCTGTCATAGAGGACAGGGCCATTTGGGAGATTTTCTTATCTTACATTGTAGCCACAGAATTCTGTGGATTTAAACCAAAATAGCATCTTTCAGTGGAAATAGATGAGGGCCTTGTTGTATAAGCAAGAAGGCCTTACTCCAGACCCATGCACCCTTTAAACGGAACCATTTGCAACAGTGGAACCATTTGCCAAACCTCTTCCTGGTCAACTTGAGTCTTGGTACCAAAAGAAAGTAGATTCCCACTCATATCTTTCCCCAGCCTTCCAAAGTCTCACCTTCCCTCTGCTACTCCTGCAGGAAGAGCTTTCAAGCATTCCAGAAGACATCAAAGTCTTTGCCTCTTGATGCCATTCATTTCCTGAACAGACAGCTGCTTGTTAAGGTAGGTGGAAAGCTAAGTGCAGATGGCAATAGGCATGGGGGGAGGGATATTAGTTCTTATGTGAAAATGTTTTTGTATAGTTCCAGGCCTGTCTCATATGGATTAGTGAAGAGGGATCTGTTTAGTGCTTAAGCAGGTAGGGAACTGTTTAGGAAAGGTGGCCCCTAGTAAAGGAATGAAGTTGAGGCAGCCTGTGTGTTTGTGGAGAGTAGAAGAAGCAGCTGGATGGGGCAGTCTGCTGCTCCTTGTTGGTGTTTAGCATCAACCCACCTGCTGAGTGGGTAGAAGAGAATGAGGTTGCTTCCATAAACCATCCTATCTTTTTCCCAGGAAGCCAGGTCCCTTTCACCATCTGTGCGGGCTACGCATACCAGGGGAGTGGCTTGCTTCGGAATGTGGTATCACAGGTGGCCTGTGGACCAGGCAGCCATAGAAGCCACCTATCTTAGACTGATACTCCAGACCAGGAAGAAGATCTGAGTTCATCCTGCCCTAGAGAAGACATAGTGATGGTCACAGAGAGCCTAGGCAGGCTCCCACATACCCAAGAGCTGTGGAGAGCCCAAGGGTCTAAGAAATACCTGAGACCCATGAAATCACCATGGGTTTCTGCTACAACACTCCAGAAGATTCCACATAAAAGAGGTAACAGAGTGTCCTGGTCTAATTGTGAGCCAGAGATTGCCCCAGGGAACTCACAATCCCAAGTGGACAAAAAGGCATTTTTGTGTTCAGGAACTTCATGATGTACTCCATGGAGACAGGAAGTCTTTGGCACAGCCTGGGGCCTCTTCAGGGGGCAGGAGTTTGAGACACTTTGTCTCTCTCCCTTTGTGGCTCCGCTGTGCTAGGAACCTTGGCACTCAAAGGGGCTGGAGGACAGAACACTCTTAAGGAACCAATGGGAGCTGTACCCCTCCATCCTTAGCTCCATGAAGGGCCCTGTGCATGTCACCAGATCTTGCAGGATCTATTTTCTCACCTGCCAATAGGAGAGATGATGAGCCCAGGTACTGACTCCATGGGAGACAATGAGTTGGTAGGGAGAAAAGGAATGTACTGGAGACCTGTATTAGACTTCCATAGCAGCATTCTCCATGTAATAGTTAAAATTGTACTGAATATTGTACTTGACTATATATAGTGAGTACCTATGCCTTGATCCTTATATTATATGGTCTTTTAAAGCATCATTTGAAAGGTACACATTAAGAGTTTTTTGGGTCAAAATATTTTGTGATGCATGCAAAGGCAGTTATTTTGTTTTATTAGAAAAACAAATAGAATGCATGCCACATATTTTATTTCCAAAAGTAAATAAAACTGCCATACATATATATATATATATATACACACACACACACATATATATACATTCACTTGATAAAATCAAGCAGACACATTTTGAGTTCAATTGCCTAAGCTATTTGCATTTTCATTTTCAGCAGTATGAATTCTCCATAAATTTACCAATTAGTAACTTCCTTATTTATTGGAACTACATTTCAAATCTATATGTGAAAATTTACTTAAATGTTCAATATTTTTGTATTTTCTTTCATCAATTGTTATAACTATTTCATATTTAAATATGATTTCAATTAAGACTAGTCTCAAGTATAATTAATTTTATAACCTAACCATTTTTGTATGAATTAAAAGGTATTTTCTGACAAATACAGTCAGAATTTTTTTTTTTGGTGCTGGCATTTGTGTTCAGGGGTTTTCTCACTTGAGTCACTCCACTAGCCTTTTTTGTTGGGTATTTTCGAGATAAGCTCTCCCAAACTCTTTATCTGGGTGGGCTTCAAACCGTGATCCTCCTGATTTCTGCCTTCCAAATAGACACGATTACAGGCATGAGCCAATGGCACCCAGTAAGAAATTTCATCTTTTGTATATAAAGTTTAGGACCAAAGTATTATTAATGTTAGAGAAATTATTAAGTATGATAAAGACTTAATATTTAAAGCCTGTAGAATAGTAACTTTTTAAAAAATACATTTTAGTTTACTTTTTCTTACCAAGTAATGAAAAGTACACTAAAGAGAAACAAATATCTTCAGATTCACTTTCTTTTGTGAGTGATTGTTAAGATAACCTTCCATTTCAGCAATTCAATGTACAGCTGGATCACTGGCGTACATCTGCTCTGTAGTAAAAGTTATTGGCTGAAAACAACTCTTGTTTTCACAGTGGAGACAACTCTTTATTTACTTTTGAATCAAAAGACCACTTATTGAGCACATATGCTGTATTAGAAATGTTCCTCCCTCTTTTCCCCCTCCCTCCTTTCTTTCCTTTCTTCCTTCATTCTTTTACTCTTTCAGCTCTCCCAATGCATATCCTTCTCTCTCCCTCCTCCTTCTCTCTCTCGCTCTCTTTCCTCTCTTCCCTCCCTTCTTTTTCATATAATAAAGAAAAATATTTTAAAAACAAAAGTAAAAAGAATTTTATCTGCATTATCTAATGCAATTATCAATCAAACTTGTTGAATTCATACTGTTATGCCATTTTAGACCAAAGGCTAATCAACCAAGTTCCCATAAGCTGAAAGGGAGGAAGCCAGAGTTCCATGTCTCTCTGCCTACAAAGCCCAGGTTTTCCTACAACATGCTTTACCATGAAAAAAGGAATATGTCCACTCTATTGATTCTATCACAGTTGTATCTATAATTTAAAGAAAAAAAAAAAACCTCGTCCCAGGGTCATTTTAGTGATATCATTACATGTATTACATACAAGCACTTTATACACGTTCATATGTGCACAAAGCCAAATCTTATTATAGTGTCCATGCTCTCCTTTGGTATAAGCATTTACACTAAAATCTGTCATAAAATTTCTACATCAAAGACCCCTCACATTCTTCTTTTTTTCCTAAACATTCTTATATCATTCCAGCATGATCATTTCATGCTTTCCTTCTATTACTGTGGAAATCTATTCTTCCACCTGAGACAGTAAAGTTTGTTCTTCCACTGAGGGTTTTCTTGATTGAAAAATGACAGTGATTCAAACCATATCAAAAATTTAAGATGACTTTAATGTCTCTGAATTTTACTTTATGCTCATAACAAGTTCTTTGGCTGAGTAGATCAAATAAACTTAAGTTTTTGGTGCTCTGTTTATCTCAAAATAAGGATGTTAATGTAAATCAATTCATCCTCACAACAGCACTAAAGGGAGACCAAAATGAAACATGATATGAAAAAGCACTTTCATTAAAAATGCCACTGAAACATGTGATTATTATTATTATTATTGTCATCATTGCTATCATTCACAATTTGTTTGCTAGTACTTTGTCCGGAACATGACCTTTTGGTCTCATAAGACCAAAACGTGCACTTCTTTTTAGGACTTTAGCATTTTGCAGTTGAAATTACATCCATGACAATTCAGGGTGGATGGATTGCTCCTTTGTGTTCCCTTTGCAGTCTTCCTTGTTCTAATTTGCCTGGACTTCCCAAGGGAAATGTGCTTTTCACACACCCAAGTAGAAGGAGTCCTGGCTCAACCTTAGCATGTGGGTCAAGACAAGGACTTTGTCCCTGGAAAGATGCCCTGGGACTCCTTAATGTTTGTTCTTTGTCATTCGACAGTATCTTTGCACTTTATCAACTACCTGATCCTAAGGGGGAAGAAAGGGAGCATGAATGGTTTGCGTTATTTCAAAGGCAAAGGTCAACTTTGTGGTATGATGTCCATATTACTAAAGGCATCAAAATGAGAAAAAAATTCTGAAGAATTTTTCCTCATTCATTTCCACCTTTTTTGAAAGTAGACTCCAAGAAGATAAGTTTGTTTACATTTTAACATCTAATGGTGTGTTCCTCCATTCTTTGAAAATTCTCAACTGTCCAACTATTAATCAAAGAAGAAACATGAGATAAGTGTCATTATTTTTTAATTTGTTGATTGGTGAGTGTTGTTACCTTTGCTTTCTCTGTGAGGTGCATGGGGCAAGTAGTGTCTTTGCTTTTCACTTAATGAACCTCTTTTTCAGAAATTTTGTTCTCCGAATGGAACTCTGAAGTATTAGGTCTTCAAAGCCTGTGTGTGGAGCAGGCCTTTTTACCTCCAGTAAAGGCAAGTGTCATGGGACAGGATGTCCAGAAAGGGTCCTCTTCTATATGTGATAGCAAGGTGACCACTGGCAATGGGGTCTTTATCATGGTTCATTTTCCTGACCAGGCTCTTCTAGACTTGGAAGTGGATCTGGGACCTCCCATATTATCAGTATATTCTTATAAAGTAATGAACAATAAGGTATTCCAATTGTCCAAAGAGCACAATTTAAATGTCATGGACTATGTTTGAACAGAGCACTGGCCTTCTTTAGGTATCAGTTCATTTTGCTAGGAAGTGACTTATTTGCAAGGTTCTTGTGAAGAG
The DNA here is from genome assembly GCF_047511655.1 of Castor canadensis. Taxonomy (NCBI): domain Eukaryota; kingdom Metazoa; phylum Chordata; class Mammalia; order Rodentia; family Castoridae; genus Castor; species Castor canadensis. The sequence goes on from NC_133387.1 coordinate 96,482,459, forward strand.
GAAGATAGCCTTGAAACAGGGTTGTAAAACATGGTAAACTGTCAATTAAAAGCTGTAACCTCGACAGAGCTGTGAGGAATTGCCCATTAGAGCCATGCAAAAGTTTGGGACCAAGATGAAAGGCACCATGCAGAGATAAGTACCCATTCCTGCCTTCCTTTGTCTCCACTTGTAAATAAACTTTCCAAAGCAGGCCTCCCTTGCTGCTCTTATCTAAACCTTAGGTCTCTAACCCACTACTAGCCCTACTTTATGGGAGAGCACATTCCTTGTAACCTGATACCCTGCACTGCCTTTTAAATATCCTGTGAATCCTTTGTTCGGGGCTCAGACACTGGTTCATGTCTGGGCCCGCTAGCGTAAAAATTAAAATCTGAGTTCTCCACTCCTCCGAGTGTTGCTTGGTTTCTCCTCTGACTATATTGCCACAACACTTGTAATGAACACTAGAGATTCTGAACGTGTAGAAAGCCCAGCGGATTATCTGGTAGTGACGAGAGTTGATTGGACAGGAACTCCGTCCTGTTGCTTCCCAGCACATTTAACCTGGGCAATTCACCATTACTGGGAATCTCTGGAAAACAGAATAATGGGCCTTGCCTTCTCTGTGATTTAATCAGGCAGTTGCCACATACTGCTAAAGAATCTCTGAAAGAATAAGAGAATTGGACAAGATGACTGAATTTAATGCACACATATGCTCACAGAATCAATTGTGGTTTTTGTACAAGCAAAGAATCGAAATTTCAGAGCAGGAAAGTTGCTACAAACCCTTTCCCCACAGTAATCATGGCCGAGATCTGAAACACATCTCCTCTAGTCTCCCCTTATCTGGATTAATGTTACTTCCTTAAACATGGCCAGGTGACAGCTATTCCTCTTTCTCTGTGTGACTTTTCAATTTCAATACATATTATTCATTATTTGATTGTTCTCTTGAGTTACTGAGCTTTATTTAAGATGACAATTTGGAAACAATATGAAGAGAAACAAACAGGAAATTCACACCAACCAATCACCAGGAATCCAATCCACCTGAGCCAGCAGCATGGTAAGGAAGTCTCCTACCTACCCCAATCAATGGGAGAACCAATGTTACCAATCTTCTCTGTGCACTGCCCTGCATCCTTGTTTCTCCTCAGGCTGCCATGAAAACACCACAGCCCTGTCCCATCCAGAATGAGTTCCCATTTGTTCATAGACTGTATCCCCTGGTTTATGAATCACTGAGAAAATGCAATTAGATCATAGAAACTTGATTTATTGAAGTTCTATTCTTTGACACAGTGAGTAGACACAATGGTATGCACATCTACAAGTCACTTTTTCCTACATTCTCATTCCATCAATACCATGCATGGTTATGGTGAGGGGCATATCAGGTTATTCAAAAGACAATATGACTCTCCACATGAAGACTCGTGAAACACCAGTTTTTCATTCCACAAGGGGATCCATGTCTACGTAAATTTTAAAAGTATAATGAGGATGTGTATGCAGTTCGATAAGGAGATACTTGATTATGCAATGAATTCTCTGTGGAAATTGACTCACCGTATGGAAACAAATGTTGCCAATTTGCTACCTTAACACTTAAAAATAGAGACTTAGCTCTAAAAAAACCTGAAAGCAGGAAGTATTAGAATTTAACACTGAAAGGGTTGCAGGGTATGTCTATGCCTGACATCAAATGCAAAAGCTGCCATGATTCTCTCACATGTGAAATTTATGGAAAAACAAACAAATTTGGATGCTTATACCAAGTACAAAAATTTTAAAAGACAAATGTTGTCAGGTTTTATTAATGCAACAATAAAATTTCTATTCACCAAAAGGTGACAAAATTAAAGTTAAGGAAGGGCAAGTATTTATAATACATTTGATAAAGTATTAGTATCTCTGAAACAGCACATAAGACCTCCTAGAAAATAATAAAAAATGAATGCTCCATTAGACGGTTGACAAGAAGTATGAAAGGCCATTCACTAAAGAAGGAATGGAAATGGCTGATGAATTATGAAATAATACTAGGTCTTATTACAAATAAAATGCAAATTGAGTTTTATAATCTCAATTTTAAAATACAGTATTGGATTTAAAATCTCTACCACTTCAAATTCTATAACCTTGGAAATGTCAGTTAACCCCTTCCTGACTACATTGTTTATTTTTAGGAGCTGACCTGCCAAGAAATCAGGAGAGCTATAATAAAAGACCTTAAGAAGTCAATTTTCAGGGAAAAAATCACTATAAACAAATGGGACATTCACAGCAAGGAATGAGCAGGGGCCCAATCCACCTGTGGCAGCATGGTACAGAAATCTCACTGCTTTTCCCAACACAAGGACACTGTCCAGTGTCACCAATCTTTTCTTGGCACTAAGCTGCTTCCTTTTCCTGCTGAGGTTGTCATGCAAACACCACAGCCCTGTCCCATCCAGCTGAGTTCCCCTCTGTTCATAGACTGGGTGTCCCTGGCTCATGAATCTCTAACAAAAGCCAAGTAGATCTTTGAAACTCACTTTGCTGTGGTTTTATTCTTTGACCTGGGTAAGAAGACACAATTATGGGCACATCTACAGCAATCACATTTTCCTACATTCTCAATCATACGAACAATAGCATTGGTAGCTATGTAAGGGAGATATCAGTTTATTCAAAACAAATATAATTATGACTTTCAGCATGAGATCTTTAAGAATTTTTCATTATAATCCTTAATAAGTAAATATCATTCCCTCCATTATCACTATCTTGATTGGATAAGTGAATCAATACCATTAGTCTGCCCATAAAACTCTCCTGAATGACTTCCTTCATGAATCAGCCTCAGGTTATCTTGTCTGTCCTAGGCACTGCATTGAGCAGGTCTGCACCAGTTCCTGGAAAAACTGAAAGAATGATGCTATCAGTCCCAGTGTTTGGCCAATGCTTTGAGGTTGTTGCTCCCTCTTCATGGAAGTTCTGGGGGTGCCATTGGGAGTAGTGTATAGATGGTGAGAGGGGAATGGGATGGATATGAGGAGGGGGTTTTGGATTGATTCATACTTTCCCTTTATTCAGAGTACAGTGAGATCAATAGCAGGAAGTAAAATAGTGACAGTTCTATCTTATGCATCATGAAAAATTTGTGCCACAAGCCAAATTTTCAGTGTAGAAAAGGGCAGGTCCCAGTCACTGTGTCAGTCCAGGTGGCTCAGTAATACATCCCTGAACCACTTTTGTCCACAGTTCTTAGTACAAATTTACAGTTCCTGTCTATGCCTTCAGATGCTTCATGGTTCCCTGGAGTGAGTCCAGAGTCCACCACATCCGTGGAGCTGAGAAGGTCATTGTAAAGAAGGTGTTATGGGCCTTCCCCTGCTTGATTTGGTAACAGTGGGGTTATTTTGTTCCTTTGCAAATCTAACAAGTTATTACAGTAGATGACCCAGTAAGACTTGATTGACACCATTGTCTCCCAAGTTGGATGATATTTGATTGCATGTAGTGGTAACAACAAAAAGTGATGGGAGAGAGGAAATAGGAATTATTTAGTATGCGCTCCCAATGGACAAAAGAAATCCTGTAGTATCTATGTAATAAACTTACCAAGAGGCAAGAAAAGTAGAAGTAGGTATAGAGTCCATAGCATGCCTTCTTCTATTGGTCCCTATAGGAAAAGGACCAGATTTTAAAAGGAATTGAAAAGCTGCTCAGCATTCAAACTCTGCTCAAATATTAAGTGATCCCTACAAGAGTGAGTCAGGACTGGTCTTCCTAACTGAGTCACAGGCAGGGAAACTAACTGAGGATCTGTCATAGAAGTCAGCCATCTGCTTACCCAGAAAGGGCTGCTGCCTAGGAGGATCCCAAGGCTCCATTCTTCTGTGTGCTTCTTTAGTGCACCCTGTGGTGGATGACTGCAGGTGTTGTACATAGGGAGAGAAAGCCAAGAGCCCTGAGAGCTCAGAATTGGAGCAGGGTAAGTGTAAACATGGTGGGAGGCAGAACCCTGGAAACAGGATAGCCTCCTGCAGTTCAGAGTTTCCACATGCAAAGCTGCTGTCCAGGTCTTTTTCCAGAGATGAGATATCTTTATTAGTGCCCTGTTCCACCATCATTTACATCTAACATTGACTTTTAGAATGCAAACAACAGTAAATGTGATAATGCTTGAATCTATTGACCTAAAACATTCTAGAATCAGTGGTGTTTGGTACATTTGGCAAACCTCAAAGCTAAATTGACTTATATCTTTGTTTATGTATGTGTGAGTGCATACACACACCAAAAAAATCAGTCAGAAAATTTGTCTTCATCCTCAAGTTAAAAGGGTACTTCCTGTAGTGTTGCAAGAATACAGGGTGTGATGCCATACTACTTTAAATTAAAAAATTAAATATTTGACATTCAACTGTGCCTGGTTTCCTGCTTTTTTTTTTTTTTTTTTGCAAACCTACCATTAGAAAATATACAGATATGTGCAAATGATTTGGATTAACAGATGGAGATAATCAAACAAGTACAGTAAAATTAGGGTACATCTTAAGCAGTCTATATACAGATTTCTTTCCTACCATACTTATGAATGTTTTGTATTATGTTTAAAGGATTCTTAATAAAATGTGGGAAAGTGGCACTCATGGTCATTGTTTTGATCTCTCTGAGCAGCTATGACAGCTGGGGAATCAGAGAGGTGTGGGCTCAGGTTTGCCTCCTATTAGTATGGGGACCACAAGTGCAGAGATGTGACACTGCTGCAGGAAGAGCTGAAGTTAGAGTGCCCAGGCCATATGCAGGATGACTCCAGGCCTCACAAGCTCTACTGTCTTGATGTCTGGAAAGTCCTTACTGGGACAGAAGACTCATGCTTACAAGTGAGGAAGGAGAAAACTCTTCTCACTATAGCATTCAAATTCTAATTTACCACAAGGTGGCAAAACTGAGCAGTCAGTGTGGGGAAGTCTTTTCAGCACATTTGATACATGTATAATAGAACTTAAGTAGTGCATAAAACAATAAATAATAATATTCCAATACAATAAAGGGCAAGAAGTATAAAAAGCCAATATGTCATAGAATAAATGTAAATGATCAACAGACATGTGAGATAATACAAGGTCTCATTCTAGGTAAGGCAATACAAACTAACAAAATTCATTTTTGTTACTATGGTGCTGGAGTTAATATCACTACCACTTCAGATCCTATACCCTCAGGAAAGTCAGTTAACCCCTCCCTGCCCCAATTTCTCATTTATTAAATTCAGAGGAACTTGAGCTATCCATAGGTTTTTTGGTAAAGATTAAATGAGATAATACTAGTAGAATTCTTAAGAGAGAGGCTACCAAAAAGGAGAATCGATATTTATCATTATTTTTATGGCCATTGCTCCAGTAATTGTTAGATGAAAATTCCAAGTGGATTAATGACGGCAACACTAAATAGTAAATGAACAAAAATATTAAAAGGATTGCCTGGATTTATTTCTGTACAATTTTAAAGTGAGGGCATCATTTCAGGTAGAGCTTAAGTCCTATGTGAATGATAAGAATGATTCAAATGTATAAAATGTGGATACCTTCAAATAAAAATATCAATACCGAATTCAAATATAAGTAATTTACACTGCACATAAGGTGGACAAAGATTTATTACTTTTAAGATAATAGGCTTTTAAATAAATGAAAAAAATCTTAAAATATCCATAAGAACTAATAAAAATATTGTTATTACAGGTTGAGGAAGAGAGAAGAGAAATCTAGAAATAACAACTCAAAACTAAATGCATTTTGTCCTTCATTGTGACTTTACACCCATGTACATATATTATCAAGTAAAACAAATGTAAATCAAAAGGAAAAAATGAAACCAATTCAAATATTTTCAAAGTACACCTGAAAGAAATGAGGCTACATATATACCAAAGATGGCATACCCAAGTTGAGTAAAATTATTTGAAGTCTAGCATTTTACTTGTTTGCCCTAAAATGAAAGAAAGACACCAAGAATGGAAGAAAGCGAGTTAGAAAGCAGCAAGGAAGCAAAGAAACAAAGAAAGAAACCATCTCCAGTGGCATCGTCTGGGCTGTGTTGTTAGGGATAATGATGATGCTGTTTGTGTTTTTTCTGTACCTAAGTTGATACTTCTAGGAATCATGATTTCAGTATAAGAGGAAAATGGAAATATAACATTGGAAAACTGTAGTAAAAGCCTTGTGATTTACAATTAAACTTGTTTTCTCAAAGAAATGCTTATATTTCAGGAATCCACTAAAAAAAGAGAAAAGGCTAAAACCCTGTAATAATTCATCAGTAGCCCTCCCACCTTGCATCTATATTGTGATGTTCTGAAAATCATTTCTCACTAACAGTTCTGTAGCTGAACAGAGAAATGGACCAGTCCGAGACTGGGGCAAAACTGCACAAGATAAATTACTGCAATAAAAGATTCTTAATGCTTCATGATGCAGCCTTAGGAACATCAAAGATTTTGCTAAAGATGTTAGAATAGACTTAACTAAAGGTCAGATATTTGAGGCAACTTTGTGTTACAGTGCACACATCCAAGGTATGTGCCAAATGTCTCACCAACTATGTCCTGTCCCTCCCCTTAGCCAGAAGGAAGCTTCCCAGTACCTTTTCTCAGAGATAGAAGGTGAAAGAGAGGGATGTTATCCAATGATAACAAGGCTAACTGCATAAATGAGAGTGGAGTGATAACTTGGGGTTGATATAATGCTAGCATTATACAAAAACTTAGGTTGTGCAGAATCTCATTAAATATGGTAGATGGGTTCTGAAGATAACAATACTCCAGAAGATTAATTATAACAGTTTTTGGCTAAAAACAAAAACAAAAACACAATCTACTCCTCTTAATTACAAAAGAAAAGCCTTTGAAACTCAGTCACGATGAACACATCTCGCTTCTTTACCCAAATATGTAGAATTGTACTTTTAAACACACTCAGAAAGATAAATTTGGCAAGTCTTTTTTAAAAACAAAAGCACATTATTGGTTTAGCACAACTATATTAACGATGTAAAATTTTTTAAAAAATTAATTCATCCTAAGTAAATATATAGGGCTACTGGAGCAAAAATTTCACGTTGTGCTATGCTATTAATTCTGTCTTATTATTGCACATAGAATAATAGTTTTAGAAATATATTGTAAGCTTGTATTCCCAAATATGGTTTAAAGTGAGTTTTATGCTTCTAACTGGACTTTGTCTTAAATTTAAAAACAATAAAACTTCAAATTAAAAAAATAATAATCTAGAAGTAAAAATATATTAGAAAACTAGGGATGCCATTTTTTCCAAGATGCATCCTTCCAGTATTAGAAAATTCAGTGACAAAAGCTACTTAACTAATCCTTCTTCCTGGTCAACCAGGTGTGTGTGACAGCAGTGGGGTTTCTGTAGGTCTTAGTCAGCAATACTCCTCTTGCATCTTCTGGCTCCGGGAGCCCTCCCAGGGATCCACTGATTTCTGCATCCTTAGTATGTGTGCATGTGTCATGATAGCAAGGAATCATTAATTTGGATTTTTATTTTCTTTGAGGTACATACTGAGTAGGAGAGTGTTACTGCTATCACTCAAATATTCAGATCATTTGATTGCTTGACTATGTGCCAGGCAATAAGTTTGAATATTTCCTTCTCAACCCTTTTTGTAGAAGGACCACCTTCTCCACTTGGGTACATGTGCAGGAAAGGGCTCTGCACATGAGAGTGAGAAGCCTCACTCCCTCTTCTCTTCTTTCTTCTGTATTTCAGTGCTGGCTGGATCAGTGAGGTTTGGCAGGAAAAAGGAGGAGTTTTAAGAGCAGTCCATACTATGCTTTCAATTCCTTCTCCCTACTAGCAATGCAAGCATGATCTAGGATGCTGCAGAGTCTATTTCCTGTTTCTCTGTTCAAAAGGTGATAATAACTAAGTCACAAAAGAGAGATCTTTTGACTTATGAACTGCAAATTTTGTTCCTCTTAGTTTCTTATGACTAGAATTTTTGCAGTTACTCTGTAACTAAAAGTTATTAAAAATAATAAGACTACAGATGGAGACAGAGTCTCCCACTGACAGTGAAGTGGTAACACTCTCTGCTGGCCTTGTCACACAGCTAATAAAGAATTTATTTATGGTGAAAACTGACAGACATCATCCTCACATCCATCACACTGAGTGCCCACCTGTGACCCTCAGGTCATGTCATGATCCTTCTTTTGTTAGGTGAAACTTAGTCTGACCTGTTAGTGAGTAACTGAAGGAAAGTTTGATGCTGTGCCCAATCCAAACACTTCTTAATATAGTGAAATAACACTTTGGTAGTAAGTCAATATTTTTATATCAATTCACAGAATTGAGTTTTTCTGTTTCATACCTCAGATTTACTTTGTATTTCTCTTTTAACACCTTGCATTTCCCTTGTGCTCTTAAAGTCATGCACTATGCTCTTTTAACAACTAGAAAGTAATAAAATCCAACATATCCAAATGATTAGCTGTGTTCTTGCTGGTTTGCATTATGCTTTTGAACTAAGATACTTCAATTATGAAAGGAACAAAAGAGGGATTATGAAAGTATGCAAAACATAGACTCTTTAGATCCCATACAAGGACTAAGAAAGTACCATTGCTATCATTTTTTCCGAGTGTTCTGCTAAATTAATTTAAATGAACTAAATTTGATCATGAAGTACATTTTTAAGAGCAAATATTTGCTTTTCTGCCTGCCAGAGAGTCTGCATGCCTGTTTGTTTTCTTTCAACACTGGTGTGTCGCCACAAATAGTGGTGATGCAGCTGAACACTTGTGCAAATCCTCTCATACCTATATGCCATTCTAAGAATGCACCAGATCTCAGAAGTGCCAGTGGGAATCTCGGTGGGAGGCCGGGTTCCATGCAGGAAGAGCTTTACATGGTGATGAGGGCTGAGGAAACTCTCCAGTGTGTGGCCTTGGGACAGGACCTCAGGAACTCAAAGGTGTCATCTCAGTGACAATCTAGATTCAGGAGCAACGTTACATATACACCACGCTCATGGAGGAGGCCTAAAGCAAAAGTCTGGGATTAATTTAACCTGAGAAACAGTGCTTCATGACACCTGCTTGCTTGAATAGCTAGGATGAGGGTGATGCTCTTAGGAAGAATCCAAGTGTTGCTCACAAGTGGGTTCTCTAAGCACAGACCCGGGGGAAAGACACACGTGACTTGTATGTGCCTGAAGTCAAACAGTGAAAGCCTGAAGTGATTATCCCAGCAATAGTCATTCTTCCCCCTGATGTAATAGGTAGATGAGCCCAAGGATTGGGTGCCAAATCTGACCATGGCTGGGGAGCAGGTTATGGGACACTTGTTATCTATGCTTACAGTGATGAATAACCCTCTTCTGAGAGTCCTAAATCACTCATTTAACTGATGCTAATATCCTCCATTAAACCTTGCTCATGTTAATATTTAGCCATTCTGTGCTTGTAGAGGTTATATTATCATTCACTATCTGACAGCCTGTTACACAGTTGAACTCAGGGCTTCCGTATTTCTGTGCTCCTGAAGCATCTCACCATTGCTCATGTCTGTGTCTAGGGGTCAAGAGATGGTTGTGTGCCTCTTTGTCCACACTGAAAAAATGAACCCAAAAAAATGAGCATCCATAAATCAAATACAAGAGAAAACCACAGACACTTGGTTGAATGTTAAGACTAGGTTGAGGCCGCAGACATCCTTTTGTTCTCTTCAGGGGAGAGGAGTGATGGAAGGCATGTGTCTGCACAACCCTGCAATCAGATTCCAACTCCCACCGCAGCTGATCCACTGTGTATCAAATACAGGGAGCACAGTCTGCCCACAGCACAGAGAATGAGTTTAACAACCTTCTGTGTATGGAGATAGCTACGTTCTTTCCATTAGCTGTGGCCTTTTGAAAGTAAGCAAAGTTGGTTGTGGTTTAACTGCCCTATTTTCTTTTCTAACATCCCAGCCACTGCTGCACTGTCACAACCAGTAGAGGCTGGTTTGACTTTGAGCATTTTCCAGGAAGCAACCACATTTGTCAGAGCAAGTAAACAAAAAAAGCCTGAGAAAATAAAACAGTAGTAGCCACAACGTTGCCTACCTGTCTCCTCTGTGCATTTTGTCTCTCTCTGTGCTGCTCAAGTTCAGGCCTGCCCAACCGGTGAGGGGAGGAAGGTGCTAAGAGGTTTGAGGCCACAGGAGACATTGCCTAGCACCCTGGCCAGTGTTACCAGGCCCACAAAGCCCTGAGTGATAGATGGTTTCCTGTCTTGCTATCTGACCTTCCCTGTGCAGAGATGGTTCCACATCTCTTAAACAGGGGCCAGGCATTTGGCCTAGGGACATCTAATCTATTGAAATGCATCAAGGAGCAGACCTAAAGTAAATTTGTTTTCTTGAACCTCATTCTCATTGTTTTTCCAAAAGGAGCCTTCGCCTGGTTTCCGTAAGAATCTGTTTCAGAGAATCTGAAGTTGATTGCAAACAAAGAAACAAAACCTTTCTCATATTAAATTAGAAATGTTGTATTAAATTAAATGTCACTGTTTAACTCAAACATATAAAATTTTAACTTTAATAGTATTCCTTAATAAAAATTAAAAATACACATTTTTCACCAACCTGGTACATGTTGAACATTTTATTTTATGTATTTTCCTTCAGAAATGAACATATGCAGACAACAAATGTCACACTTGTTAGTATTTCTCAGCAGAGAAAATGGTGAAAGGACATGAAATGTTGCAAAGGAGCGTGAATAAACCTGATTTGTGAATGATGTTTGTCTTAGGTTATAATAAGAGCAAAACCAAATTAAAACCAAAATTAGATCCTACTTTAACCTGTCAGAATAACATAATCCTGAAGTCTGACAGGCCTCTCAGGCACTCAGGCAGAAGAGCTAACCAGGGCTCTTTTTGAACAGTGATCTGGCATTCTCTTTAAATATTACCACTGCACATGTTCAAAATCATTTGGTACAGAATTTTTCTAGTAGCAATAGACTGGAAAAAAAACCAAGGATCCATTTGAAGTGAGTGATGAGCTGTAGGATTTTATGTTCACCAGCAAAATATCTTGTGGTTTTTAAAAATTTCCCTGCCCATTGAAATGATGAAAACTCTCACTCAGATTTTTAAGTGAAAAGAGACTTCCAGATAATTTATACTGAAAGTTATCATTATGTAATAATGGGAAAGGGAAATATATGCATATTATACAGTACATCCATATTTACAAAAAATAAGTATTTTGCATTTTAAAGCACGTGAATATATTTGACAATTTGACATTATACCCTGCATAGCCTGTTTCAGTATTATGTCTTTATTATTTTCCATTTCTTTAGGAAATTCACATTTTTAGTACCTGCATGTTAATACATACATTAATAATTTCTTATTGGGCATTTGGGTTAACTTGGGGCTGGTTTAGGAAATGCTGTTGTGAATGAGTACCTTGCACATGCCGTTAGATATGTATTTTAATCCTGAGTAAATCAGTGGGTCAAGTAGTAAGAACACTTTTTAGCAGAGACCTGTTCCACAATGGGTAAGGTGCTCCATGATGGCCGCTCATGGAGCATTGGTTGGCGCCAACCTTGGCTGTGCATTAGAATTACTAAAAGAGATTTTTTATGTTCATATATCCCCAGCCTGTGATAAGTTTGGTGCCTCATTGACTGTCAGGTCCTCTCAGGAGGAGAGGAAGAGCCACTGGTAGAATGAATAGAGGAACAGGGTTTAAGTTAGATCTGACTTCAAGTATAATATTTGGGCATAGTTTTTTCTGTGGCTTACTTAGTATTTATCATTGGGAGATCTAATAGTAGTTCTTTTTTTTATGTTTAGCATTGGGCCTATTTAAAATTAGTGCTTAATCAGTACTGAATGTTAGTTCTCTGACCTTGTTGTATAATGTAAAGGATATAATGCCTGTACTGTGGTGCAGCTGAAAGCATTAGAAGGCATGCCCACTGACAGACAGAATTCCCAATATTCATAAGTAGTAAGTATTTGTTATAATTCAAGCAAAACAAATTGAAATGGGAAACCCCCAAACAAAAAGCCTAACAGAACATGGTGAAAACCATTCATTCAGTCACATAAGTTTTCACAGCTCATGAAAATGTTGAGTTTCTAGACTTTGAGTGAAATAGTGCAGTATTCTGGTTATGTCTTACTACATAGAACTTGAAATTGAAAATTATATAGGACTTTGGTTAATATAATGGGGAAATCAACTTTATTAGTTTTGAGCAGGTTAAGAGAAAAACAGCCTTAAGATTTCAAGTCTTTGAGTAAGAGAATCCAAAGCAATGAAGAGAATGCATAATGGCAAAAGTTATGAGAATTGTTGCCTGGAATCCACCCCCTTCTTTATTTTTATTTTTTTTTTTTACAACTAAGAACACATAGAGTTTCCTTGTTTTTCAATTGTTAAGAGAGTACCGGGTGCTGTAGCTGTATAGTTACTCCTGAGATAGGAGTGTCTTTGTGTGGAATTGTGTAAATCTTTACTTCATTTTCAGTTGAACACTTTGGATACAGCCTGTTATTTCAGGATTTATTTCATCCAAATGTGCTAAGGAACTGAGCTTCAGAATTCCTATTAGTGGATGCATAAAAGTCTTCCCCTCATGAAAACAGTGTGGCAGATTGGCCTGTAGCCCTCTAATGTGAGAACAGCACAAGAATCAAGAGTGGAAATATAGAAAGGTAAGGAGACAATTCTCTTCACCAGCTCTGAGCCTAATGAGATTTTCCTGCAGAGTAACCCACTTCCACTCTACACTCACATCCTGTAGAAGGTTAGGGCAAAGCTGCCAAAGCCAGGCTGTTAGGGACAAATCCCATCCTTCTTTCTTATTAGCTGTAGAGCTATGGGGAGGTCTCTTCCTCAATTTCCCCTGTATAGAACATTCAATTGCACATATCCCACAGTTTACTGGTGAGAAATAAAAGAAGTAGCACATACTTAATACACTGCTTGGTTCATAGGAAGCACTAACCAGAAATTGCTGTTATGACTTCATAAGATGACAGTCACAGATTTTGTAACTTTGTATATGAGGGTGAAATTATTTTATCTTGGACACCTTCTCTTAACCATGAATAAAGTTCAGTTTGAGACTAAACTATAGAAAATAATGTGATGCCTGTTTCAAAAAGGTAGCAGAAAAGATTTTGATTGTTTCAAAGATAAATGAAATTATGAATGTTTGAGGATATATATATACATATACATATACATATATATGATTATTCTAATTTAAGCGGGCAAACAGTATATACATATATCAAGTTATCACATAGAATTGCATAAAGATGTAGAATATCTGTGTCATTAAAAAAAAGAATATTGGTTTAGGTATTTAGAGCCAGACCAAGTGTTCAGAACTCTAACTAGCTGTGACGTGTGGCTCCTGGCCCTTGTATCTTCTCACCACACCATGTGTCTTCCATATATTTGCCAGTTGTCCTGTTGTGGAAAAGTACTGCACCAAGAAAGATACATAATCTTCCTCTGGCCTCAAAAATGCTCCAGGCTACACCAGACTCTTCCATAAGGTGATTCTGAAGACCTCTTGTCCCATTCAGTCTATGAAAAAATTGAGAGCACCTATATCCAGAGAGTACCATTAAGGTCCTTCTGTGCCTGAGTTTCACAGTTCATTTCATTAGCACTCTAAAAAAGATCAGTGGCGGGTCAACGGAAGGCAGAATTTCTATTTTGATTTTAATAATGAGAGCAATTCCAGAGTAGACCACAGTTTTATCCATAGAGGGTAGACAAATGGGAAGTTAGTGACAAACCAGTGGCCTGAAGTATATGTGAGGGGACCATACATCCTGGAGGAAATTCTGACTGACTTATTGGAACATGCATTTAGTTAGGAAGCCATGCATTTTTATGATTTGTTTTCCCAATTTAAAGTATCTGAAAGACATAGGATAGTGAGTAAATAACACATGTATATAAATGTACTCTCTCACACACATGCATGTATACATGTACACACACTGGGTTCAGAGAGACCTTGCTTTAAATAACTTCAGTAGGTACCTTCACTTTTCAATTCTAGAAAATGCCCTGTAATTGTTCCTACCTCAAAGACTGTTAAGAGGATCATGGGTTATCTGATGTACGGTGGAAGCTAAGTCTAGTTTATCCCAGCCATCCTTTCTGCAGATAATTAGAATAGATGTCATCACTGCTGTGTTTCAGTGTGTGTGACTCGGTTGTCCATTCTTTAAAGTCAGGAGCACATACTGATGTTATTGAGGACTTGCTGCATCCAGCATTATGAGCTCATCTAATCCACACAACTCCAGCAGGTGGGGTATTCTAGCCTCACTTTATAGGACAGAATTACAACACAAGGAGTTCAAGTACCTGACATAACCCAGAAGGAAAATTCCATGGCCAAGATTGCAAACCAGGCCCTCTGCGTCCTTAGACATGTGTTGAACTCCTCTGTTATTCTGAGATTAAGGCAGTTCTTATGGGGACATTGTGAGAATCAAGACACAATACTCTGAAACACCAGCACTGAGCTGAGCACACAATGTGAGTCACATTAGACTTTTTCCTATTGACATCAGAATGTCTCAAACCAAATGAGCTTGAATCTGGTGACCTTCGACAGGGAGTAGCAGCTGGCTGTGGTTCCTCTTGGACTCAAGACCCCATGGAAAGTATCATCACCACCATCTCAGGGACAGAAATATCCTGTGGTGTTGGAACCTTGTCAACACCCAACATTGAAGTCATTGTCATGCTGCTTCTTAACCTTCAACTTTCAATTCAGTTTCACCAAATTAAAGCACCCATGTGCAAAAACAGGCTTTAATATTTTTTATTTCTTGAGTTTCTTAAGAAAAACAAAGCATTAATTCAAGAGACAAAGAAAGCTTTGCAGGGTGTGTGGAGAGGAAGCTTTTAGGAAGTTATCTGGTTAAATAGCACCATGGACCATGACTAAAAGCTGTGAACTGTGCACACTAGGGCTGGGATGATTTGGGATGCTGGACAAGCTTCAAGTTTGAAAATCTTAATGCAGTAGTGACAGAAAAATACACTCGTGACATTAAGGATTTGGAGCCCAGTAGACCAGCCAAGCAACAACATCTGCAGACGCTGTTTTGGACAATAATTGTCCAAACAATTATTGTTTTGGACAATAATTGATGAAGAGAAGATGAACCAATTATTGTCCAAACAATTATTGTTTTGGACAATAATTGATGAAGAGAAGATGAACCTTTGTGCCACCATCTGTTAGGATCTCTTCCTGTCACCATAGATGGCTGTTCTTCTAAACAGACAGAAGATGATGATGGCCAAGTGCACAGCACTCTTGAGGACCAGGAGGAGGTAGGTGTAGTAGGCAAAGGTGTTTGCCAGCTGCTGCTGAAACAAGTCTAAGAGAAGGCATGCATTAGTTTCACTTGTTCTTTCAATAGCATAACACAAATTTTTGGGATGGAGCATTAGATGATTATTTCTGGTGACCTACATTGAAGTGATACTCCTTCCCAAAATGCAAATGTCAACACCTACCACTCTCAGTAGAATCATCAAGGGGAAGATTCACCTTGAAAGTCAAGTAAGTAACCAACCTCTGCTAAATTCACATAGCAGATCCCTAATATTAAAAGGCAAGACTGCATTTTTACTAGATGAGTCCAACTGGGATAAAAGTAAGCGTGCTAACAAGGTTTTAGAATTTTTTCCCCATGCTGTCTCTAAGTAATAATTAGAGATAATATTCATAAAACACTAACCAAATTAAAAATAGGATTCTGACATCTTTGGATGGAAAGTTTGTCTTATTCAATCTATGTAGCAACTTTGAGAAGGAGAAAGGGAGAGAGGGATTATTTCCATTTCTATTTTATAAACAAACTGAGGGCACAGAATTAAGTCATTTGCTTGAAGTCATGTGTTTAGTTAGGTCAACTTCCCCACCCAAACTAGATGCCCATGACTTGGGATCTTGGCTTGAGAATTTCTGGCTCCAAGTCTCTAATTTAGAATAGAATCATAGAGAGAGGAAGAACAGAGACCTGAGGAAGAGTATGAAGTCTTTACTTGACAGCCTGAGTTGAGACCCCAGACCTAGCCATGTGGCACATGCAAGGGACTCAATAAATCTTAGCTCACTGTCCTCATGTGTAAAATGAGGAGGTCTACTGTATCATGTGATAGGAGTATTAAGTGTAAAATGCACTTACTAGAGCCCCTTCATGATTTTAACAACTAGCTAGAAGACTTTTAAACTCTAGAATGAATTTGGTGTGATTTTTATAGCCATTACAAACAGACACATGCATGAGTGAAGGTCCTTTGTTAAAACAGTTCGCAGCATCTCACTATATCCTTTAATTTAAAGTCTCCTCATATGAAAACCAGTTGTTTATTATGACTAGAAAATTATAGATTGATTTTAAATGTTACTGAGTCTATGGCGTAACATCCAGCAATTCTGATTTTTCTGCCTTAAGCAAATAGTTGTATTTTTAAGATGACAGAGAGAGGATAATATGCTATAGCATAAGACAAAGACCCACATACATTAAACTTAGCATTTTCACTCTTCAAACGAGCTTTAAGATCTGTGGCATTAAAGCCTAGAAGAAACGATAACAAATCCCACTGAATTATTCATGACCATTATTTGACAGTGTGTGAATATGAATGTGAGTGTATTTATACATACAATGTGGACAGATAGGAGAGACAGTCAATCAACATTAGTAAAAGATAATTCCTAACAGCTGATGATTGCTCTACCAGGCACACTATGTTAAAGCTTTGCATTCATTGCGTTTAACTCCCCAATAACACTTAAGTGAGGTGAATTCTGAAGGGCTTCATGGCATGAGAGAGAAATTAAGTTTAAATTGTATTGTAGAAAATCTAGCATCTCAATTATTTTTAGCAAATGCATTTTTATTACTATATGGGCTGAGCATTTCAATGAAATCTTTTTGATGTTAGAAAGATAGGCCAAGTAAAATTTCTTTTTCTCTGAATAATGTTTGGCGGCAGAGCTCTTTTTATCTGTGGAGACACCAAGGAAATGATTAATTAATTTATATTATTGCTCAGTCTATCCTGTAAAATTCAGTCATTGTGGTTTTCTACCTTAAGCCAGAGATGTTGAAAAGTTAGGATGATCAGGAGGAAAAAATGCTGCAGCATGAGATGATAGCAAACATGTTCTCACCTTTCAAACTGGCTTCTCTGGGAGTAATAGTTGTGACAACTAAAAGAAATGAAAGCAAGAGCTAGTCAATTATTCTTGCCTATTATTTCAAACTGTCTACATATGTGTATACTACATATGTGTATACATATATTTATATTCATATATAAATATATATACATAGTCTGTTGACAGAGACAGCATAACAGCATAACTGTCTAGTCATTAAAAATATGAACCTAGCAATTCCATATGTATGATGTTTCTGGCACATGAAAATATCAAATGCAATACATTTTTATTTTTAATCACAACTGAAGTATAATATTTATGAATGTTTTTCCTCTATAGTCATAGTTTCTAGCTTAGTGTTGCCACAAAGTAAGTGATCCACAAATGCGTGGTCAATGGAAAAATATTCAGGAAATTAACTTTTTCAGGCTTCCACATACACTGAAGGCAGAAGCATGATACCCCAAACAGACTGTCCAGTTCTACAGTCCATTACAGAATTGTATATGTTTGGAGTCTGATTTAGAGAAATCATCTACACAGAAGAAAGCAACCATATCTTTCCAAATCATGTACATCCCCAAATTCATATGCAAAATTCATATACAAGATTTTCTGGAGGTGAGGTGCTTGTGGACAGAAGGATGACATAATTATTAAAAACCAATACCAATCCAGTGATCACTTCTGTGCCAAGTGCTGTGTTAAATACTTCATATGCTTCATTGTTTTTAGCTCCTCACTAACACATAACTGAGTTTTATTCTGGATGGCTCCATGTCAAGAATAAGGAAATAAAATTTAGAATCTAGGTAAATCATAACAGTGGGTAGCAGAGACAAATTTCATATGATGATGTCAGAGTTAAAAAAGATGCGGTGTGTAGCAAATACTTTGTAAAAATAATGCATGTAAATATAAAAAATTAGTATAATAAAAACAACTTCAATATTGTACAAAAATCTTCTAGCATCTTATTTATTCTTAACTAATGACCTCCTTATTGGTAAGGGCTGAGGATTTCAGTGCAATTCATTCTGGGGATGGTACAATAGATCAAATCACATTTCTAGCACTCTAAATGAAACTTAAAGTGAGAGTTTTATCTATGTATGACGATAAAACAATACTAGAAAAACTTGATATCATGTTTTGCTTCAGCCATTACAAACAAAAGACACATGAATGAATAAAGTCCTTTTGTTGAAGTAGTTCAGAGTATACCTCTGTATCCTTTATTTTATATTTCTCTCATATCAAGGTCATTAGTTAACTGTGTTAATATGACACTAAGGAAAGGATAGATTAATTTTAAATGTCACTCAGTCTATTCTGCAACATTCATCATTCCGGTTTTTCTTCCTTAAGCTAGGAAGTTGCAAATGTTAAAATGATCAGGAGGAAATAAACTAGGCTGTGGCAAATTGGCAAAAATAAACTAAAACTTACCATTGTCATCTTCCAGACCAGCGTCTGTGGGTTTAATGGTGGCCCTAACTAAAAGAAATTAGAGAACAAGTCAGTCAGTTAATTGTGCCTGAAATTTGAGAGTGTACATATGTGAATATATACATATATGTACATAAATGAATATAATCTGCCAACAGAGTGACATCCCTGCAAAACTATAAAAAACTGGTTACATTCCAGGTAATTTGGGAGATATTATTCATATATTGTTTTTGCACATGAAAATATTGAAATTCGTTATGTTTATATCTTGCCACAACTGAACTGTAACATTCAGATATTGTCCTTCATGAATGCTACCTTGTTTTTTTTATTACAACTGGACAATAATATGCAATACTCCTTTTCCTCTGTATTCATAGCTCCTCACATAAGCCTGCTACAAAATAGGTGACATATAGATGTATGTTCAATGGAAAAACAGGAATATTGGTTGCTTACAAGCTTCAGCATGCATTCTTGACATGAACTGTTGCACCCCAAGTGAAACTATTAATTCTTTTAGCATCTTAATTACTTTTAGTAAACAGTCTTGTTATGATTATAAGAGCTGACTGTATCAGTGCAAAAAATTTGTGAGAATAACAAGATGGGCCAAATCACAGTTCTAGTTCTCTACATAAAACTTGTATATATATATATATATGATTTTTAAAGGACAAAAATTAAGATTAAAATATTTTTAAATGGTTGGTAAAACCAGTCAGAAAGTTTGTTTTGTTTATTATTTTTCTTGTACATGTGTACATCTCCATACCAATATCCCTACATTGTTTGATTTTTACAGTACATTATTTCTTTTGTGTGTGTGCCTTAAAAATGGATTTGAGGATAGGCTTTGAGGTAACTCACAATAATAAAAATGATAGTATGGTTATATTTGCTTTTAAAATATCTTTAAAACTGCCTTAGTGGGCCTAAAAGTCGATTTTTTCTTATAATGACTTTATTCACTGAAAGATCAATGAAAACCCCTAGCACCAAGAACTTGGGTAAAAATATGAAGTTTGCTTCCTAATAATAAACTACATAGATCCTAAGTTCTCTGAATCAATGTTGCTTCCAAACTTGGGACAAAATAGCTCTATTCTTCAAATTCTTTCATCACTTCATTGATTTGTATTTCCATGGGTTATTTTTAGAGTTTATAAAAAACAAAAAACCTTCAGGAAGAGGCTCAGATAGTCACTGTAGAATGCTATGGACAGAAGTGTCCTCCTCAGACTGGTGCCATGAGAAGTCCATGAAAGTCATTTATGTTAGGATTTCATGCCAAGTAAACCATTGCCAAGCAAACTAGATCCTTTTCCTACCCCATGTTCATCACTATTCTTTTATTTTTCCCTGACCATTGGAAACACTTGAATTTAACTGGACTCTAGCACAGTGGTTAGTATTAACTTTACACTTTGCATATTTACCCCCTCCCCACTGTTTTCTCCCAAAGGAAATAAAAAATCAGGGCTGTTTCTACAATCTTAAGGATAATGTTATATAAACGCATATATATAAATAAATATATCTTTGCAGTATTATTGAATGCAAACTTTTTAAAAAATTTACATTAACTTTAATGTTAGCACAAAACTTAATAGCAGCTCAAATTTCAGTACCAAGATTCTGATGTGTGCCCATATGTGAGGGTGTGCAAAGATGAGGCATATGGTCTGATGTGCCAAGCAGTGACTAACAAAATGAGGTACCATGGCAGTAGTGCTGAACCCATTTGCAATATACTCATTCTTCTGGATGCACTGAATTTTTTGCAATAAAATTTTTCATGAGTGTATATGAGTAGCACAAAATAATGGGCCTCAAGACATTTTATACATCAATTATTTTGTGATGGAAATACAAATAACATTTAACCATTTGAAGTATACAGTCCAATGCTATCAGGTGTATGCATAATGTGTAATCTTCACCATTGTTCACCTTCATGACTCTTGTAAAATACGTCATTTGAACACACTTGGTATGTCATAACTCCATTATTGAAAATTGGGGGTCTCACTTTTTATCTTTAAAGCTTTGTAGGTGTGTCAGAGGTAAATTGGTTTTAAAGTAACTTACTATCTGATTGTTACAAAAGGCTTGCTGTGACTATAAATCTAAATCTTAAAAGGGGTATGTGATAATAGCAGGCTGAAATTAAACTGCATTTTAAAAAATGTCACCAAATCTATTGGAAAACAAGTCAATGTGTGTTATGCTGAAATTTTGAGGGCTTTCAGATCTTCCCACCTACATTTCTGAGTACTGTATACATTTTTAACAGCCCTTTGTACTACATCACTATTAACTATTGGGGAAACTATTGGCTTTACTTTTTAAAAATTTTATCTTATCATTTTTACATTTACTTACATGTGTATACTTTATTTGGGCCACCAAATAAAGAGGTTCTGCCCTCTTTTTTCCCCAATTTGAAAGCAAACATTTTCACTGACATTATTCATTTGGTCTTCACAGTGCCAGTGAAATTCAGGTGCCTGTTGAGACTTCACTTGTCAGTTAAGAAACTAATAAACCCAAAGGACGAAGTCTTACTTAAAAAAATCCAGATAGGCGACATGACATGCTTTGTCATGTGTGTGATTCCCCACAAGTTCCAAAGGGCTTGCTAGCCACAGGGAAAAGAACAAGATGATTCATTTTCATGCTCACTCTGGATCTCTTCCACTGTTTTTACCATTCAGGACTGTGACACCAGCGAGTGTCACTCTCTTCCAGCGAGTTAGTGGACCACAGCCAGGGCCTCTGCACCTTCGGCCCTTTGCCAAATGCAATGAGATTTAAAAAGATTTATGTTTGTTTTTCATAAATACATTTTCTGAAAGTAGTTATTTTCATTGAGATACACATACCTTCCATTATTGGAGGGAATAGAATCTCTTGATCAACTCCTTTTTCATTAGTCTCATGCTTGACGATACATCTGTGTTCCTTATTCATTGAATCTTCACTCACAGTTAGCCAGCTGAACTTCATGTATGTGTCCTTAGTCTTCATCGTGTTTCCCTGCTGGGATTCCAGAACCTTATCACCATCCCTTTCTTTCCAATATACCTTAATAACATCGGGGAAAAAATTCTCAAGAAGACAAAGATATGTCCCAGCCTTATGGCGATCTATTTCAGCAACTGAAGGAAGAAAAATGGTGGGCTTGGGGGAAATATCTGTATCAAAGCTTTTATCTGTGAGAGAAATGGAAAATTAACAAAGAGAATTATTAGAGAAAACCAAACACTGAATGGTCTGACCACCCTAGAGCACAGCGCTAAAATGACAAATTGCATTGAATTTGTTACTACCATGGTCCTCCAATAACCATAGGTTTTCAGATATTTATTATTGTCCTGACTTCAGTGCTATGCAGAGTTTCAAGAGATTTCAAAGAGTTTCAAGACTTTGAAATGCCATAGTTATTAAGTGGCAGAGCCTGGATGGAAACTTGGCTTTGCCTTTGTCCACATGCTAACATAGAATTCTTAAATCTCCTATGTTTTCTCAGAGCAGAACATGTTTTCACAGTGTATGACGGAAGACAAGGAGTGGTCTCTGTAGAGATGAGGATCCACGGTTCCTTCTAAAATGGTTCTCTTTTCCATTCTTTCTCACTTACATTTTCTTGCCAAATAACACGTTTGCTTGCTCGGCAAGTCTCAGCAACACATTTGTCCCTTAGGTGAATTCTGCAATGTATCCTGTTTATTTTATTTCTCATATGAATAAGTATCATAGGTAAGTTTGCACATCTGTTGGTCACACCATGCCATTATATATTTTAATGGAATATACTTTCATGCCTACTTAAGATCTATCTAGTTGATCTCTCAGCTGCAAATGTGGATCCTATGACCACTTCTGAAGTTCCTTGAGATTTCCTGGTTAGTTTCTATCTTTATACAGCATCTTGCTTGCACATTTTAACTACTATAAGTTATAGGTGGGCAGTATTTAAAATTGTACCTCCTAGAAAGTGACTCAGGTTACTCCAGAGGCACCTGCACACCCATGTTTATTGCAGCCAAGTTATGGAAACAGCCAAGATGCCCCACTACTGACGAATGGATTAAGAAAATGTGCTATTTATACACAATGGAATCTTATGCAGCCATGAAGAAGAATGAAATCTTATCACTTGCAAGTAAATTGATGGAACTGGAGAACATCATTCTGAGTGAGGTTAGCCTGGCCCAAAAGACCAAAAATCATATGTTCTCCCTCATATGCAGACATTAGATCAAGGGTAAACCCAACAAGGGGATTGGACTTTGATAACATGATAAAGCAAGAGTACACAAGAGGAAATACAAGGATAGGTAAGACACCCAAAAAACTAGATAGCATTTGTTGCCCTCAATGCAGAGAAACTAATGCAGATACTTTAGAGTGACAGAGGCCAATAGGAGAAGGGGACCAGGAACTAGAGAAAAGGTTAGTTTGAGAAGAATTACTTAGAAGGTAACACACATGCACAGGAAATTAATGTGAGTCAACTCCCTGTATAGCTATCCTTATCTAAACTAGCAAAAACCCTTGGTCCTTCCTATTATTGCTTATACTCTCTATTCACCAAAATTAGAGATAAGGGCAAAATAGTTCCTGCTTGACAGTGAGGGGGTAGGGGAGAGAGGGAGGGAGCGGGGTAGGTAAGAGAGGGGGTGGAGGGAAGGGGGGAGAAATGACTCAAACATTGTATGCACATATGAATAAAAGAAAAAAAAATAAACAAAGTTGTACCTCCAAAATATTCAGTGTCTTGTATTTAGAAGAAAAATTTCAACTTCTACTAAAAATACTTGTTTGTCATTTTTCTGAAATACTCTGTGTTAACCTTACCAAATTTTGTTTGACCTCAGAACATACTCACTAAAAACGTGCTTTATTTTGGAATTTCAAAATGTAACGTTCAAGCATCACTAAGGATATACGCAAAGTGTATTTTTCATACTCATTTTAATATGAATTGACCCCATTAGAGTCTACATATCTGTGTATATGCACATTTTGACTCTCAGTATTTCTTCAAAGACATGTGTCAACCTATATGAAACTTATCTGTTTTGGGGCTCCATTATTTTCTTATCTTGATCTGCTCACCGATGTGTAAGTGTAATTGGTGTAATCTAAAAAGTTATGGTTCCAGAGATTCTTGAAGACATAATGTTGAAATATAAAACAAGTGTCATATGTTTACAAAGGCATATTTTTTGTATCTGAAATGTTAACTGACTATGCTTCTATTCATAGCTGTTGATTTAATTTGAATGTTGGATCTCTTTCTAATTTGACTTGTATTTGAAATTGAAATGCTGTGCCAATATTGTCTTTGACCTAGTCTAAAGTTTGTGTAAAATTTCAGAGGCACTGTTTTTGAGAAAATGGAATTGATTTTCTCATTTGTTCACATAGTAAAGCTCCTCGTTTTTATACAAAATCAATAAGCATATAATGTTAGCATTTCTGTGAATGCTGTAACTACGAATAGAGTTTATGGTCAACTTATTTTATTTTTATAGCAATAGTTTTAATGCAAATAGTAAGATATGTTATAAATCTCCAGTCACATATTTATGTATACTTTACAAACCACATTGTAAGAGACAAGACTAAATTTTAAATTGGGCATTTTATTATTATTTTAGTCTAAATTAATGTATTAACAAATCTAGTTTTCATCCTAGGAATCTGTTTTTTGTCAAGGTAATACTTTTGATTTGTTATAATAAAGAAACTGAAATTTAAATGATGATCTTTAAAATTTACTAGCTAATACCATAAAATTCATTGCCACTTTTCTTTATCTAGATTCTTTAATTTTCAAATGAATTTCAAACTTCCATAACTTCTTAATAAAATAGTTAAAAAAGCAATAAATAGTGTATTTCTTTACACATGCTTACTACATATATAAGGTTCAATGTTGAACCTCATATGATCATTTAAAACTACTTGAAAATGAACACATTAAGAGTGGTTTTCATGGTCAAAGTTTTGTCAGCCATTCTGTTTTTATTTGGATCATGAATAGAATGGCTACTATACATTTTATTTATTGAAAAAGTAAATAACTTTGCCCAATTAATTTATGAAAGTTCATTTGCCTAATTGAACAATACGTTTTGAGTTAAGTTTGCTTAAGTTATTTGGGTTTTCCCATGCGGCAATATGAATTTACCAATTATTCATGTGTTAGGTATTAAAAGTACGATTATTTCAAACCTACATATGAGAATTTATGTAAATGTTGTGTACTTTTTGTTTTCCTGTTCATCAGATAGTTACAGCTATTTCATATTTAATTATGTATTTCAGAATCATGACAAGTATCCAAATATATTTAATTGGTTTTATATGTTGAGTACTTTCTTATGAATTTGATGTTCTTTTCTGATGAATGTGGACAGAAACCTAATCAAATTGACTAAAAATTTGGGGAGCGATGTATATTGATATAAGAGATAGTGTGATTATGATAAAGAATTATGATTTAAAGCACATAGAATACCAAATGTTTAAAAAACATATTTTAGTATCATTTTTCATGCCAAACCATGAAAACATCTGCTAAAAAGATACAACTATACCCAGATACAATTTTTTTGTGTGAACAAATGTTGAGATAATCTTGCATTTGATCAGTCTGAAGTAAGCTGAATTTCTTCTCTGTAATGTGATTTGCTGAAAACAACTCTCCAGAGGACATATGATATTCCTCTATATTTGAATTGGAAGAACATTTATTAGACATCTATTTTGTACATACAGTGTCTCAAGAACTTTCTTTCCATTATCTCATTCAATGCTCATATAACATTGTTGAAGTCATACTGCCATCCAATTTTATGAATAAGGAAACTGAGACCAAAGAATAATCACCCAAGTCACTAATAGTAGTGGAGCCCAAACTCCTGCTCTCCCTCTGTTCAAAGCCCAGACTCTTTCACTTCATATATGACTGTGAGAAAAGGGAATGTGAACAATCTATTGATTATATCACAGTCTTACCTATAATAGTAAACTTGGTCCTAAGGTCAAAACATGTTAACAATATCCTTACATACAGTACATAAGAGCACTTTATAAATATTTATATGAACACAAAGCTAAATCCTAACATTACTTGTACAATGACTTCTCTGTCTTACTTTAGT
Source organism: Castor canadensis (assembly GCF_047511655.1). Classification (NCBI taxonomy): domain Eukaryota; kingdom Metazoa; phylum Chordata; class Mammalia; order Rodentia; family Castoridae; genus Castor; species Castor canadensis. The sequence continues at coordinate 96,508,315 of NC_133387.1, forward strand.
AAATGAATTTGCATCAAGAATGTCTCCCAAGATTTCGACATCAAATTCCCCTATATTCCTCTTTTTTCTAAACATTCTTACTATGAATCCAATACAATCATTCCATGCCTATCCTCTGTTACCTTGGATACTTACCTATGACAGCAAGCTTTGTTCCTCCACCAAAGACTTTCTGATTAGAAATCCACAATGATTCAACCCATGTCAAAAACATTACACTAGTACAGGGTTTCTGAGTGTGTCAAGTTCTAGTGGCACCATATTTGCCTCAATTCTTAAGACATCAGGGTTATAATTCTGGCTCATATTGCTCAAAATGAGTTCTGTGGTTGAGCAAATCAAAAGGACTTTAAAGTTTTTTATCCTTAATCTATCCAGAAACAATGATGTTAGTGTAAAATTAATTCAACATCACTACAAGTGATGAAGAAAAACTAAAAGGAAACAAGATACTAGAAGCAATTTCGCTAAAAATATTACAGAATCACAAGAAGTTACTGTTGTCAATGCTGTAGTCATCACCATCATCATAACCGCTGTTACTTGTTTGCTTTGTGTACTTGAACACATTTTAAGTACATGGGGCCAAGCCTTGCCCTTTACTTATAGAAATTCAACATTTGGAGATTGCAATTAGATCCATAGCTATAAGATGGAAGAAGCTTCCTCTGACTTCCTGTTACTTTCTACTTGCTCTAATATGCCTAGAATTTCCAAGCCATCATCCCAGGAGTCCTCCCTTTCACACCCCCCAAGCTTCAGTAGGCTCCCATCTGTCTTAGTTGCATGTTAAGACAATCAAGGGAGCTCTAGCTGAGGTCACCATGTGAATCGGTGCATGGAAACGATTCACTTGTGTGGTCCAAAAGTAATGGTTCTATTCTCATGGGAATCACAGGCTCTTGCCAGAAAACTCAGTCTTGAATGTTCAGTAAGCTCATGAGAAACCCAGCTTCTGTCTGCTGGCTTTGCTTTTCCAGGCAGATTGACTATAGAAATGGCAAGAGGTCCTTAAAGTCACTTTGGGTCACTCAGTGCTTTCTCACTGAACCTATCTATGGGTCCCTATGTGTGCATGATCTAAAAAGTTATAGGATGCATAGCACTGAATCACGGTGTTTAATGACCACTTCCTCCATTTTGGCAAATGAATTAATAGGAAATGCCCACACTATAACTCACTGTCCTCCTGCAGAAATTGTGTGTTGAAATACATCTCTAATTTTATCATGAAAATATATCAGACTTTAAAATTCTACATGTTTCTTCTTGACAATTAATAAAAAATACATATTCCACTATACTTTTATTTTATCTTTGCACATAAATTCTTACTCTGGGCTTCTTGCTTGGTAATCACATGTTCTTTTTCTCTTTTCTTTTCAGTCTTTTACTTTTATTTAGTGGTCTGACTGCACTAGTGAACAGTATTTTACTTCTTCAATAGATTTGGAAGGGTTGAAATTAATGATCCATAATTTGTGCGTTATAGCATGTTTTTCTTAATGCGTTAGGGATTGTTTTGTGTTCTTGATCAAATAAGGCACAAAGGATTGAGGATATGCTCAGTGGAGAGATGCAAACAGACATGCAAAATTTAAACAAACTTAAAATGCTAGGACATAAGATGAAACTTTCTTTCCTAAAACTATCCCTTGTGACACATGGGATGGATTCTGGTGCAGGCTTTGTGTAACCTCTCCTAAGAAAGATGCTCTTCTATTAATATGATCCAGCAATATAAATTGCACAATATCAGCCTAAAACTCACTCAATGAATGCTAGTTTGGAGCTGACGCTCATAAAAGGAACAGCATGTAAATAAATTTAGCACAGATTTAGTAATTATTACACAGAACTAAGTCTCTACAATTTATTCTTACTTCACACTTCTGTTAACGATAAGTTAAGTGGAAAAGTGCTCCTTGTTTGTTTTTTGAGTGATTATTTTTTGGGGGGGGATAAAATATCCAGTGATTTCACCTATGGAAATTCCAAACAGAGAGAACTGGGGTGAACATTGCCATATATAGACATGTTAGATGCAGGTGAAGTGTTGACAAAACTTCTGATGAAATATAAGGACAAATGAGTAATATTGCTTAACTGATATTAGTATTGATATATATTTTTTAACTTTGTAGGCATAAACCAATTGAGAAATTCAATATTATAAATACTAATTTGTACTAGCTATATCTCTCTGTGTACATATTCAAGTTGAGTGAAGCAGACTTTTTTCTTACTTCCATAGACAGCTATGTAGAAGTCCTATTGTAGTCAACCAGGTAATATTTGAGATGATGCATATTACATTCTAATTACTTTTGGAAGCAGAAACTATTAATTTTGACAGAAAAGGCATGTTGCTGAAACTGACCATTTTTCATAATGTGAGATGTAGATTAGGTGGTGATTAATGAGGAATGAGCTCAATTATTGAACCGAATTTTTTAAAAAATACAAATGCACCTAATGTCACTCTTGAATGTGGTCACACAGTGAAATATTTTGATATTTGATATTAAGCATACTGTGACCAAACAACCAAATATCTAATGTTCTGTGACCAAATGGCAACTTTAGCAAATTAAGAAAAATTCCCAATAGCTACTTTTTAGATTCAATTACAGAAAATATATTTATATAACCTTTCAATAAAGAAATAACAAAGAGATCTAACCCCTCCAACCCTCAGGGGCCAACAGTCATTCTAAACCTCTTGTTAATGTCTCCCATTCCAGATCAGGAAGAATGCTGCCTTTTAGGACCTGGCCAAGTGATCCAACCTCTTTGGAGGTCCCACCATGTGGGGCAATTCTGTTGAAACTTATTCAACAGAATTGAGAGAAATTTTACCTATAGATGAGGTTTGTGCCAGGACTGAAACTTAGAATTTTGACATTCATTTACCAATTGTCTTAAAAAGCCTTCAGAAAATTCTCCTTATAATGGCCTAATCAATTTAAGATTGTGCAATGTTATTTCAGTATTTACATAAGAAAATGAAAGTTTGTCATGCTGACATGAAGAAAGGACAAATTTCAAATAAATCACACTAGATCTAAATGTAATCGCAAGTTAAAGACTAAGCCTACTCTGCCTAGCAGTTTGGGTTATATAAGCCTGTTCTCTTGTATCATATGTGTTGAAAATTTGATTTTATTTGTTCTCAGGATTTGCAAGAAGCTTCTAAATCTCCTCCCTTATTATGTATAAATCAGTTCTTGGCCCTAGGGTTTAATTTACAGTTATTTAATATTTATTGAATTTCAAAGAGAACCAATAAGAGTAATCATATATTGGAGTATTTAATAAGCATACACTCGGCTATTTATAAGTATTTTGTGATTCATTCGAATAGAGGGAAAAGTATATGGATTGGTTATAAAATAGCTGCTTTTTAGATTCAATTCAAATGGACAATAGACTTGAGTTCTTCCCTACTATGAATTCTTAATGGTGATTTCTTAAGCTGTTCATTGCTGGATGATGTTCTTTTTCATTGGAAAATTCCATGACAGTTTCTAGGGCATTGAGTTTTAATCTCATGCTGCACATTAAAGGATCTAAACCTGAGAATATTTCTTTGTCTGTTCCATCTTAAGAATTGAGGTCACTCTGAATTATTGAACTGAAGAATGCAATTTAGAATATTTACTCTAACTCTTTTAGCAGTTTCAACATTTCTGGCAAATTTGATGCTAGCAATAAAATTGAAGGCAATGGTGTCAAAATGATTTGCCTCTACAGAGGCACCCTAAGAATAATTTCTTTAGTTTTAAAAAATGTACATTCAATATGACTCCCATGACCATTGTGGCAGGTATTTCAGGGCTATAAGCATTGTGCACATGAATGAATAATAATGCAAGCTGTGAGCTGTTTCTTATTAAATAGTTAATGAAAGGATACATGTAAAAGGCCAAGCTACAAAGAAGAATTATGCAGCACATAAAAAAACATGCGTTAATGTTTGTAATAGCATATAATGGTACACACCAGGTGATTTGTAATAGACAAACTGCCACAGTTACTGTTCCTGTGACTAGGAAGCAACTGAATTTCTCTGAGCCTCAGTGCCTTAATCTGTGAAGAGGAGCAGGGATTCTCCTTACATAGGGCAGTCGAGTAAAGAGAAAAAGCACTGAAACTATTTAGCATGACAGGTAGCTCTCAAAAATTAACTAAATGATAATTCTATCTTTTATGGGATATTAGGCCATTTCATCATTTTTCCCTTAAAATACAATACAAGGTGTGTGTCACTTACACAAAGTGTTTTGAGCACAGTGTTTTAGATATTTGATGTTTTTGAGTATTGGATTTTTTGACTAGAAACACTCAACCTGCGTATGGATTTTATAAGCAATAAATAGTACACAAATTGAGCAGGAAAAGGGGTTCATGAACCCAGGATTTCCTGCCTACCTGGCACCAACAGACTAAAGAATATGGAGACGCACAATCGAACCAAAATCTAGATCTCTAATCCCTGGGGGTGGAAGCTTGAGTGCTGAGCCTGTATCTTGGTTGCACTTTTGTCTCCATCATCCAGAAAAGTACTGCGTTCAATGCAATTTGCTGAGAGAATTAATGAGAATGAAAAATGATATCTTTTCATAGATTTTTGACTCGATTGGTGGAACTTACAAATCTTCAAGCAATATAACAAGTGTCATAGTAGCATAAATTTTGCCTGATAATCAGCCAGCCCTGTATTGTCAGAGGAATAAGAAGTGGGATCAATTGATGTTCTATAGCTATTAGCTCTAAGAATTAAATTTTGGACACTATATGTTAAGGATGAGTAAGAACCAAATTAATAGAATTCACTGGTTGCCAGGAGAAAGGAGCACTATGTCACATCCCAAAGTATAGAGAAGAAGTAATGACTAAAATTCCATATTGAGATCCCTCACTTAAGGACCTACCTAAGAACACCTTGGAGCAATAACTTACACAAGTGGTCTAGTGACTTATTCCACAAAATATTGTAAGTTCTAGCTGAGACTATCCTCTGGGTGTACATGCATTATGAATGCAGAATTTCAGTCTGGTTACTGACAGGGAGAGAAAAAAGATGAACACAAGTTTTCTTTCTACATCCAGTATCTTTTCATATCCCTTTGGTGGGACTGGGGTTGGAATTCAAGGCTTTGAACTTGCAAAGCTGGTGTAGTGTTGCTTGAGCCACACCTCCAGTCAAGTCAAGGTTAGTCTGGTTATTATGAAGATGGGGTCTCTCAATCTATTTGTCCAGGCTGGCCTCAAATGGAGATCTTCCCGATATCATCCTCCCAGGTAGCTAGGATTAGAGATGTGAGTCACTGGCACCTAGCCATAGCTAGTATCTTCTACTCAGGACAAGAATAGTGCAGAGAGAGATAAGGATGGTGCTCATTTTTTTCTAATTTTAAGAAGCATCTAAGCATTTTTTATTATTAGGGTAAAAATAAGAAAATGTTACTCACCTGAAGCGGTTACTATGAGTTTAGTCCCTTCTCCAAATACCATGTGCCAGCCTGAGCTATCACACTGCTCACAGCTTCTACAAAAGTCTTCACGGAGTGACCAGCAGTCTCCTGTGTTTTTCCCATGAATTTGATGTTGTGTCTGTGTCAGGAGTCCTTGAATATAGGTTTTGTGATAGTTTACAAGTTTCCTCATAAACTGACCTCATCAATTGTTTTCCACTGGGGCAGCAATTATTGGAAAGCAGCATAGAAAATGGAAAGGGGAGAGCAGAGAAGAAGAGAGCAGGGGTGAAGCAAAAACTTTTCCAATTGCCAGGAAAAGAACTCTCAGTCTTTTATTTTCCTTTGAATTTCCAGGTTCTGTTGACCTGCTCAGAATCGGCCTCATTTAATGATAATCTCTCAATAATTACCCAGTTTCCTGTGTGTTACTGAAGAAACAGTGACACATCTATCATGTTAGAGATAAGATCGTGGTTTCTTGGTACAAAGTGAAATAAAAACAACTGGATAAATTCTTCCTTCTGTTTCCAAGTTGTTCTGCTCATCAGGAAATAGGCATAACCACATCCTTCACTGCCTGCTTGGTGTTTTCCTCTGCTCATCCAGGTGTCCTCTCCACTACCTTCTGCCCTTCACAGGCCTTAAGAATCTGACCCATAGGCTGCATTATTGGTCACTTGGTCCTCCAGGTGATGTTTGGGAGCAGCCAATGGAAGCATCAACAGGAGGCCAGGGAGGCTGGGGTTCCCCCTCTGAAAGGTGGCCTTGGCTTGGCTGCATCCTTCCCCACAGCAAAGATACTACGCCATCAGCCCCATGCCTAGAAGCTTCCTGTCCAAGACCCATGAAATGGAGGTGGGAATGACCTTCTTCCAGACCAGTTAACCCACTGGCATAATTGGTTTCTCTTTTCCTAGAAGCCTGAATCCTCAGGCTTCAAATCCCAGGTGCTAAGGAATACTTAACAAGCCCAGTAAGCTACCTGAGAACCCAAAGAATTAGCACTGTGACTAACTTGGCAGGTGATGTTAGTGTGATACAGAAGAAAATGCGAGATTTAGTTTGTTCAGAGACAAAAATTTGTGGAGAAGAGGAAAGAAAGTTTGACCAGGCAGAGCCATTCACAGGACTTCTAAGCAGTAAGTCTCAGGTGTCATCTCTAAGTGCTCAATAGTAAGCAAAGATTGTTTTATCATGAAGCATGTGTATTTTTTGGAAAATAAACTTTTTTTTTTTTTTTGCAACAGCATATCCCTGTGTAGCTCTGGCTGACTCAAATCCTCCTGTCTTAGCCTCCATAGTGATGGAATTATAGGTTCATGCCACTACACTCTGCTTTGAAAAATAAATTTTAAAATAATATTCCATTGTAATAAATGTTTTATTAGATAATTTAAAAACTACAAAAATGCTATAGAAAAACATACTCATGATCCTAATTTCTGTTGTGTCCCTTCAAAGTCTATGCCATTCCTGTACCCCAGGATGCATCTGCTGAACCTATTCACAGGACTAACAGCAAGGAGCACCCAAGGCAAACAGTCAATATGGATATTCAGGTGGGTCTAGTGATTTCTACAACTGTACTTTATAAGATGATTCTAGGTGATAGACATCCACATTTTCCTAAATGTGAAGAGTTGAGTAATCGTTGGTATGGTATATGAAAATATAGATCGTGGAAATTTTCATGGATGTTATTCAACTTTATTTATACAAGATAATAGTGGATTTAATATTCAGAGTTTCTTGTCTCACCTAATGCAGATGTGAAAGACAGCATTTGGAGCCCAAATTATCAGGATATTTTGAGCATTTATCTATACAAAATGCCCCCATAAAAGGTGATATGAGCACCTGATTAGTAATCAAAGTATTAGTGGCATTTCAACAGACCTTAATTGGGTGCCTGCTGTATTCCATGTAGTGCACTCTAGTCAGATGCTTTCAGGATTTTGAGAATCAATACTTTAAATATTTAGTTGAAAATGTTTACTTAGATATGGCTGGTTGTTTCTGGGTGGTTTGTCTTTGATGTGGCCAAATTTCTTAAGTGATGTTCAAGTCTGTCAAAAGAGAAAGGAGATAAAGTCTCTAAATATGGATTTGTTTACTCCCATAACTGGTGTTTGCTCCATGCATTTTGTCTTCCTTTTCAGGGTGTAAGTCAATGGTCCAATGAAACCATGATTGAAAATTTAGATTAAAATTAATTTGAGGTTATTTCTTATAAGAATTTCCCCCATAGAGGCAGTATCTCCTATTTTAAGAATGGGGGAAGGAGGATAAAGAAGAATGAAGGAAGGGTGAATTTAATGAAGATATATTGTAAGCACTTCTGTGAATGTCACAATGTACCTCCTGTACAACAATAATGTGATAACAAAAATTTTAAAAATTATAAAAGACATATGATCTCTATAAACTGTAATAATGAGTCAATATTATGGCAGATATGAGACTAAGTCCCTCATAGTAAATACAATGAAAAATGGAATAAAAAGTGGATATTTGGAGATGTCAGTCAAAAGTAACATGATCAAATACATTGTATGCATGTTTGGAAATGTCCTGATGAAACCTCTATGTACAATTTAATATATGCCAGTAAAAATTTAAATAAACAAATGAAAATTAGCAGAAAAAGTAAAGAAATTGTGGGAGAAAACAACTTACGGTTGCCAAGGACTGCCAGAGATAAACAAGGACAGCATGGCTAGTGGCTGTCCTCTACTGCAAACAGCCTAAGTCACTGCTGACTTGTGTCTTGGCTGAGTTCACAAATCAAACTCCTCATTGCTGCCAGGGAAACAGGGCATCCCCACATAGTTCTCTTGCCTCATAGTAAAAGGGGCCTCCCCGCTTGTTAGCACATCCACTCTCTGTAAAACAGTTATAGGACGTCCACCACCTTACATAAAGCACCTTGTAGAGACGTCCACTTCTGAACTACCAATGGTTGTAATGCATCCTGCTGAAATATGGACTTGGAATATTTAATTAATGTTTGAGGCTGTGTGGGAAATGAGAAACTCAAACAAACTTTGAGTGATTTTCTTATCTGTTTCCAGCAGGGCCTCAGAGGTATTACACTAAATTTACAGAGTTCAGTACGATGGCATTCGACAAGTGCCATCACTTGATAACTTTTTCAAATGTTCTATTTTCATGTTCTATTTTCAATGGTGATGACACTAAAATGAGAATGAAAAGAAATTAGATACATGGGGAAAAAAAGGAAAAGTGGCCATGGTCTCACTCTGCTTGGAATGTTTCTGGGGTTTATGAGGAAAGAACAATGAGTTACCATTGTTAACTGCTTGGGCAGGAAGGGCAATGAGAGGAAGCACCACCAGAAAGCAATTGGAATCATCTGCATCCCAAACTCCTGGTGCAGGAAGCATCTGGACAGACAGTGGCTGAGCTGAGTCTGTACTCTTTGAATCCCTGCCTCTGCATCTGTTTTCTCATTTATCTAAGGAGAATCAAATCAGGACCCTTTTCATTGGGTGTTTGGGAAGAATAAATAAGTTAGCCAAGGTAGAGAGTTTAGAATGGTGCCTGGGACACAGCAAGCCTCAGAAACTGTTGATGAGTTCTGTCACAGTGGGCCATGCTGCTTTCAATGAATATGTCCAGATGATGGCAGAAACACACCAACCATGCTGTTGTGATGCCGATTTGCACAAGGAGAGACAGGTCAACAGGAAGCTCTCCAAGCAAGTGATCATGAGAGAAAGAGAGAGAGAGAACTTAGAATCATCACTTAAAAGTAAATGTTTACTAGTTCAGCAATGATCCCATGAAGGTGGATTGACACATAAAAAGGTAAAATCCTGGTCTCTAAAAGTTTTCCCAGAGATCTTCAAGCAGGAAAGAGCTAGACTAACACTCCAGATATTGATACTGAAATCACATAGTAAAGTTTGAGAGAGATCAAATTTTTGGTATGTTTATTTTCTCCTGGTTGGAGATGAGAATACAGATGTCTATTGGATCCAAGACCTGGTTGCAGGTCACAGGGCTCAAAAGGGTGAATCAGGAGTGAGGATGGATGAAGCTTTCCAGCATTGACTGAGTCTCCTTTGGAGAAAGTAAAGGCCTCGTTCTGTGAGTAGGCATCTGAGGAACTTGTTCCTCCTGGACCACTAACCCATCTGCACAGAGGCCACTCACTCTTATCTGCAGACAGGCACTGGGAGAGGGGTAGGAGGTGGACAAGGCCTCTGCTCTCTATGAGTATCTATGACGAAAGGGAATGACCAACAGGAAAATGACATCAAAGCAAGTTTTAGCCCCTCTCCCTCCATCCCTTCTCACACATGCTAGCAGATCTCACCCTTGACACAGATTTTCAGTAGTGGGAATGTGGGTGCAGAGGTGGATGTGGGGTTTTTTCAGGATCCAAGCCCATTATAAAGCCCTAGCCACCGAAACAGAGGCTGTTAGTGACCAGGAGTTAAACATATTTTATGTTTGTTTTTTAACACTCAGTGTTTCCATTGTGTTTTAACTCATGCACACGTGCTCCTTGTACAATTAAAAAGCAATGAAATCCAACATACCAAGATGATCACTTGTGATTTCCTTCCTGTGCATTATGTATTTCTTCTAAAATGTTGGAATCACCAAGGAAGGCAGGAAGGATGATTAAAACATGTAAAATATATCCATATATTTCATATATGGAAGTGCAGTTCTGAATTTCTGAAGTGATCTATCTTATCTTATTTGGAAACCACAAAGACACCTACAAATCATAATTATTCTGTCTCTTTGCTTAGATAACCTGAATTAAAATGAAGTATGGGTTATTGTTTCAAACAGGAACATTCACCTCTCTGCCCAGCAGAGAGGCAGCATGCCCATTAGTTTTCCCTCATCACTGGTGTGTCACTAATATGAGTAGCATCTCAGAAGTGCCACTGAGACTCTTTCTTAGAGGCTGGGTTCCATGCAAATAGAACTTTTCATGGTGATGAGGGATGAGGAAACTCTGCAGCGTGTGGCCTTGGGACAAGACCTCAGGATCTCAGTGGTGTTATCTCAGGAAAACTTCCTTTTTCAAGAGTAGAATTTCATACACCCCATGCCTACAAATGAGACCTAAGAGTCAGGATATTAATTCAGCCTGAGAAAGAGGGCTTCCTGAGACATGCTGAGTTGAACCATTAGGATGAGGGCAATCCTCTTAGGAAGAATGCAAGTGTTGACTACAGGTTACCTATCTGAGCACAAACCAAAGGGAAAGTTATATGTGATTTGAATGTACCAGCAAGTGAGACAATGAAACTCTGAAGCAATTGTCCCAGCAGTAGTTATACTTCCCTCTGTAGACCATGAGCGGATGAGCCCAGGAGCCTGGATGCCCAGTCCTTACCATTCCTTCCCAGCACAGAGGAGGACGCATATACTTTTTATGCTGTGATTTTTGAACAACCCTCTTCTAATGGTCTCTACTGACTTATATTCATGATGCTTATATCCTCTGTTAAGCCTTTCTCTAGTTTATTCAGTTGTCATTTTTCCCCTTTCAGGGGCTTGTTATCACTCATTGTCTGATGTTCTGTTACGTAGTTGAACTCAGGGCTTCTGTATCTCTGTGCTCCTCAATTTGCTCATATGCATGTGTACTCTTGCTATAGGAGTCAGGACATGGTCTTGTGTCACTCTTGTCTACACTGAGAAAATGAAACCAAAAGGTGTCAGCCTCCATAAATCAAAAACCAGAGAAAATGACAGACACATGCTGAAACGTTAGGGATTATGTTGGGCCTGTAAACGTCTTTCTCTGCTCTTCAGGGGAGAGGACTGATGGAAAGCATACTGTCTGCAGAGTCCTGGGCTTCAGATTCCACTTCCACAGCAGTTGATGCACTTGTGTATCAAACTCTGGGAGCCAAGTCTGTCTACCACACAGAGAGTGAGTTTAACAACCATCTCTTGTATGTGGAGATAAATGCATTCTCTCCATTAACTGTGGTGTTTCGAAAGTGAACAAAGTTGGTTGTTGTTTAACAGCTGCAGTTTCTCTTCAAACACCCCAATCTTCTTGTGCCATCTAAAACAGAATGGGCCAGTTTGACTTTGAGCATTTTTAAGAAGAACCACATTGGTCAGACAGAGCAAGTAAATAAAAGAAGACTAAGGAAATAAAATACCACCAGCATGCAATCCCCCAACTATCCACTTCTCTGTCCTCTCACCATCAGTTCTCTGTGCTGCTGAAGTGCAGGACATCCCAGGTGGACAGAGCGAGGAACACGCTAAGAGGTTTGAAATCACAGGTGACCTTTCCTGGGGCTCTGTCCAGTGTTACCAGGCCCACAAGGCTCTGGGTGATGGACAGTTTCCTCTCTTGCTGCCTGAGTTTCCCCAGTGCAGAGATGGCTCCACATCTCTAAACAGAGGCCAGGAATTCAGCCTATCAGATGTCTGATCAGTGACTGAGGATGAAGGAGTCAATGTACATTAAATTTACTCTCTCTAGAATCTGGTTGTTCTTGTTTTGCTTCCTTTGTGTAGTATCCAAAATAATGTGTTTCATAGAACCTGGATCTGATTGTAAACAAATAAAAATCAGTCTCAAATTAAAGAAGGTATTTAAAAAATTGTAATATATCCAAGTATTTTTTTTCCTTAAAAGGTTTATTAGAATAGCTTTTACTGCAGAAGGACCCATAGAAAAACCATTTATTGTTCATCTCTCACCCTAATAGTGTACAGCAAAAATCATGTTTTATACATGTTTGTGGATCAATGCAGAGATACATAGCAAATCAGTGTCATGGTTTTTAGTATAATTACTTCATAAGTAAAAGAAAAACTCCTAGACATCGTAAGCACTGTCAGCAAGTGGCAGAATACAAAATCCATTTACAAACCCAGTAGACTTTCTATATTTAAACAATGAACAGACTGAGAAAGAATATAGGAAAACAATTTCACTTACAATAGCCTCAAAACACAAAATACTTAGGAATAAATTTAACAAAAGAAGTGAAAGATCTGTACAACGAAACCCATAAATCATTGAAGAAAGAAATCAAAGAAGACTACAGAAGATGGAAATATGATCATGGATTGGCAGAATCAATATCGTGAAAATGGCTATATTATCAAAAGCAATCTACATGCTCAAGGAAATTCCCATCAAAATTCCAATGACATTTATCATAGCAGTTGAAAAAAAACAATCCTAAGATTCATTTGGAAGCACAGAAGACCACAAATAGCCAAGGCAGTATTGAACAAAAAGAGCCTTCTACCTCCAATATCTTTCCCTCCCAGCTCCTTTCTCCCCAGACAGCTCCCTATTCATCTTTCAAGATCATCACCTTGCATGCCGCTACCCCCTGCATGCTGTGCCCATCATGCCATCACTGTGGTCTGTGCTGTAAGCACACCTCTGTAGCACATCCACCACCCACTCAGGACCAATGAGTAGCTTCCAGTACCAATTCTGAGCATCCACAGGGCCCTGCTGGGGCTACTTGCGCCTTCACTGACTCCATGGAGGCCCAAGCAGACCCTGCATGGAAGAAGAGAAAATGATGTCACAGGGTGAATGAGGTGGCCAAATGTTGAGAGCAGAGACAAGGGCCAAAGACACATCTTTGTGAACTCTATGTTTTTTTTTTTTTTTAAGACAGTAGATGAAAACCATCCTAGGGAGAAGCCCTGCTTGCCCAGGTGGTGGCCCTAAAGGACCCCTGAACATCTTTTTGGACTTCTCTTGTGAGTTGCTCCATCAGAGAAAAATAATTCCCCTGTTTCCTGGGGTGCACTGGTAAGGAATGGAACTCCACCGTAAATATTCTTGCCCCTCCAACACTCACCCCAACATGTTAATAAACAGTTATATAAAGCAGGAGATTATTTTTGTTGTTATTTATTTTTTGGTGGTATTGGGGTTTGTACTCAGGGCTCTGTGCTTGTTAGGCAGGTGCTCTACCATTTGAGTCATTCCTCTGGCCCTTTTTGCTTTGGTTATTTTGGAGATAGATCTCGCTATTTTTGCTCAGGCCAGCCTAGTCTCCTATTCTCCTATTTTAAGCTTGCCATCATCACTGAGTTGACAGGTGCACATCATCACACTCACTTTTATCCATTGGAATGGGTATTGTAAGTTGGGCTGACCTTGAACTATGAGCCTCCCTATCTCAGCTTCTTTAGTAGCTAGGATTACAGGTGTGAGTCACAGGTGCACTGCCAGGTCAGGGTTTTAGTTCCATTATTTGCACATCATCTGGGCCTATTTACTACCCCTTAAAAAGGATCCCAAGAGGACATGCACTTGGAAGTTTGCCTGGTTCTCTAAAACATGGGTCAAGTAAGATGCCTTTGGCTTTGAAGCTCCTAACAAAAAAAAATTCACCTTACCAATTTAGCACAGCCCAAAAGGGTAGCAGACCGACTGTCACTGTTCATTACTTCCTTCTGAGTGCCTTCCAAATGCTCTGCCAGGAATCTCACCAACACAAAGTTTTAATGTTCTATGTGTGCCCAGTGGTGCACTGTGGATGGCCCTCCCACAGTACCACACCATGGCAATCTCGTTTTGTGTGAAGGGAAATGTTCTCTCTGCCATTCCAGCGCCTTGTTTATAGCCAAAATCAGCAGTCAGCAGCCCGTGTTATAAAACACACTATTTGTCATGAAATACAATGCTCGAACAACAATATAGATAGCATGTTTACTTATAAACTCTGCCACTTCACCAGACAATAAAATAAGGTGACCTTCTATCAGATACTTTACTTAAGCTGGTGTGGAGATTTCCTTCCATTTCCCTGGGAGTAATGGGCGGCCAGTCTGCTCTGCATTTTCACCCATGAAAATTCTAAAGGAGAGTGGGCAACGAATGTGGCATTTAGGAATTGGTGGCAGTGTTTGGATAAGTGGCCAGGCAACTACCCCTGCTGTGCATCTGGGCAGGAAAAAACTGAGTGAGTGTCGAATGATTCCTTCAATGACTATTTGGGGGCGGGGCGTGTTTTTTTTGAGAAGGGTCTCACTATGTAGCCCAGGTTGTCCTTGAAGTGGTGATCCTTTTGCCTCAGCCTCCTGAGTGCTGGGATCACAGGTGAGCATCACCTCACCTGGCTCCTTCAGAGATTGTAAGGGAGCCTTCCTCCTCCACTCTTTCTGACCTATGTTTCCCAGAGCCCTTCCTCGTCCAGATGCACCAGAACAAATCTTCCAATGATCAACTCACTTTCTGACTGCAAGACTTCCCTTGTTCAGGAAGGAAGAGATAGCCAGTGGCAGCTGACTCACAGTCCCCAGTCTCGCAGGTGGCTGTGGAGGGTCTGTATTCCTGCACAGATGGCCCAACTGGACCTTACCAGTCTGCTTCAGAGTGTTTCAGGGGACAGGAAGCTGGGGTCTCCAGTTCCAGGGACGTGGGCTGCACCTGTACCCAAGCACATAGGTGACAGGCTAGTGTACCCAACTCATGTGGCCTTTCAGGAGAGGAGGTCAGCCCCCTCTCTCTCCCTCACTCATTACCTTGTATCCTGTACTCTTGTCATATTGGAACCCAGAGGCAACTGACACAGCTGGTGTCAAGCAAATAGAGAATATAAGAATAAATCAATAGGAAAGTTGATCAGGTCATGTCATTGTTATTATGGGGGACGGAGAGTTAGAAAGAGGCCTTCTGCTGGGGATGGTCACAAGGCACTGCACTCCCCTGCTGCTCAGAGAGCCAGAGCCAGCCAGTTTCCAATCACACTTCTACCCAAGACTATTTGAATTAATTTCGTGCCTAAGATTTGGTGGGATGCAGTGCCAAATGTTTATCTGAAATCAAGATGCAAAACTGCCCCTCATCTCCTCATTTTCTACATCCTGTCAAAAACAAAATAAAAGTCATTAAGCATGTCTGACAACATTGATCCTACCAGCATGTGCCCTGGTAGTCACCCTTCCAGATTCCCTGTCTCCTCTGTGCTGCTGTGTTTGTTCTGCTGTGTTTACTGTCACTCTATATTGGGACATTGCCAGTCTAGGATCCCTTTTAGGATCTTTTGTTTTTAAAAAGCACCCCGTGACATCCACTGCAGTTTCCGAGCATTCAGTGGGCAGGGGTGGCCCAGGGAGCTGGGGAAAGTCACTAAAGCTGGGGAAGAAGTGACACCCTAGAAGGCGGGATGCCTGTGGGGTGACTGTCACTGTGGTTAAGTCTGAGGCCGGCATTGGTCATGCCAGGCGTTGCTAGGAGCTCTGCTTCCTGCTTTGGAACCTGAGGCTTTGTTAGGGACGCATTGATCATGGTTAGAGGACACTTGGCAGGGTTGTCCGACTGTGCTGGATGCTTTTTGCAGAGCAGACCAGGTCATTTCTCAACCCGCAGTGATGTTGTCTTGGTTAGGGGGTCTCGGTTCAGGCTTGGCCCAGTCTCTGGGTCAAGTCCTGGGCACCCTGATTTCCCTTATTGGAGAAATTTCCAGCTTAATCAGGGAGATGCTGATGGAGATGGAGGAAATGGAAAATTTTCCCAACTATGGAAGAAAGGAATTGCAAGCCATTCATGCCATCTTAAGATCAGAGAACAAAAGGCTTAAAAACCATTGCACTGATCTAGAAGAAAAGTATGAAGCAGCAGAGCTTCAAATCAAGCAGCAACCTGCAAGTTACAGAACTGAACTACAACAGAAACAGGTAGAGATCACCCATCTTAAAGCAAGCCAGATTGTGCTCCAGGATCTGTTGCTGCAACTGTGGTCAACTGCTCAGTAGGAGCATTCAGGAACTGACAGTATGCCAGCCACCACTGTGTCATGTTCATTTGGCTATGAACTCAGTCATCAGGCTTCAGCCTTCCATGAAGATGACATGGATTTTGGTGACCTAATTTCCTCCCAACAAGAAATAAGCAGATTGTCAGATGAAGTTTCAAGACTTGAATTTGAAGTTGGCCATTGGAAGCGTATTGCTCAAGCACAGGGAACACACAGCTCTGAGCAAAGGGAATTCTGCAGACTGCAAACTATTATTAAAGAACTGAAGCAGAGCCAAAGTCAGGAAATTGATGACTATCAACATGAAATATCAGTATTGCAGATGGCTCATCATCAGAAATTGACAGATATGTTGTCGACATCAAGAGGTATTATGTGACTATAAGGAACGAGTTGAAGACCTTGAAAATCTATTGCTGCAAGGTGACTCAGGACTTGCAGTGACTGATCACTCTAAAATCTATGAGACGCAAAAAACTATTCAGGTTCTACAACCTGAAAAAGTAGAATCTACAACAAAACTTGAAGAACTGTAAAATAAAATACAAAACATAAATAAAAAATCAACCTCTGCAGAAAATGGCAGAGATACCTTGAAGAGAGAACAAGAACAGTTAAATGTGGAAAAAAGACAAATAATTGAACAGTGCAAAAACTTGAAACAGGAGTGTAGTAAACGACAGCCATCTGCTGTGAAGCAGAGTGATGCTCTGACAGAAAATGAGAGAATTCTTCTACTGAATTCTTCAGAGGAAGAAGCTCTGTCTGATGCTGAAAATGAAATAATGCGACTAAGTTGTTTAAAGTAGGATAACAGTCTTGCTGAAGAAAACCTTAAACTTAAAAACCTCATTCAACTTTTAGAAAAAGAGAAGTCAATATTGAGTCAACAAAAGGAAGAACTTCATATATCATTCTGAAAATTGAGCAATGAGTATGAAGTAAGTCAAAGTACAACTACAAGAGACATGAATTTGGATTTGGAGTTACGTGACTTAAGACTCAACATGGAGGCAAAGGAGCAAGAACTGAATCAGAGTATTAGTGAAAAGGAAATACTGAGAGCTGAGTTGGACGTCCTGCACACACAAAACCAAGAAGCTACAAAGCACGTGATCTCATTAAAAGATCAGCTGTCAAAACAGAAAAGCGAAAGGAATAGTGTTATCGGGAAACTGAAGCAAGATCTAGATGATGAAAAAAAGAGAGTTCATCAACTTGAGGACAACAAAATGAACATTACCAACAACATTGCAGAAAGATAAGTTAGCTCACAGTGAACTGGCCCTAAATGATTTGCAATTAGCCAAGGAAAAACAAACCACTGAGCAACTGTCAAATGTAGGTAATCTGAATACCCCTGCCTTCCAGCTGGAACATGAGCATTTAATTAAACTCATTCAAGAGGAAGACTTTGAAATAGAGGAACTCAAAGGGGATATTGAGCAAATGGATACAGATCACAAAAAAACTAAGGATATTTTGTCATCTAGTTTAGAAGACCAGAAACAGTTTACACAGCTTATAAATGAGAAAGAAATCTTTATTGAAAAACTTAAAGGAAAAAGTTCACAACTGCAAGAAGAATTTGATAAATGTTCTCAAACCTTAAGAAAAAAAATGAAACTTTAAGGAAGACCATAGAAGAAAGGGACAGATGTCTTGGATCCATGAAAGAAGAAAACAATCTTCCACAGAAGAACTGGAACAACTCCAGGAACAGTGGAGTCGAACTGGACCTGGGGCTGAGCCTAAAACCCTCAACAGTACCACAGAACTAGAATCTGAGGTCTGTCAACTGAATCTACTCAAGGATCATCTGGAAGAAGAAATTAAACATCATCAAAAGATAATTGAAGATCAAAAGCAGAGTCAGATGCAACTGCTTCGGGCTTTACAGGAGCAGAAGGAGGAAATGGGTGAGTTTAAACACTAGCATGAACAAATGAACATCACACATACCCAGCTCTTTTTACAGAAAGATGAGGAAATTAAGAATTTACAAAAAACAATTGAATAACTAAAAACCCAGTTGAATGAAGAAAGGCAGTTCATTGAAACAGAGATTATCCAGCAGAAAGACTTGGACATGCAAGCTCGTCAGGCGAGAATGTCTTCTGCTTCCTACACCCACGATGTGACCCAACTTCAACAGCAACTCCAGGCCTACGCGAGGGAGAGAGAACAAGTACTCGCTGTTTTGGAGGAGAAGACAAGGGAAACCAGCCATTTGAAAAGAGAATACCACAAAATGATGGATATCGTTGCTGCCAAAGAAGCAGCACTCATTAAGCTGCAAGACGACAATAAAATACTGTCCACTAGATTTGAAAGTACTGGTAAAGATATGTTTAGAGAAACTTTTTAGAATTTGTCACTTATCATTCAAGAAAAGGACATTGAAATAGATGCACTGAGTCAGAAATGTGAAACTTTGTTGGCAGTTTTACAAACTTCCAGTCCTGGGGATGAGGTTGGAGGTGTAAGTAGTCATCAGTTTGAGGAGCTGCTAGAGGAGCGTAATAAATTAAAACAGCAAGTAAAGAAAATGGAAGAATGGAAACGGCAGGTGATCACCATGGTCCAAAACACTCAGCATGAGTCTGCCCAGGTTCTGGAGGAACTTTATCAACTTCAGGCCCAAGTTTTGGTGGACCGTGATAGCAATTCTAAATTACAAGAAGACTACAGAATGAAATGAGCAGAAGGAAATCAAACTCAAACATTTGGGACGAGAATTAGCACAAGTTTAGCACAGCGTAGGACAGCTTTGCAGTGTCAAGGACCTTGTTCTAGGAAAACTTGATATCTTGTCACACTTGCTCTCTTCTGGACCATCATTTATCTCCCAGGCAGCAGAGGCCCTTACAGCAAGTGCGTCTGCTGGATTGAGTGAGTTTTCTCATTTTCTTCAAGAAGAGGTAGAAGAGTTGAGAAAACTGCTGCAGGAAAATGATGTGACAATTAGAACACTCCAGGAAAGCTATCACACATTGTCTGACTTGATTGCTGCCTCCTCAGAACTAGAAAGAAAGGAACATGACAAAATTGATTCAAAAATTAAGCAGCTGAGAGAGAAACAAGCTGTATTACAACACTTACTGAAGGAAAAAGACCTCTTAATCAAAACCAAAAGTGACCAATTACTTTCTTCAAATGAAAATTTCACTGACAATGTGAATGAAAATGAGCATTTGAAGCACACAGTAACAAAACTGAAGGAAGAAATGTTAATTTTAGAGAAGGACATTTCTAAACTAAAAGTGGAAAATGAACAACTAGTAGAAACATCCAAGGGAAAGGAAACAGAATATCAAGCATTACAAGAGACTAACATGAAGTTTTCTCTAATGCTTTGAGAAAAAGAGTTAGAGTACAATTCAATGCAGAAGAAGGCTCTTGCTTTGGAGCAGCTATTGAAAGAAAAAGAACAGGTGAGGCTGGGGAGCTAAATCGCTTTTAATTACAGTCGAGTCAATGCAGGAGAAGACAACTGCACTGCAACAGGAGGGAGACCAAGTCATGATGGCCCTGAAACAGAAACAAGTGGAAAACAGTGCCCTACAGAATGAAGTCCACCACTTACAGGACAAAGAGTCACAGTTAAACCAGGAGCTCCACAGACTGTGCAACCGTCTGTTAGAACCGGAAGAGTGTCACACTCAGAAATTGTCGGCCGTGGAAGATAGAGAGGCTAAACTGAGAAAGAAAGTCACATCATTGGAGGAAAAGCTACTCTCATCCTCTAAGGCAATGGAAAATGCAAGTTACCAAGCCAGTGTGCAGGTGGAGTCATTGCGAGAACAATTGCACATCGTCTCCAAGCAGAGGGATGAATGTGCAGCCCAGCTCACTGTCTCTCAGGACCAAGTAAAGCAGTATGCGCTGTCATTAAGTAACCTACAGATGGTCCTAGAGCACTTCCAACACGAGCAAAACGCGATGCATTCTGCTGAATTAGAAAAACAAAAACACGTTGCAGCCGAATGGAAGACAAAGGCAGAAAATCTTGAAGCAAAAGTATTATCATTGCAAGAACATTTGGATGAAGCGAATGCAGCACTGGATTCAGCATCCAGACTTACAGAACAGTTAGATCTAAAGGAACAACAGATTGAAGAACTTCAAAAACAAACTGAGCTCCGACAGGAAATGCTGGATGATACACAAAAGAAATTGATGAATTTAGTAAACATCACAGAAGGAAAAGTGGACAAAGTCCTCATGAGAAATCTTCTCATTGGTCATTTCCACACACCAAAAAATAAGCGACATGAAGTATTACGGTTAATGGGAACCATCCTTGGTATGAAGAAGGAGGAGATGGAGCAGTTGTTTAATGAAGATGAAGGAGGTGTTGCTAGGTGGATAGCTGGGTGGCATGGAGGAAGATCAAAAAATGTCCCCAACACACCTCTAAGACCAAATCTGCAATCTATGCTTAGTAGTTCTTTTTCAGAGCTTTTTGTTAAATTTCTAGAAATGGAATCTGTCCATCTGTCCCCTCACCAAAGCTTCCTGATTATGACATATAATGTCTAGATTCACCAGGAGACAACTGGATACAAATGCACAAGTTTTAAAGGTACAACAGAACCCAGGGCAGGTAGAAGAGCAGACATGAATCCATTCTTGGTCCCCTGCTCTGCAGCTGTGCCATTATTAACCACCTGGACTTGGACATGGTGAGCCCAGGCATATTTTTTTGACCTATGTCAGGTGTACTGCCCACATTGACACCTTTCCAAGTGTCACCTGACAGCAGTGCTTGCCCTGTGTCAAAGACCTGCTAAAGCAATAGATGGTTCTGAAGCCAGAGACTATCTTGCACTTTAAAGGAGCCATGAACACTATGTTTATGTATTTTATCACAAAGTGGTCTTTCGGAAGAAGTCATGTATTGGTGGTGGTAATTTCTCTAAATTTAATAAAAATATTCTTATTGATTTTATAAATTGCAGGTATCAGAGGAGTAAGTGTTTGCTATACAATCTGATTTTTCCTTCTCTCATTTGACCTTATTTAAGCTAGACATATATGATTTATCTTAAATTACAGAAATTAAAAGGAAACACATAAACACTGGTAGCTACCTATATCAGCTTTATATTTCCTTCTCTGGTTTTCAAGCTCACTTAAGCTAGAGACAGAGGGCTCATCTTTTAAAGGTTACCAAGGGATTTATAAAAATAAATGAAACAAAACTAGTAGAGTCTTCCCTGAATAGGGTAGAAAATCATCTCAAGCATATATTAATCATCTTTGGAGGATTTGGCATAGACAGAAGAGTGAGGTCTTCCTAAGAACTCCTAGGTGCCCTGAGATGGAATATGCATTTGGTTCTGTGCAATTGTGTCATGTGTGTAGGTGCATGTGATCACTACCTAGTCAAGACACAAGTCTTCCAGCACAAGGGTCTCTTCAGCTGCCCTTTCCTAACCCCAACCACCCTTGCTGCCTCCCGCCTTCATCCCTGACAGTCACTGTAACCATTTCTATAGTTTTATCAAGAATGTTGTATAAATGGGATCACACATTATGTAACTTCTTGAGATGGGCAATTTTACTCAACACAGTTTTGCTGAGATCCATGGAGGATTACTGTGTGATCAATAGTATGTTCCTATTGCTTGCTGACCATGGTGTGGACACAGCATTAGTTTCAAGAGCTGAGGTGGCTGTTTAAAGATGTCATCTAATACTAGGTTATCTCATGCAAATACAACTTTGATGTAAGTTACACTGTGCAGCTGCAGCCATATAACTGTAGTCAGCAATGTCACCAAACCTGTCACCTTCTGCCTCTCTCTGAGGTGTTGCTGCTCGAGATGCAGTGATCCAGGGCGTGTGTCCCTGCGCAGTGGTCACTGAGGGCAGTGAGAGAATATTTCTTTAATATTTTATAAACTTGTTATAAAAATTCTGACTTGGAGTTTAGTTCTATCGGGATGTTCATATTTGTATCCGTTGTTGAAGTTGTACATTTAAAAGACATTTCTTGGAGATTTTGTAAATTTAGATATGACTTTAAGATAGAAACATTTGTATAGCAAAGGTGAAAGGTGAAAACTATACTAATCCAAATATGTAAACAGCCCTGGCTCTGGCCAGAAGTAAATTTTACTGTGACGAATTGTAGATTTCGAATATATTAGAAAACTGGAAGTTTGATTATGTGTTGATGGTTTAAACACTTAATTAAAAAATTAAGTACCTGAGGTAATGCTGCTTCAAGATGTCACCTGTCTCCTAAGTAACTTATTTATTTATTTATTTATATAATTTTTATTGTTTTATTATTCATATGTGCATACAAGGCTTGGGTCATTTCTCCCCCCTGCCCCCACCCCCTCCCTTACCACCCACTCTGCCCCCTCCCTCTCTCCCCCACCCCCTCGTGACCCAGCAGAAACTAATTTGCCCTTACCTCTAATTTTGTTGAAGAGAGAGTATAAGCCATAATAGGAAGGAACAAGCGTTTTTGCTGGTTGAGATAAGGATAGCTATACAGGGAGTTGACTCACATTAATTTCCTGTGCATATGTGTTACCTTCTAGGTTAATTCTTTTTGATCTAACCTTTTCTCTAGTTGCTGGTCCCCTTTTCCTATTGGCCTCAGTTGCTTTTAAGGTATCTGCTTTAGTTTCTCTGCGTTAAGGGCAACAAATGCTAACTAAGTTTTTAGGTGTCTTACCTATCCTCACCCCTCCCTTGTGTGCTCTTGCTTTTATCATGTGCTCAAAGTCCAATCCCATTGTTGTGTTTGCCCTTGATCTAATGTCCATGTATGAGGGAGAACATACGATTTTTGGTCTTTTGGGCCAGGCTAACCTCACTCAGAATGATGTTCTCCAATTCCATCCATTTATCAGCGAATGATAACATTTTGTTCTTCTTCATGGCTGCATAAAATTCCATTGTGTATAGATACCACATTTTCTTAATCCATTCGTCAGTAGTGGGACATCTTGGCTGTTTGCATAACTTGGCTATTGTGAATAGTGCTGCAATAAACATGGGTGTGCAGGTGCCTCTGGAGTAACCTGTGTCACAATCATTTGGGTATATCCCCAAGAGTGGTATAGCTGGATCAAATGGTAGATCAATGTCTAGCTTTTTAAGTAGCCTCCAAATTCTTTTCCAGAGTGGTTGTAACAGTTACATTCCAACCAACAGTGTAAGAGGGTTCCTTTTTCCCCGCATCCTCGCCAACACCTGTTGTTGGTGGTGTTGCTGATGATGGCTATTCTAATAGGGGTGAGGTGGAATCTTAGTGTGGTTTTAATTTGCATTTCCTTTATTGCTAGAGATGGTGAGAATTTTTTCATGTGTTTTTTGGCCCTTTGAATTTCTTCTTTTGAGAAAGTTCTGTTTAGTTCACTTGCCCATTTCTATATTGGTTCATTAGTTTTAGGAGAATTTAGTTTTTTAAGTTCCCTATATATTCTGGTTATCAGTCCTTTGTCTGATGTGTAGCTGGCAAATATTTTCTCCCACTCTGTGTGTGTTCTCTTTACTTAGAGACATTTCTTTTGATGAACAGAAGCTTTTTAGTTTTATGAAGTCTCATTTATCTATGCTATCTCTTAGTTGCTGTGCTGCTGGGGTTCTGTTGAGAAAGTTCTTCCCTATACCTACTAACTCCAGAGTATTTCCTACTCCTCCTTCCTGTATCAACTTTAGAGTTTGTGGTCTGATATTAAGATCCTTGATCCATTTTGAGTTAATATTGGTATAGGGTGATATACATGGATCTAGTTTCAGTTTTTTGCAGACTTCTAACCAGTTTCCCCAGTACTTTTTGTTGAAGAGGCTGCTATTTCTCCATCATATATTTTTAGCTCCTTTGTCAAAGACAAGTTGGTTATAGTTGTGTGGCTTCATATCTGGGTCCTCTATTCTGTTCCACTGGTCTTCATGTCTGTTTTTGTGCCAGTACCATGCTGTTTTTATCATTATTGCTTTGTAATATAGTTTGAAGTCAGGTATCGTGATACCTCCGGCATTGTTCTTTTGACTGAGTATTGCCTTGGCTATTCGTGGCCTCTTGTGTTTCCATATAAATTTCATGGTAGATTTTCCGATCTCTTTAATGAATGTCATTGGAATTTTGATGGGAATTGCATTAAACATGTAGATTACTTTGGGGAGTATCGACATTTTTACTATGTTGATTCTACCAATCCCTGAGCATGGGGGATCTCTCCACTTTCTATAGTCTTCCTCAATCTCTTTCTTTAGAAGTGTATAGTTTTCCTTGTAGAGGTTGTTCACATCTTTTGTTAGGTTTACACGTAGGTATTTGATTTTTTTTGAGGCTATTGTAAATGGAATTGTTTTCATATATTCTTTATCTGTTTGTTCATTATTAGTGTATAGAAATGCTAATGATTTGTTTATGTTGATTTTATGTTGATCTTGCTACCTTGCTGTAGCTATTGACGGTGTCTAGGAGCTTCTGAGTAGAGTTTTTTGGGTCTTTAAGGTATAGGATCATGTTGTCTTTAAATAGGGATATTTTCACAGTTTCTTTACCTATTTGTATTCTTTTTATTCCTTCTTCTTGCCTAATTGCTCTGGCTAGGAATTCCAGTACTATGTTGAATAGGAGTGGAGATAGTGGGCATCCTTGTCTAGTTCCTGATTTTAGAAGGAATGGTTTCAGTTTTTTCACCATTAAGTATAATGCTGGCTGTAGGTTTGTCATGTATAGCTTTTATAATGTTGATATACTTTCCTTCTATTCCTTGTTTTCTTAGAGCTTTTATCATGAAATGATGTTGGATCTTATCAAAGGCTTTTTCTGCATGTATTGAGATGATCAAGTGGTTTTTGTCTTTGCTTCTGTTAATGTGGTTAATTACGTTTATTGATTTTCTTATGTTGAACCACCCCTGCATTCCTGGGATGAAGCCTACTTGATCGTGGTGAATGATCTTTTTGATGTGTTGCTGAATTCAGTTTGCCATTATTTTGTTGAGGATTTTTGCATCAATGTTCATTAAGGAGATTGGCCTATAGTTCTCCTTTTTGGAGGTGTCTTTGCCTGGTTTTGGGTAAGTGTAATACTGGCTTCATAAAATGTGTTAGGCAGTTTTCCTTCCCTTTCCATTTCATGGAACAGTTAAAGGAGGGTTGGTGTTAGTTCTTCTTTAAAGGTCTGATAGAATTCAGCAGAGAATCCATCAGATCCTGGACTTCTCTTTTTGGGGAGACTCTTGATTACTGCTTCAATTTCATTTTGTGTATAGATCTATTCAGGTGATTAATATCCTCTTGGTTCAGTTTTGGATGATCATATGTATCTAGAAATCTGTCCATTTCTTTAAGATTTTCAAATTTATTTGAATATAGGTTCTCAAAGTAGTCTCTGATGATTTCCTGGACTTCCATGGTGTTTGTTGTTATCTCCCCTTTTGCATTCCTGATTCTACTAATTTGATTTTTTTCTCTCCTCATTTTAGTAAGGTTTGCCAGGGGTCTATCGATCTTGTTTATTTTTTCAAAGCACCAACTTTTTATTTCATTAATTCTTTGTATGGTTTTTTGGTTTCTATTTCATTGATTTCAGGTCTTATTTTTATTATTTCTCTTCTTCTTTTTGTTTTGGGATTTGCTTGTTCTTGTTTTTCTAGGAGTTTGAGATGTATCATTTCGTTATTGATTTGGGATCTTTCAGTCTTTTTAGTATATGCACTCATGGCTATAAACTTTCCTTTCAGGACTGCCTTTGTTGTGTCCCATAGGTTCTGGTAGGTTGTGTTTTCATTTTCATTGACTTCCAGGAACTTTTTAATTTCCTCTTTTACTTCATCAATGACCCATTGTTCATTAAGTAATGAGTTATTTAGTTTCCAGATGTTTGCATGTTTTTTGTCTTTACTTTTGTTGTTGAGTTCTAGTTTTACTGCATTGTGATCAGATAGTATGCATGGTATAATTTCTATTTCCTTATATTTGCTGAGGCTTGCTTTGTGCCCTAGGATATGATCTATTTTGGAGAAGGTTCCATGGGCTGCTGAGAAGAATGTATATTGTGTAGAAGTTGTATGTATGTTCTATAGACATCAAGTAGGTCCATTTGATCTATTGTATATTTTAGATCTTGGATTTCTTTATTGATTTTTTGTTTGGATGACCTATCTATTAATGATAATGGGGAGTTAAAGTCTCCCACAACCACTGTGTTGGAGTTAATATATGTTTTTAGGTCTTTCAGAGTATGTTTGATGAAATTGGGTGCGTTGACATTGGGTGCATATAAGTTGATAATTATTATTTCCTTTTGGTCTATTTCCCCTTTTATTAGTATGGAATGTCCTTTATCTCATTTGATCAATGTAGGTTTGAAGTCTACTTTGTCAGAGATAAGTGTTGCTACTCCTGCCTGTTTTCGGGGGCCATTGGCTTGGTAAATCTTCTTCAGCCTTTCATCCTAAGCCTATGCTTATTTCTGTCAGTGAGATGTGTCTCCTGTAAGCAACAAATTGTTGGATCTTCCTTTTTAATCCATTTCATCAAGCGGTGCCTTTTGATGGGTGAATTAAGTCCGTTAACATTAAGTGTTAGTACTGATAAGTATGTGGTGATTCCTGTCATTTAGTTGTCTTAGTTGTTTGAAGATTTGATTTTGTGTACCTAAGTTGAGGTTACTCTCTACTTTCTTGCTTTTTCTTTTCCTGTTATTATTTTGTTGAATATATTATGCATTCCCTTCGCTTGTACCTCTTCTCCTTCTTCAGTGCCCATGATTCTCAAATTTGGTCTTTTAATGGAGTCTGTGAGTTCTTGCATTTTCTTTTCACAGTTCTTAAGTTGTTTAATTTATAGTTCTTCGGTTTTTCCTTTAATTACCATTTCATCTTTGAGTTGTGAGATTCTATCTTCTGTTTGTTCTATTCTGCTGGATTGGCCTTCCATTTTGTTTTGCAATGCTGTTTCATTCTTTTTTCTGAGGTTTTCCATATCCTGGGTCATTTCCTGTTTAATGTTGTCTATTTTTGTCCTAAGTTCATTATCTCTTTATTAATCGTGTTCTCTATTTCACTTTGGGTTTATACAGTGCTTCTATGGTTTCCTTTATTTCTTCTTTTGCTTTTTCAAATTCTCTATTTTTGTTGTCTTGGAATTTCTTGAGTGTCTACTCTACATTTTGGTTGACCATATCCAGTATCATCTCTAAAAAATTCTCATTGAGTACCTTTAGTATATCTTCTTTTACATTATTCTTGTGGGCTTCATTGGGTTCTTTAGCATAGTTTATCTTCATTTTGTTGGATCTGGATCTGAGTATCTGTTTTCTTCACTTCCCCCTCGTTCCTGTACTAATTTTTCGCTGTGGGGTAACTGGTTTCCCTGTTTTCTGTGTCTTCCCATCATTGCCCTTGGTGTTGTTATTGTCCCTGTACTGTGTGCAATTAAGTATTTTCTGTCTTATAATAATAGCACTAGTGATATTTAGAATGGAAGGGTGAGAGGGTATTGAAAGCAAAGAAGTTAAAGGAAAAGGGAAAAAAATCAAGTAGAAAAAAAAACAAAACTAGGAAACAAACAAAAAAGGTTTCAAAGATATTAACAGGGAGAGACAGTATACTAATCAACTGTAAGCTGAAAAGGCATTAGAGAGACAGAGAGAGGATTGAAAATAAAAAAGAAAAAGAATAAAGATAGAGTAAAAATAAAAAATAAAAAATAAGTAAATGAAAGAAAAAATATAAAAGCAAAATAAAATAAAACTAAATAAAAAATAGAAAATAATAAAGAAAACCCTCCAAGTTCGAATGTCATGAAGTTTCAGTGTTAATAATTTTGGTGTCCATCCCTTAGCCTCCAATCCTGGAGATGGTGCCTCAGATGTTGTTCTGTTGTTGTCTCATAAAAGGGGAAACATAAAGTAGAACAAAACTGCACAAAACCAAAACAAAACAAAACAAAAAACCCACCAAGTGTCCCAAGTTCAAATGCAATACAGTTTCAGTAAGGTTTTCAGCATGCATAGGTCAGTTGCTGTCTCATCAAAGGTAGCGAGAGGGAAAAAAAAAGAGTCTGGAGACAGGTCTGTGAATGGCTATCTGCTGCTCTGGCTTGCCTGCCTGCTGCTGTCAGCCTGCTGTTGCTGCAGGCTTCATTTATGCAGATCTCTGGGTGAGCTTAGGACTCACCTGGCCCCGCAGGCTTTGTTTACTCAGAGTTCTCCTTTAAGAGAGCCACTGCTACAAGCTTTCCCCTTTCCAAGCACACTGGGGGAGATGACACTGCACCTGCTTTCTCAGGCCTGCGTGTATATATTTACAGCTCACCTGGGAGGTAGGTCTTCCCCTCTCTCCTGTGGAGTTTTCCTCCTTCTGCCACTCTCACAAGCTTTCTCGCTCTTGGTTGCTGGGTGCATGACCCCGCTCCCACCAGAGCCTCTCTGGCCAGGCCCGGCTTGTTTATTTACAGTTCCAGGAAGGATTCCCCTCCTCCCCTCTTCGGTGCTCAGGGCACCCTTCCCCACCCTCTTTGCTACATGTCCTTATTCTTCTTATTGCTTATTACTCAGTTTCTCTTTTTTCCCCAGGTGGGGGCCGGTCTGTCCAGGGGGCTATGCTGATCTGGCCCAGGGTTGTTTGTGGAAGTACTGCATATGACTTAGCTCACCTTGTCCATGTCTTCCCAAGCCGTCTGGTTGCGGGCGACTGGTGGTGGCCCGGGGGCCCTCCTGGTTTCTCCGTTCAATGTGAAGTGGAGATTCTCTGGGCAGGCTGGAGGTGTGGAGGGGTCAAAGTTTTGCCTCTTTTCGGTAGCTTTGCCTGCAAGGTGTGTCTCCAGCATCTCTATAAGATTTCACTGGAGGCACACTTTCTGCTTCCTCCCTCTAGCCGCCATCTTGGAATCTCCAGTAACTTATTTATTTATTTTGCCATTCTTCAGTATGTTTTAAAGGAATAAATATGAAAAAAAGTGTTTTGTTTTGAAAAGAAGGGGCATGGTGGATATTTAAGTAGTATGTCACCATATTTGAAATGCTCTATGACATTTTAAGTATTTCCTTACCTTACCAAAACAACCTGTCCCCCCTCACCCAGTAGCTTACCCTAAGTTTGAAAGCAGTTATGGGTGGATTGTACATCCAATATCACACAGCACAATATTACAGGGCTGCTGCTTAAGTATGTGACCTTGTCTGAAAGCTGTAGTACCTAATGTTTTTCTTGTGTCATTGGAAGTATAGCTCCATAATATGCATTCTAAGTGTCCATTGATCTAAGCAGATAAAACTCATTGACCTTTCTGAAACTACGTTGTGTGAGAGATGAGTCATCTGCTCAAGGAACCTCCTTAGTGACCAGACAGTGATGAAGCAAGGAATTCTAATGTTGGCCTTAGGACCTGCTCGCAGCACACTCACTGCAGTATTTTAATAACAGTAATTTTTATTGCTTATTTCTCTACGAACTTGGTGGAATTTGTGGTTGGATGTTGCTGTGGCTTCCACAGTTTTTCAAAACATTCCTTATGGTTTTTAGCTGTATTAAACATGCTATCACAGAAAATTTCATGTATCCATTGAAATTGACTTCAGTAAGATACACAATCCTATGGTTTCCTGAGTTTTAGTTCCTAAACACTTTTTTGGGGTCAATACTGGCAAATGAACTTGGCCTTGAGCTTGCTAAGCAAAACTTCAGCCTGTTTGTTTGTTTTTTAGTTATTTTTCAAATATGGTCTTGTGCTTTTTGCCCAGGTGGGCCTCGACTCTCAATCCTCCTACTTAGGCCTCCCATGTAGCTGAGACTAATAGGTGTGCATCTCCATCATGCCTGGCTTGTTCTTTTGAGAAATAGTCTGGATAACAGTTTTTAGCCTAGGCTGGCTTTGAACAATAGTCTTCCTGTCTCTGCCTCCCAAGCAGCTGGGACCACAGTGTGAACCACTACATCTGGCTCCTACATTCTTGGTTTAAAAGGAGAAGAAAGCAAAAGTAAACAACAAATCCATAGGGAAAAAAGACATGGCTTTCTTGAACCATGCAGTATCCCCCAAATAAAGCCTTTCATTTCTTTTAACCTTTCAATGGCTAGTTTCAAAGGGCAAAAAGACTTGAATATACTTAGCTAGTCAATAAATGGGTGAATAAAAAGAGCCAGCTATGTCTTTAGGGACAGGGTGTGATGAAAACTAGAATGTACCAATTTCAAGCTATTTGAAATGGTTTTAAACTCATGAAGTTTTTCATATATCAAGATGTTTAAAACATCTTCTATCAACAAAAGCTTATTTTTGATTTTGTAAATATCAGATAAATTATGTGATATTTATTTTACATGTTCCTGTGGAGAAAATAATAATTTTAATGTTGTGACATTTGTGATTATTTACATCTTTATTTCTTAACTCATTGAGTTTTTATTATTTAAAGTTGATAAATTGTCTTTGATTTGTATGGAAATAAGTATTTGTGAAAAATTTCCAACCCAACCTTAAGATTAGGTTTTTTTTAAAAAAATAAAGTCAATGCATTTTTTAATTTCTCAGGAATACTGCAAGGGAGGGGAAAAAAGACAGTACTCCAATTAAATATGATATATGTAAGTTGGCAATGTTTTCATCCACAATAAAAAAGATTTTAGCAAAAAAATGAGTTAAGAGCACCCCATTAATGGCATGTACTGTTAATGAAGGAGAATCAATTTTCTGAGAATTCCTGTTCTAGGGGGAAAGAAACAGCCCTTCCTCCTCACTGCCATAAGCCAGTAAGCAAATGGTGCAGAACTCATCGTGACTGCAGCCTGAACTCAGAGCTTCCCCTGCAGTGGCTGTAGGCCTGCGAGCTGGCCAGCACCAATGCCAAGCAAGACTCAGGGTCCTGGCATCCCTTGCCTGTGAACCTTGGATAACCTCCATTGTCACTCCCAGATTTGTGTCTCCCTCTTTGGTGAAGAATCAAAGCATTGCTCATGAAGAGATGTCAGATCCTTGGGGTTCATAGAATTGGCCAGGAAAGAATGGCTGGCACTCCAGTGTCCCCCAATCATGGATGTCGTAGAGGGACATCACATGTCTTAGGCCTGTTGCTCCACAGCCTGTGGGTGTCCATCAAGCACAGTACTCTGGCTGGGGAGTCTCAAATTCCCCGTATCTGTCTGCTGAGGCCCTTCTGTATGTAAGACCCTGCACAAGGCACTGTGGGAGGTAGCAGGGTGGGGCATAAGGAAGACTGAAAAAGCAGCCTTGGCCACACTCAGGGTTCGGCTCTTCCAAGTTTGGATGTCCTTCAGGTGTTACTGAGAGAAGGGCTTCTGATTCTTCTCCTCTTCCTTCTCCTTCTCAGCCCCCTCCCCAGAGTCCTGCCTCCAACCCACATCTGCAACACCTATGAAGACCAACAGTGTGTGGTGGCTTTGAAATTCACAGAAATGCCACAAGAATATATTTCCCTCTGTTGTCCCCATTGTACACAAAAGGAACTAGAAATTAAGAGGATACAGTCACTAGATAGGGAAGCAGATCCATGTGACAGCAAAGCATTTGCTCCAAAACCTTCCTTTGTTTTCTCTTGCTTTTTCAGGGAACCTGGCTCCCCAGGAAGTCCTTGTCAGCAGGTGCCCACAGTTGTAAAGTAAGCAAAATGGCCTGATGACATCCAGCCTGGGATAACAATAATGGCTATCAACTACCACAAGCCTACCCTGTGCCAAACACACATATGTATTTGCTTAATCCTCATAAAACAATCTCAAAATATGGTGGTTAAATAATTTGCTCAAGTCTTACAATTACTAAGTAGTAATAATGGTGAAACTGCTAACTCTGATTAAAGGTTTGTCATGTCTCTCTTTTGCTCTCTATCTAGCTATATCTGTATATATATACATATAAATAAATATATATTTAAATATTATTTATACCTTACAAGTAAGCAAACTGCGGCTCAGAAACGTAGAGTAACTTGCCCAAGGTTATCCAGCCTGTAAGTGGTGGTGCCAACATTTGCAGCTAGCAGCCCACTGCCTGTGCTTGTAATAACAATGCCATGATCACATCCCAAAGCCCATGTTCTTCATAGTGCACCAAAACTGCTTCTCCTAAGCCATTTGGAAAGTGGCCCACAAGTTTCCTCAAAACAATAGTTGGAGTCAAACCCGAGAGACTCCGGGTTTTGCAGCAGGGCTGTCTCTTCACAAGCCCCTACTTGTGAAGTGGAAGTTCATTTGCATTTGTCCTTCTGTGGTAGTTTCCAAGTTCCCAGCAGAACACAATTTAACTGTAAAATTTGCCTTAACTAGCCAGCTGTCTGCTGCAGTCAGGTGCCAGACTCAGGTGTGACTCCCAGTAGGCACTTCTGAATCTGTGTGCCAGCCTCTGTAAAGTAATAGAAAGTCACCTCCGAGAAATCAGACGTCACTGGGAAGAGGCATATGATGCCATGCCCGAGGTGGTCAGTTCAGAGCAGTGCGGGGGGTGCCAATCACAACTCATCCCAGGCTTCTGTCCTAAAGCTCCCTGTCATTTAAGGGAATCAATGCAGGGCTGACTACCACATGTCAAGGAGCAAGTGTTACTTGAGACAGTATCTCTGAAGTAAGACAGAATCAGCTTAATTGGCCTCTCTTCAGAAAGTAACCAGGCCATCAAAAGAATGTCCATAGAGATAATACAATTCAGCATTGTCACCTGTGCCTCTACTATATCGAGCACAGTGCTAGGGACACAGAGGTAAAGCAAAGGTCTCTTTTCCTGGCATGACCCAGCATTTAGACAGGTGCATAGAAGACCAAGTGGACCAGAGAGGGTGCCCTTGGAAGGGGAGTCCCAAAAAGTCCAAGGACATCTTCTCAGAGGCCTCAGCTAAACAGAAGTGGATGAAGTGATTGGAAGAAAGATGACAGAAGACATCAAAGAGGAGGAAATGCCCAGAAAGAAAGTTCTACAGGTGCCCAAATCTGTGGGGAAATGGCAAAGATGCCCTAGAAAAAAAAGAAAGGGAAAAGAGTAACAGGAGACAGGAGGAAGTGACATGTCCTTAGTGTCCAATGGGACTGAATGATGAACCAGCAGATGAGGCCACAGGACCAGACAATTGAGGGGAGGCAGAGAATCCATAGGTCAGGAAAAGGTGACCAGCAGTGCACCCAAGGACAAGGAGTCCAGTGGGTCTGAGGAAAGGGACTAAAGGATGGAGACTGCACCTGGAATTGTTTCCTACTGAAAGGAAGGGCAGTCAAGGTCAGCGGCTTATTTGAAGACAGGCTCGCAGGTTCCAGGAAAGGAGATCCAGGAGGTACCAGGGGAGCATGTGGTCTTGACAGGAAGAGATTATTACACAGAAAGAAGGACCAAGGGCACAGGGGACATTCACAGTGGGCAGGTAGAGAGGCCCTTTAGTGATAGAAGCAAGGGAAAAGACAAGGAGCCACCTTTCGGATGGAGAAGGGGACACAGAAGGAACTGTGAATGGACCCCGAATGTTGCCATCACATCATAAATGATGTCCAAAGGAGTAACTGTCCCATCATGATAGTGTGGAACTGTCTTAAAGTAATAATCTTCTGGAAGAAGGTGCCACAAGAGATGGGGAGAGAGTTTCCACATTAATTTCTTATCAACCTAAATTTCATCTTGTTCATTGTGGTGGGCTTTTTAAAATTTACATATATACTCAGAATAAATTTAGTTCCTCACTCTTCCCTGTCCTTGCTTCTCCTCAGGAATATCTCGTAACCCTTATCTCAAGGACTTTCCTTCTTATTCCCATCGACTCCAGAGTGTGAGGGGGCTGATTATCTGGTCTGAAAATGACCAGGACCTCCCTCTTCCTTGCCTCAGACTCCCTGTCTCTTTGCCGTTGAGCTGCAGTCATCACCCCACTGCTGGACTAGGGCAGCAGCTGTATGAAAGCTACAACTCAAACCAGTTCATTCTCCCTTTCCCTCTCCCTCTCCTTCTTCCTCCTTCTCCTTCCTCTGTGATGTGACCTTGGGTACCCACACTTCTCAGGACTTTGTTTCTCATTTTAAGGTGGAGATGATGATAAGGCAGGCTAAATTAGGGACTCATAGAAAAAATATTACATCCTAGATTAACCATGCTTTGGTTTAGGAACGACCTTGACCTGCCTGAGAACCACCCCTGCCTCTCCACAATCGTTGATAGGTTATCATAGGTTAAAAGCACCTGAAGAGCAGAAACACCCCACCGTGCTTCCCTTTGTATTTCCCTTCCTTAACTTTTAATAAATTCCATTTATACCCATGTGTCCTGCCATGGATTCTTCCGCACAGGACAAGAATTTGGAAGTCTTCTGATCACAGACTGAACCAGTGTCATTAACAATGAGACCTTTTATTTCCCACCCTTTGTAAAGTTCCAATGAAATAGTGTGCCTAGAATAGCAACTGAGAAATAGTAGACATTCTAAAAATTTTTATTTTCTCTTGTCATTGACACAAATGTTCAGGCAAAGAGGATTCTTTTTTTAAAGAAAGAAAGGAAAAATCTAATACTTGTGTATTAAAGTCAGTATTTTGATTCTCACCCTGCTTTAAATAACATACATGTATCATCCTACTCAATGCATCCTGAGAGGACCACTGAAAACAACTTCAATCCTACATCAAATGTAAGAATGAGTAAACAAATATACAAATGACAAGTGAGTCACATGAGGTAAAGAACAAGTTTTAACAATTGTGAAAAATTTTGCACTTTTTTTTGTAAGTTTAACATTGACAATTTTCATAGTTGATCAACTTCAACCAAATTTGTTACAGGATCAAAAGGTATGAATATAGATCACATTTTTCATTTCAAGGATTGGTTGCTAACTTGAGAAAAAAATAAATATGCATCCATTTGTTTCAGATAGGTCTGTCTTCTAGTAATTTTGATGTCTTTTTATGAATCTGATCCACGAGTTAGAGATTTCCAATTAGAGAAATTACTACACCATCATCTTAACCACAAATAAGCATATTATCTGACAGATAGACTAGATAAAAGCACATATGTTTATTACAAATGAGTTATTTTATAATCTAACTCACTTTTAATTTCACATATGACATTGCTTATACTGAAACATGCTGTATATGTTTCTTTGTGGTAATATACAAAGGCACATAGTTTACTTGTGAAAACTCAAGGGTAGTACTTGTGAGAGTCCAGGTCACTTCACTTTCCAGCAGTTTCTTCCCCTAAGAAGTTTTACTGTTTGCCTCCTTTCTGAATTTGTTGATCATCTACTCTCTTGGGGGTTCTTTTTCATTTGACATGCACCTACATGTATTATACATTTATGCAACACCAACAGGAAAGCAAGTCCAATAGAACTCCTGCTTCTTCTTTAGCAAATGAATAATGTTTATTCTGAACAGCTATCCATGAAAGGTACTTATGTGTGGAAGAAATTTTCTTGGGTATTTAACACTTTACCTTCAACTCCAAATCTCCTCTCTAATTCCTTTCTCCCTGTTCCATAATGGCCAGGCACGGCCCCAGGATATCTGGATTGAATGAGATGAAAACTCATATATATATATATATATATATATATATATATATATATATATATATAGAGAGAGAGAGAGAGAGAGAGAGAGAGAGAGAGAGAGAGAGATCATCTGTTCATTTCTCCCTCTCTGCTTCACTTATAAATCATTATAACCATTAAAAGTCATATGGGAAACAGAGTTTGTGAGTTCAAGTTGACCTGAGATTTGCACTCAAGTTTTCCAGAACCCAGACCCAGTTAATTCAGCAACTTTACACTGCATAATGTAGTTGGAAGGACAGTGTGGCTGGGATCCCTTTCAGGTGCATGCTAGATCCTTAAAAAACAGAGGATTTGCATCTAAGCTGACCACATATTACATTGGGTATTGCTTTCTGAGAATCACAGGGAGTATTCAAACAGTTATAAAAAGTAGATAAAGTGAATTAGTTTCTTTTCTTATTCTAAACAGCAATGTACCAGTGCATTGTAGTGTGAACAAATGCACAGAATGGTGACTATAGCTAACAATAAAGTAATGCATATTTTAGGAGGAAGCAGGAATAAAGGAGTTTGAATGTTTTCTATAAAGAAATGATTGATTATAAACTCCCACCACATTCCTGTGTCTCCACATATCTGAAATAAAACCTTAATTACATGACTAAAGTTGAGAAAGGCAGTGGAGGGTACAAATGAAAGAAAAGAGAGATGTGGGAAAATTCTGAAATATCAAACTTTAGAGCTAAAAAGAAAGAAAGGGCAAACTTTGCAGAGGTGGAGCCCAGAGCACCCTGTGTTCTGAGCCCATCTAGTGCTACCTATGGGAGGGGGCAATCTCTTTGGAGCACATCCTCAACCATGCCATCCATAGACCCACTAACCCAAATTATTGCATCATGAGAGGTAGCTGTGTGCTGGATGCTATTTTGCAAACAGAGTACCAGCCTGGTAGTCTAGTGTTTAGATGACAAATCTCAAATGAGCTGGAGATTCCAGGTGCTTCTTAATCCCCCATCCAGGGCAAGGCATGGCATGGTCACAGGGAAAGCCATGGGATTGGTAATCTCTGTGGAAATGCATCCTGGCTGACTCCTACACCTACCAACTGGTATGTTTGTGTAGTGAGAGGTAGCTGCTTGCTAGATGCACTTGACCCAGGAGGGGCTGAAGAATGGATAAACACAAACCAATCTGAGGTCTGATGCTAGACAGTAGGAATGTGTTCCAGACTATCTCTCTAGACCTCCCACAGAAATTGGCTTCCTCGTACAATTTATTATCCAATTTTTGTTATGATTTTTGCCACCTGAATATGTTAATGTAAAGAAGTCATTTTCTTGTTAAAGAACTAAATTTCTTTACCTGTCTAAACCTGAGACGGAGATAGAGAGAAGGGGAGAGGTAGAGGGACAGGGCAAGGGACAGAGATGGAAATGATAGTGATAGATGATTGATTGATAGATAGATACTCTAAATTCTCCATTTGTCATGCTTCCTGGGAAACTTTTCAATAATAACATGTTGCTGCTTATAACTATACTTTACCTGGTATTTTTGACACAGGATAAAGGAAGAACTCATGTATAACCTAACTTCATACTTTGGACTACCTAGCCAAAGGAAACTAATTTTTAAATTTTCTTGGTTTTGAATGTTACCATTAAATAAACAGCTTAGATATGACTTGCTCCGGGATGACCTTAATAAACCTTAAAAACAAAATCTGTGTATGCTAGTTAGCTCTCTATTGCTATGACAAAATACTTGAGAAAATCAACTTGAAGAAGAAAAGATTTTTTTTTGGCTCCAAGTTTCAGAGGTTTCGGTTCATAGTCGCTTGTTTCAGTGTCTATTCCTCTCCCTGCTTCATTCCTGCTGATCTTCCTGTAAACCTCTCACAGGAACCATCTATGCTCAGTGCCAGAGGCTCACCTGTTGGGGGAACCAAACTGAGACAGGCAGGTCATGACCCCTTACTAAAGCCCACAACTCCTGTTAAAAACCCTCCAACACAGACACTCCCAGCTGTCATTCACCACTGTGACCCATCAGACCTAAAAGGACAAAAAACTTTTGATGCTTCAATGGCCATGGTGATTGATTTGGGTGGAACCTCTGTGGCCCCCAAACCAACAATATTTTGTATCCAGAAAACACAATCTTGTGAAGGACTTAGTACATCCTTTTATTCACTTCTTTGTGGAAAGGGTTCATATTCTCACACCATTTTTCTTATTTCTGTACTCTTCTTACCTTTGTGTCTATTCAAACACTAACATCAGATGACAGGAGACTTCAGCTGAGACTTAGTCAGGAGCTCTGCTCATTCCCACTGTGGAGCACCAGGGACAGTATGTGGGAAGCAGTGTCCTCAGTCTGTCCTGATCAGTTCCCTGGAGCCCTCTAGTGTCCCCTCCTTTGGCTTTTGTTGGTGTCTCTGCACTTCACAGCACAGCCTGGTGTTTGAAGGGGAGAAATGGAGCATAAATGGGTCACAGTTATTTCAAGGACTTAGATCACCTGCATGCATGTGTACTATGTGGTAGGATAAGATGTCCATATTACAAAAGGTGTCAATAATACCTGAAAAACATTCTTTCTTTTTCTCTTTTTATTTACTTTTCATTACTTTGCTTTTCCTTTCCATTTCTTTCTTTCCTTCACTCCTTCCTTTATCTCTCTCTCTCTCTCTCTCTCTCTCTCTCTCTCTCTCTCACTTTCTTTCTTTCTTATTTCACTCTTTCAAAACAGGGTCTCAATTTGGTGCACAGATTGGCCTCAAACTTGTAATCCTCCAGCCTCACCTCTAGTGCTCAGATTAAAGGTGTTAACCCACACACATGGCAAAGGATACTTTCTAGTGTCAGAATTATTCCTCCCTAATTTTCACTCTGTAAGAAATAGATTTCAAGGAAGAGGGAGAGCAATTTTTATATTTTTACTTTTGGTATTTTGTTGCAATCTTTCCTATATGTTCTCAACCATTCAGAGAATAAGCCCATTAAAGATGTTAATAATTATTTATCATGGTGACTTTTGCAGGGTATTATGTTAGTGTCCCTACAGGTGAGAGAGTAGGTATTATCTGTGTTTTGAAATCAATGATGCTTTTATTTGGGATTTTTTATTTTCTTAGCAGGACACTGATGTACAAAGTCTTCAAGGCCTGGGACTGGAGCAGGGCTTCCTTTCTCCCAGTCTTGAACCCTGAGTGTGAATTGAGCTGCATCCTATTCTACCAGGCATAGGATTTGTATCAGTGATCAGAATGTTAGATCACTGATGTAATGGGCACTAGAATTCTTCAGGAAGGATTCAGAATACCAATAAAAGGCATGCAATTCTTATATTTGATGGATCATTTAACCTCAGAAAATCTCCAATGCCCATGAATGATTTAGGAAAATAATAACCATCAATATTTTATAATATGTATACTTCTTTCCTGGCATTTAACCCTCTCCTTCATTCTAAACTATTGATTTACTATAAATATAGACACAGTCAATTAACAAATAACTAGATTATGCTGTGGGACTTCTACCCTATGTTTACAGAGTTCTCACATAGCCTAATTTGACCATAATTGATGAGTCCAAGTGGGACCCACTAGAAGAACAGAACCCAAAAGTCTCCCTGGGAAGCTCCAGAAGTGCTGCACACAGGAAAGCCTCAGTCTGGGCGCTCAGCTGAGCAGTGCTGTTGTTACCCATGTTGAGAAGGATGTGGGTGGGCACAGAGAACTATGACACTGTGCTCCATCCAGTGGGCACAGTAGTACATGAC
This sequence comes from Castor canadensis, assembly GCF_047511655.1. Classification (NCBI taxonomy): domain Eukaryota; kingdom Metazoa; phylum Chordata; class Mammalia; order Rodentia; family Castoridae; genus Castor; species Castor canadensis. The sequence continues at coordinate 96,547,800 of NC_133387.1, forward strand.
TTCATCTTCTTTTGTTAGGAAATTTATCTTCAAGGTTGATGTGGAAGTTTGAAAGTTTTTACTTCCTCAATTTTCTTGTTTTTTCCTGCAAAGGAACATGCATTATAACTTGTTAAAATATATAATACATATTCTAACAATTGATTTGGTTTCTGTCAGTACTGGTGTAGTCTAATCTGTCAGTTTTGGAAGGAAACCTCACAAGACACCTGGGCACTCTGAGGAGTTTCTCTGGAAATTGAAATTTCAGGCTGCTCCAACTGCCCAAGTCCATCTGCAAGCAAAGGAGAGAAACCCCATCAACACAGGACATGTGAAGAAGCAGCAATAAGGAAAGACTTCATCTCATTAGGTGGAAGTGATGGAGGCAACTCACAAGCCCAGAGGGAGGAGAAGAAGACTGTTTCTAGGAGTGGCATCCTGTCAGCAGGGTCAGCAACACAGGGAGAAGATGAGACAGTGTGGACCTGTGGGCTGGAGGCCTCAGATCCTTAGCAGGAGGGTGGGGCGGTCCTAGTATATCAGAGGAGTGGAGGGTCAGGTGATCTCCTAGGGTTCTTCATGATCTACTGCTGTTACAAGCAATTCTGGGGTTTCCTACACCACAGTAGCTGGGAAAATGTGTTCACCTGGGCTGTGGCAGGATAAGTGAGTGAGTGTCCCCCTCTGTGATTTCATACTGTAGTAATGATGTTGCTTCACAAGTCTGAAGGCATCCCAGCTCCATTCTGATATTATGTCTATGTTTCAATGATTTGCTATTCATTCTGACTCAGGTAAGAAACTCAACTTATACTTTTAAACAACACAACCAAATATAAATCAGATAGTGAAATACTTCATTGATATCATTAAAGATGTCACACCTAGGATCACTTGAAGTATTTTCATTTTTGGTTTTAGCTGATTGGGATGTCACCCAGAAAATTATGACACAGATAAATGACATTTCATTTGTAACTTAGATACCTCTAAGAAGGAACAGAGCAATAATTGTTGATACATATGACAAAATTATCTGTGGAAATCAGATTCTCCTCTCTCTGGACCCAGGAACTGTGAAAACGTGATGTAGAGGAGTATTTTCAAATCAATATTATGTTTAATATCCAATAATATTTTTATAAGTAATATAGAATCTAATAACTACTTAGGACATGCTAATTGATAAGCATTGTACTAGACATTTTCTTGTATAATTTCACTTAGGTGTTTCCAGAGCCCTTTGAGAGAGGTGTTATGTTCTTCTCCACTTAACACAGGAGGACAGTGATAAAGAGAGCTAAAGTGACTCATTCAGTAACACAGAGCTCTTCAATATGAAAAATCAGATAAGCAATACTCATTTGCTAAAGAAAATCTGAGTGAAATGTGGCATAAAATGCCAACAAAGACCCATGTCATTTACATGTTCTTCAAATTTGTCTTTACATGTGTATGAATGGTAATAGGATTGCCCCACGACTGTGCATATACCAAAGTATAGAAATGAGCATGTCAAAGAGATATCTGCACCCTCATGTTTAGTGCAGCACAATTACAGCTGCCAAGATGTGGAATTAACTTTGGTGTGTATGAATAGATGAATGGATAAAGAAGATGCTGTGTGTATATACACAATGAGAAATTTTCCAACCATCTAAAAGCAAGAAATTCTGTCATTCACAGTAACATCAATGGAATGGGGTTAAAATACCAAACATCATTTCATTTAGCTTATCAGTCTTCAATTGTTTATACAAAACATCTATAAAATTAAAAATAAAAATAATAAAAATTAATCCCAATATTGTTATCAGGATTAAATGACATGAAGTATGTTAAGTCACTTCTGTAATGCTGGCAGATAATGTGTATTCAATTAAATAGCTATTATACACTTAAGGGGACATTCATTACATTTTCTGATTTCCTATAGAACTGAATTCTTTCAGCAAATTCTTTGCATAGACAACTCTACACATAAAGACTAATTAACTTTTCAGGGTTTTTGTTGTTGCTGTTGTCTTACCACAAAAAATATGGGGGTTAAAAGAAGTCTGAATACCCATGGACTTCAAATCTGGATTCTGCCACTTTTAGAATAAAATTGGATTTGGGGGAATTACATGGCAAATGCATGTTTAAAATGGGCAACAAAAGCACAGCAGAATACTAGTGATCAGCATGAGATGGAATAGTTAAATGTACCTCACTAGGATCAAGAAGACAGAGGCAATCTAGAGAGGACACAATTCAACAAAAACTGTGTGCAGATAAACTTTAGATTATAGAAATGTGACAGGCCTTTCTCTATACTCAGCTTTTTAATAAGTGATTAGCTTGATTTTGCTACCCTGTACTTATTAATTGCTTTAAAGAACATCAATCATACAGAATTGTGTTAATCATAATATTGGTTCACAAAGCACGATAATCACTTATCCAAGTATAGATATACTTATGTTATTTATTTTATTCTACTAATATGTTGGTGATTTACCTAACAGTCAATAAATATCTGAGAAGGTAATTGTTAATGTATTTATCCTTCACCTAACCTAAGACCAAAAATATTGCAAATAACCATCAAGCTCCTCTCTACTGAGTAATGAATTTAATCACACCTCTTCAGACTTGTCTAGTTTCCTGTTTGTTATTGAAAGAACAGTGACAGATCTGTTATGTCAGAAATCAGATCTTGGTGACTTTGTAGAAAGTGAAATGAATTAAACTGGATAAATTCATCTTCTTGTTCCCAGGGTGCTATGCTCATTTGGAGTCAAGCATAACCCACATCCTTGACTGCCTGCTTAGGGTTTCCCTCTGCTCCTCCAGATCCATTTTCTACCTACCTCTACTCTCCACAGGCCCTGAGTTTCTGACCCACAACTGAGTTAATGATCACCTCATCCTCCAGGTGATTTTGGGAGCAGCCAATGGAAGCATCAGAAAGAGGTCAAGGAGGTCAGGGTTCCCTCCCTGAGAGGCAGCCTTCCTTTGACTGTATCCTCCCCAGTGTCCAAGATACATTGCTATCCACCCCAAAGCCAGAAGCTTCCTGTCAAGGAACCATTAGGAGGATGTGGGAATAGCCATTCTCTTCCAGACCAGTGAGCCCACTGGAGTAATTTATTTCTCTTTTTTCCAAGACCCTGAATCCAGAGGCTTCAAATCCAAGGTGTTAAAGAAGGCTTAACATACTCAGTAAGCTACCTGAGCACCCAAAGTGTTAGCAAATGGTGTCAGTAGAAATTGGTAGAAAATGCTAGATCTGGTTTGTTTTTAAATTAAAGCTATGTTAAATTACATAGAAAAGGGAAATGATTAAATAAGTCAGTATACAAACAGATAAAATATTACTTTTCCTGATAAATCAAAGCTTTTCCTGCTTATAGAAAAGCACTGTTTCTTAATATCTACTCTTTTTTTCTTTTTATAATCTTTTTGGGAAAATTTAGTATCCTGTAATAGTTGTACAGGGAGATACATTGTGATATTTACATATGTGCTTCCAATTTATCTTAGTTAGATTTACCCCCTCCATCATTCTCCCTCTTCCCCACCCTCTGCCCTCTTCTTAGAACAATTTCAATAGGTTTCATTCTCCTATTTTCATAGATGGATACAAAATACATCCCCCATTCCTATTTCCTTGTGCCTACCCAACTCCTATAGGTAACCACCCCTGGAAAGACCTATTTTCTCCTTCTTTCCCTCATTTTTTAAAGTGTTATGTTGATTGTCCAACGGGGTTTCACCAGGGTATTTCAGGCCTGTGTAGATCATGCTCTAATCAAATTAATCCCTTCCCTCCATTTCTTACCCATTCTCTATCATCATGCTTTCCTAATATTCAACAGCTTACAGTACAGTGTTTTACATTATATTCATATATACATGGGTTGCTTTAATATTTTTCATTCTCTAACTTTTCTTTACTTGTCTCACCTTCTGAATGCCCCAAGACAGATTCACTAATACAATTTTGTTCAAAGAGATAAATATTTTAAGATAAGAGAAAAAAAGTTTGACCAAGCAGAACACATCACAGAGGTTCTAACCAGTATGTCTCAGATGTCATCAATATTGGCTCAATAGTATGAAAATATAATTTTTATCATAAACCATGTGGGTCTTTTGAAAGAAATCAAACTTTTTTGTCAGATAGGCTCTCCCTGTGTATGCCTGGCTGGCTTCATAATCAAATCCTCCTGCTATAGTTTCCATGGTGCTGAGATTATAGGTTTATGCTAACAAGCCCAGCTTTGAAATCTAAATTTTAAAATAATATTCCAAAGTAATAAATGTTTCTATTTGACAACTTAGAAAGTACAAAATACTATAGAAGAATCCTAGTATCAGGAGATAATCCTAGTAAAAATCCTAGTATCAAGATCCCAGTATCTAGAGACAACCATTCAAGTCAGTGCCCATTCTTCTGCCCCAGGCTGACTCTGCTGAACCACTCACAGGATGGGTAGCAAGGAGCACCCAAGGCAAATACTCAACTTAGATATCCAGACTAGTGATTTCTAGAACTGTGATTTTTATGAGTTGACTCATAGGAAATGGACACCATTTTTCCCACAGGACTAGTGTGTATGAGGAGATGAAAATGTTATTTCTATGAACTGTAATAAGCACATGATGGCAGATGGAGGGCTAAGTCCCTGGCAGTAAATAGAATAAAAAACTGGAGTTGAAAAATACACAACTGGAGATGACAGTCTAAAGTAACATGATCAACATATTATAGCATGTCTGGATGTCATGATGAAACCACTTGTTATGTATAATTTAATATATGCCATAAAAATTTAAATAAATAAATATAGATAAGTGGAAAAAATGAACTAACTATGATAGCAAACAGATTATAGTCCCAAGGAATGCCAGAGCTAATGTTGACAGCAGTCATAGCATGGTTGGTGGCTTTCGTCTCCTCCAGGGCAGTCTGTCTCACCACTGAGAAGAAGGTCAGAGCCTTAAGCTTGCAGGACAAATGGGGCCTCCTCTCAGAGCTTTCCTGCCTCATGGTGAAAGGGGGCTCTCCCGCTTGATAGCACATCCACTCTGGGGGAAGACTGCCATACGAGGACACCACCTACACCAGAGCACCTCATAGAAATGTCCACCTCAGAACTACCGTGGGTTCTACAGAACCTATAAAAATATGGACTTAAGATGTTTAGTTTAGAGGCTAAAGGTTTAGAGGCTCTGTGAGAAGTGAGAAAGTCAACCAAATATTGCTTTGCCAAATAGATGACTTGGTTTCTCTTTAGCTTGGCTTTGTCTTATGTAGCAGAGTGGGTGGAAACTGTCACTTTTGCCTTCCTTTCCCAAATGTGTCACAAGATGTTATAAATTCTCTGTAATTTCTCCCTCTCTCCTCTGCCCACAGGAATTAATTTGCAGTAACATAGTTTGTCTAAAGAAAATTCAGGTGCTGGCCCCAGGTTGAGGTCACCTACCCATTGCTTTTAGAAGAAAATAAAAAAGGCTGCTTTTGCTCTGGAGAGAAAGATTCTGCCCAATGGGGATTTTCTACACTATGTCTCATTGTAATCCTTGTGTCCTGTAAGGGCTTTTCACAAACCCCATCCCTCCCTCCCCAAAAGATGGAAATTTGATACAGAAAAGTCTCTTCTATTTTACTCAGGGCAAGAATTGAATAAATCTATTTCTTTCCACTCATTTCTGCCTCTCAGTTTTTCAGTTGAGTGATAAGCAGTAGGAAACTTAGATTCTGCTCAAAAGATGACTCATCTATGTAGTCAGTATTCAGAAGGTCTCACGGTGTACAAGGGTTTCCTTCTTTGGGACACAAATGCAGTGATAGCACGTGAGCACAGAGAGCTGTCTAATGGAGAGAGGTCATGACTTATATCAAAGGTTTTAGTCTTTTGTTTTTTGTTTTCCTTTTTCATCTTCTACCTTTCAAAGATTGAATGTTTAACAACAACAGTGGGCTATCAGGCCAGTGTGCAGAGTAGTCAGGGAAGTTATAAAGGGATGATGGGGGGATATAACAGGTACATAGAATCTGCTTTTGTTAAAAAGCACTGAATCCAGACTTGGGCACAAGCTACTTAACATGGAAAGTAATGGCAGAGCCTGGAAGGACAGATCATTCCCCAAATGGGGACAATTACCTGTCATAATGAGGCTGCACACTGGGGCAGAAATAATCATCTCTTGGGAACCAATTATTCCCCTCAAGTGGTGGCAGGACAACAACTTCTCCATATCTCCTCCCAGAACCAGAACTGAGGTAATGATCAACCAGGCCAGACTTTTCCTGGGACTATTTAATTATGCATACCTCTCCCTCGGTTCTTCCTCCAGTTAAACCTAAAGCTCATGTCTTTATATCTAGGATGGGTTGAAGTTCTGATGTTTGTGTCGTCCCGTGGTGTGCCTGTGTCATGAAGTAAAGCACCTTCCCTGCCTTTTATTACTACTCACCTCTTTATTTAGCATATTGTAACAAGTGGAAGACTCAACATGTTAAAACCCATGGAGTTGGGCCTCTGGTTACAGGAACATACACATCTGTGTTTACCTCACACCTGTTTCCTGAGACACATGGGCATATGTCTGTATGACAAAGACCTCAAACTGAATGTATGCACAGAGCAAATTCACTACCTCATAATAACCCATCTCTTCTTAACACAGGCATTATTACTAGAAACTTCTACCAGTCAGGGAACTCAGTGTCAGCCTTACTCACTCTTCTAACTAATCCATCACATTTCCTTTCTTATGGAACATCATACCCAAATAGTTCTTCACTCAACTCTGCAGGCCCTTTTCTGTGCCATGCCTTCAACATTGCTCCTCCCACCAATTTCCCCTCCACCTGGGACACATCTATTCTCATTTCCCTGCTTGGAATTCTTCACCCTGCTTTACCCTACTTCTGAGCTTGAAGTCCAGAATTCTTAGGACATTAGACCAGACATAGTTAATATAAAATCTACCAATGACAAGCTATGAAACTTTGAGCCATTTTCTTATCTGTTTCCACAGGGACCTCAGAAGAATTACACTAAATTTATGGAGTTCAAAACAATAATGTCTACAAAATATGTAGCCCATTGAAGGCATTCAGCAAATGCAATCACTTGCTACCTCTTTCAAATGCTGTATTGTCAATGGTAATGATTCACTGAAATGAGATTGAAAAGAAATACATCAATATCCATTATTCCACTTATCCTGTCACTCTTTCATCTATTCCAGAGATACTTGGGAATAAAAGGAAAAATAGATGTGGCCTCACTTCCCTGGGAATGTTTCCAGGCTCTACAAAGAGAGAACAATGAGTACCATTGTTAACTGCCTGGGCAAGGCAGACAATCAGAGAAGACATTAGGGGATACCACTAAGAAGGAATTGGAATCACCTCTATCCCAGACTTCATAGTGCAGGGAAAATCTGGAAAGATAGTAACTGAGCTTAGTCTGTTCCTTTTGAAAACCTGCCTCTGCTTCTGTTTTCTCATTTATCAAAAGAGAATCAAATCAGGACCATTCTCATTGGGTTTTTGGAAAGAATAAATAAGTCAATATGGAGAATTGAGAATAGTGTCTGAGCCAGAGCAAGCCCTCAGAAACTGGTGGTGGTGATTTATGTCACATTAAGCCACGGTGCCTTCAGTGAACCAACCCAGATGACAACAAAAATGCACCAGCCCAGCCATGCTCTTGTCATGCCAGATTCCTCAGGTTGAGCCAAGTCAATAGGATGTAACAAGTGATCACGTAGAGAAAGAACTTGGAACTATTTCCTAAAAGCAAATTATTATGGGTTCAGAAATTATTACCATGAATGTCAGATGACACACAAACAGATATAATGCTTGTGTCTAGAAGATTTCCCAAGAGATGGTCAATCAGGAGAGGGCTGGACTGACACTCCAGATGTTGTCTTTGAAATCACATAGTAGAGTTCAGGGAAGATCAATTTTTGGCACTTTTTTTCTCCTTTTTGGAGATGAGAAAACTGATGTGTATTGGAGCCATGACCTGTCTCAGGTCACAAAGCTCAAAAGGGTGAAGCAGCAGTGAGGAGGGATTAGGATTCCCAGCACTGGCAGAGTCTCCTTTGGTGAAAGTATTGGGCCTTGTCCTGTTAGGAGCTATCTGAAGAGCTTGCTCCTCTTGGAACACAAAACCATTACCACCAGCTCACAGAGGTCACTCCTATCTACAGATAGGCATTGAGAGAGGGGCAGGAGGTAGACAAGGCCTCTCCTCTCTGTGACCATCTATGGTGAAGAGTTATGACCAACAAAATAATGGTATCAAAGCAAGTTTCAGCCCCTCTCCCTCCAATGATAGCAGGTATTACCTTTGACAAAGATGTTCAGTAGCAGGGTTGATAGTGTAGAGGTGGACGAGGGGCTTTTTAAGGAGCCAACAACCATGCCTTCATTATAGAGCCCTAGCCACAGAAACAGAGGCTAACATTGACCATGAGTTAAGCAAATTTTTATGCTCGTTTTTTCTTAATTCCTAGTATTTCCATTGTGTTTTAACTCATGCACATGTGTTCCTTGTAAAATTGAAAAGTAATGAAATCCAACATATCAAGATGATAACTTGTGATTTCCTTTGTGTGTATTAAGTATTTCATCCAAAATGTTGGAATAACCAAAGACAGACAAGGAGGGATTATGAAAATGTGTAAAATATCTCCATATAGTTTGTATTTGAAAATGGAGTTCTGAAGTGTTCTATCTCATCTTATTTAGAAATCACAAAAGAACCTACAAAATCATAATTATCCTTCCTTTCTTTTTAGGTAATCTGAATTACAATGAAGTAAATTCGAAAACTATTTTTTCAAACAGGAACATTCACCTTTCTGCCCAGAAGAGAGGCAGCATGCCCATTAGTTTTCCCTCGTCACTGGTGTGTCACTATGATGAGTAGTGGTGATGCTATTAGTTTGGGTGGAAACTGAGCACTTGTGCAGATCCAGTCATGTACAAGTGGTGTTCTAAGAGGGCACCAGATTTCAGAAGTGCCACTTGGGTATCTCTCTGAGAGGCTGAGTTCCATGCAGGTAGAGCTTCTCAAGGTGATGAGGACTGTGGAAACTCTCCAGGGGATGGCTTTAGGACAGGACCTCAGGAACTCAATAGTGTTATATCAGCAAAATTTTTCTTTTTCCAGGAGAAGAATGTCATACACTACAAGCCCACAAACGAGGCCTAGGTAAAAAGTCAGGATATTAATTCAACCTGAGAAAGAGTGCTTCCTGAGACATGCTGAGTTGAACCGTTAGGATGAGGGCAATCCTCTTAGGAACAATGCAAATATTGACTACAAGTTACCTCTTTGAGCACAAACCAAAGGAAAAGATACATGGGATTTGAATGTACCAGCAGGTAAGATTATGAAACTCTGAAGCAATTGTCCCAACAGTAATTATATTTTCCCCTTAGTAATGAACAGATGAGCCCATGGGGCCTGGATGTCTAGTCTTCACCATTCCTTGACAGCACAGAGGTGGACATTTGTACATTTTATGCTGTGATTTTTGCACAGTCCTCCTCTGAGTGTCTCTAATGACTTATTTACCTGATGCTTATATCCTCTGATAAGCCTTGCTCTGATTCATTCTGTTGTCATTTTGTCCCTTTAAGAAAGGGGCCTATTATTCATTGTCTGATGTTTTGTTACGCAGTTGAACTCAGGGCTCTGTATCTCTCTGCTCCTGAAGCACCTCACCATTGCTCATATATTTGTCTACCTATGCTACAGGGTTCAGGACATGGTCTTCTGCCACCCTGTCTACACTGAGAAACTGAAATCAAATGGTATCAGCATTCATAAATCAAAAACCAGAGAAAATTACACACACTTGTAGAATGTAAGGGATTATGTCAGGTGTGCGGATATCCTTCTCTGCTCTTCAGAGGAGTCTGCAGAATCCTGGGCATCTGATTCCAACTCCCACAACAGCTGTTGCACTTCTGTGTCAAATTCAGGGAGCTCAGCCTGCCTACCAAATGAACAGTGTGTTTGACAATCACCTCCTGTATGTGGAGATAAATGCATTTGAAAGTGAGCAAAGTTGGTTGTGGTTTAACAGCTGCAGTTTCTCTTCAAACACCCCAACCCTTCTTGTGCTTTCCCAAACACTATGGGCCAGTTTGACTTTGAGCATTTTTAAGAAAAAACCACATTTGTCAGAACAAGTAAAATAAAGAAGTCTGAGAAAATAAGAAATCACCAGCATGCAGTGTCTGTTACCTATCCATTTCTCTGTCCTCTCATCATCAGTTCTTTCCCTCTCTGTGCTGTTGAAGTGCAGGTCATCCCAGGTGGACAGAGCGAGGAACTCTCTGAGAGGTTTGAAGTCACAGGTGACCTTGCCTAGGGCTCTGGCCAGTGTTAAAGGCCTACAGATGGGCAGAGCCCTGTCTTGAGCTCTGACCTTCCCCAGTTCAGAGATGACTATAAACAGGGTCCAGGAATTTGGCATAAAGATATCTGATCAGTGTACTAGAACCAAGAAGTCCATGTACATTAAATTTTCTCTTTCTTGAGTCTGGTTATTCTTATTTTGCTTCCTCTTTGTGGTATACAAAATAAAGTGTTTCATAGAACCTGGATCTCCTTGTAAACAAAAATCCTTCTCCAAATTAAAGAAGGTATTTAAGAAATTGTAATACATCCAAGTGTTCTTTCTTTGAAAGATTTATTAGAATAGCTTTTACTGCAAAAGTACTCATAGAAAAACCATTTACTATTCACCCCTCACCCTAATACCATACAGTGAAAATCATGTTTTACACATTTTTCTGCATAAATACAGAGATACTTAGCAAATCAGTGTCATGATTTTTAGCATTATTACTTCATAAGAAAAAGCAAAACTCCTAAATATCGTAAGTACCTTCAGCAAGTAGCAGAATACAAAATCAATTTACAAAAACCAGTAGTCTTTCTATATACGAATAATGAACAGACTGAGAAGGAATATAGGAAAACAATTATATTTACAATAGCTTTAAAAAAATACCTAGGAATAAACTTAACAAAGGAAGTGAAAGACCTCTACAATGAAAACAATAAAACACTGAAGAAAGAAATCAAAGAAGACTACAGAAGATTGAAAGATCTCCCATGCTCATGGATTGGCAGAATCAATATTGTGAAAATGTCTATATTACCAAAAGCAATCTACATGCTTAAGGAAATACCCATCAAAATTTCAATCACATTCATCACATAGTTCTAAAAATCAACCCTAAAGTTCATTTGGAAGCACAAAAAAACACTAATAAGCCAAGGCAATATTGAACAAAAAGTGCAATGCTGGAAAAATCACAATTCCTGACTTCAGAATTCAGTTCAGAGCTATAATAATAAACAGCATGGTACAGCACAAAAACAGACATGAAAAACACTGAAACAGAAGAGAAGACCCAGATATGAATCCACACAGTTACGTCCACCTGATTTTTGACAAGGGTGCCTGAAACATACAATGGAGAAAAGACAGCCTCTTCAACAAGTGTTGCCTCAATAACTGGATATCTGTATGCAGGAAATTGAAACTAGATCCATGCTTTTTACCCTGTACAAGTATCAACTGAAAGCAGATTTAGTATGTTAATTTAAGACCTGAAACTTTGAAACTAGTGCAGGAAAAAGCAGGGAAGACACGGGAATCAATAGGCATAGGCAATGACTTCCTAAATAAAACTCATGTGGCCCAGCAACTAAGAGTAAGGATTGAGAAATGGCACGATATGAAATTAAAAAGCTTCTGCACAAGAAAAGAAATGGTCACCAGATTGAAGAGGCAGCCTACAGAATGGGAGAAAATCTTTGACAGCTATACATCTGACAAGGGATTAATAACCAGAATATACAGGGAGCTCAAAAAACTAAATTCCCAAAGGATCAATGACCCAATAAGAAATTGCAAATGAACTGAACAGAGATTTTTCAAATGGCCAATAAACACATGAGGAAATGCTCAACATCCCTGGCCATAAAGGAAATTCAGAGAAAAAACACATTTTGATTCCTCCTCATTTCTGTTAGAATGCCTATCATCAATAGCACAAACAACAATAAATGTTGGTGAGGTTGTGGGGGAAAAGGAACCCTAATACACTGTTGGTGGGAATGTAAATTAGTACAACCACTATGGAAAACAGTATGGAGGCTCCTCAGAAAACTAAAAATAGAACTACTACATGACCCAGAAATACCACTCTAACGAATATATTCAAAGGAATGTATATCAGTTTACAATAAAGGCATCTGCACACCCATGTTTATTGCAGCAAAGCTATGGAAACAGCCAAGATGCCCCACTATTGATGAATGGATCAAGAAAATGTGATATTTATATAAGTGGAATTTTATTTAGCCATAAAGAAGAATGAAATTTTGTCTTTGCAGGTAAATGGATGGAACTGGAGAACATCACCTTAAGTTAGCAAGGTTCAGAAAACCAGTGGCCATGTTTTCTTTCATATGTGGAATATAGACTCAGTACAAATGCAAGCAATATTATGAAAAATAGGTCGTGCTAAGGGGACGTCACATATGAGAAAGGGTAATGGTAGGAAGTTAAGAAGGTGAATATAGTTGATATTTTCTTCTGATGCAATAATGAGTATTGAATATTTAAACCTATTGAAATCACCATAAGAAAGGGATTAAGATAGGAGAAAAATAGAGGAGATGAACCAATTCATGTTATAATGCATATACATGTGGAAATGCCACAATGAAACAAACACCTGTGTAACTATCTTAAACAAACAAAAATATCTTTTTATTTAAACAAAAATAGAGAACAAAAAGGCATTAACAGGTCCTGACTGTGGGTCGGTACCAGTGTGCGTGTGCATGTGTGTGTGAGTGTGCAGCGTGCAAGGGGGATATAAGGAAAGGGTGTAGAAGAATGAATTCAGTGGAAATATTATGTACATATGTATGTAAATGGAAAATGATGTCTTTTGAACCTATTCCAGGAATAGGGGGAGGAAGATAAAGGAGACTAATGGAGAGGATGAATTCAACTCTGATATATTGTAAGAACTTTTGTAAATGTCACTTTATAAAGTGTACCCTCAATACAATAACAACAATAATAATAATAAATGAAAAAACAGTCAAGGCACAAACAAATATGATTCTAAAATATAAGTAGTTCTTTAACCCATGAGGGGCTTATCTCACAATAGCAGAAAAGTAAAAGAAAACCACAGTGAGATCCTATTTTCATATGACGTACTAGCAGAATCCTGATGTTTGAATGTTCGCTTTGGTATATTCATCCATATGGCAGTAGAAGACTGAAATGGGGCTCCTGTAGGGACCAGATGGGCATTCCTATAAAAATTACCAATGCACACCTTCAAAATCACTTAAGTCCTCTTTATTTATTATTTTAGTTCTCTTACATTTCAAAACAGGAAATAAGCCAAGGATCTAGTAAAGATAACTTATGAGATAACATACTTTATGTTAACTAATGATATATCACCTAACTACTAAATGTCCATATATATGGAAATAAAAAGAGCCCTAAATTTACAAATGAAGAGATAAGTATATGTACTTTGTATCCTATCTTGTTCAAGAAGATAGAGTGACGGTATATGTATATACTAACATACAAATAAATATTAATATTTTATTAATATTTACACAAACAAAAATAGGAATGATTCAATTTTTGAAGCTTATAAATGTATTATTTTATGATTTTAATAGGTTAATGTGGTTCATGTTATTTTTCAACACAACATCCAGACTATTTTCCATTTCTTTAAAGAATATGCACTTTTTGAAGACACATATGTGTGTATCATATGATATCCTTGCCATTATTAATTTTTTATTGGGTTAATTTGAGGATGCTCTAAGGATGAAAATTAATGTTCATCCTTGCACATGATATTAGAGTATACATTTTGTTTCCTGAGTAAATTGATGAATCAAATGGTGACAACACTTTCCAGCAGAGGTCTGTCCCTCACCTGGTAATGTGTGTGCTCCATGATGGTCCTCCCCCATGGCTTGCAGTCTGTGACAGCTTTGCAGGATTTCAGGCACTTACTGGCTGCAAACTGTGGTGTGTTTTGGGATTACTGAGAGGGATTTTTTTAAAGATCTCTATGCCTGGTCTATGACAAAGTCCTTGTCACAGTGTCTATAAAGAGCTCCCAAAGGGAGCAGAAAACTACCTGTAAAATGAATAGAGCAACAGGTCTAAGTCAGACACACCTGGCATCACATGGAATCTGAGTTTATTTGGTGTTCAGTGTTCTGTCTTGAGATCTTGGTCTCTTAGTGAGATGAGCGTAATTTCTGTACTGTAATGCAGTTTGATCATCAGAGAAACAAAATCTCTTTGTAGAATTACTCATGCTTACTAGGTAGTAAGTATTTGATATTATTACATGTAAACAAAAATGCAAACAAACAAAAATAGCCCAACAGAACATAATGGAAACCATAGATTTAGTTGCAATAAGATTTCATGTCTCATGAAAATGCTCAGTTTCTGTGCTTTTGGCTGAATAATATCATCTTAATGTAGTGTCTTTTTACTCAGAATACCTAACTGGCAGTTACGTAGGACTTTGGTTATTACAATGGAGAATATCAACAATTATTCATTACAACTTGCTTGATAGAAAATCTTCAAAAATTCAAAAACCAGTTAGAATTCTGGACAATAGGGGAAGATTTGAGAATTACTGCCTTGAAGTTCTCCCTTTTTTAAGAGTGGAGAACATATGGAGTTCTTTAAACAGATTTTTTTTTTACAAATGAGAAGTATAAGAACATTGTGGCCTTATAATAAGTATAGAGACATGAGTGTCTTCATGTAGAATACACAATATACCATTGATGCAAATATTTGCATGACTTTTTCATGGAATACCTGTGGATCTACCATTCTCTTATGTTTTTAGTTTATCGAACAATATGCTGAGGACTTGAGTCATAGAAGTCCACTTGGTAGACAGGAGGTCGGTGTGTAAAAATCTTCCTAGAATGAAAAACTGTGTGTGGCAGGTTTGCCTCTGGTCCTCTAATTGGCAGAGCAGCGTAGGGACCAGGGAGAGGAAATACAGGCAGGTGACTGAGGACATTTCCCTCAGCAGCTCTGAACCTAATGACAGAGGACAGTTTTCCTGAAGAGTAACCCATTTGCTCTCTAGGATCAAAGAATGTAGAAGGAAGGAGCAGAGCTGTTGAAGCCAGGCTGTGGGTATTTAAACCAGCCCTGTTGCTCTTTAGTTGTGTAGCTGTAGGGAGTTCCTTAGTCCTTTCTGCCTCAACTTCTCCCTATTTAGAATTGACAACAGTACCTCTCTCACATATGCTTGTGAGAATTAAATGAGTAATTAAGCCAGTGCCTGGCATGTAGTAAGTACTATAGCAGTCATTGCTAGTATTACTTCAGGAGGATGTCAGTCACTATGTGGCTTTGCACAGAAATATGAAATTATTGAATTTGAACACATTCTTTTAAAATTCCTATTAATGTATCCAAAGTGGGAAAAGTTATATATAATGATGATACATATTTCATGAAAGCTTTAAAAAAGGAGGTAGAGTGATTTTGTGGCAAAGAAGTAGTGAATCTTTGAATGCTTCCCAGACTTAATATTACATAAGGTCATTTTAATGTATTGAAACATCACAGGATACACCATAAATACACTCACATTTTGTATGTCATTAAAGAAAAGAAAAAATGCTTTAGCTGGAATGAGCCAGACTAAGTATTTACAACACTAGCTGTGAAGTGTGGTTCCTGGTCCAGGATCCCTCCAGCACACCATGTGGCTTCCATATAAGTGTCAGTTGTGATGGAAAAGTTTTAACCAAGAAAGGTACATAACCTCCATCCTTCCTCAAAAATGCACGTGGCCACATCATCATCATCCTCAAGGTGATTCTGAGGCTCTGTGGGCCCATTGTTCCTCTGGAGGATCATGGGTATCAGAGCACTGCATCCAGAGAGCACAGTTAAAGGCTCTGCAGAGGCTCAGAGTTGACGCCATTAGTTCTCTCTCCAAGACAACATTTGCACTTAAAGCACAAACACATGCAATGTGAGGCAGCATTTCTTTTCCATTTATAACAAGATGAGCAATTATGGTGATTCCAGTGTAGGCCATTGTTTTACCCAAAGAGAAAACACAAATAAGAAATTCATAGCAAACCAGTGCTCCATTATGTATATGACAAGAAGAGGGCTTAAGAAAATAATCTCACTTATCGGAGTATGCCTGTAAAAGAAGCAATGCACATTTTTGTTTTATTTTTCTCAATTGTATGTGAGTAAAAAGAAAAAGTCATCATATTGGGTGAATTATATATGTACACACACATGCACACACACACACACACACACACACACACATCACACATACACTGGGTTCAGAGAGACCTGACTACTAAGGTCTCTGTTATGACTGTTATTAAAAGTACAGTGTCCAGTGGTATTGAACAAGTTAAACATACAAAAGGCTCTGAGCTTGGTCCCCAGCACTGAAAAGAAAAAGAATGTAAGTGGCCTGGGTAGTAACTTAGGTTTTCTAATCTATAAACTGTGAACAATAATTGCACCTACCTATAAGGGCTTTTAGAGGATCCTGAGTTTTCTGGTACATGGTAGAAGTTAAGTCTCTATTACATCCCCCGCATTTACTCTACAGAGAATAATAAAAGAATAGATGCCATCTTTGTGTGTATGTGTGTGTGATGTGTGCGTGTGTGTGTGTGTGTGTGTGTGTGTGTGTGTGAGAGAGAGAGAGAGAGAGAGAGAGAGAGAGAGAGAGAGAGAGAGAGAAAGTTAGGAGCACATATCAATGCTCGTGAAGACTTGCCGAACCCAGCATTATTAACTCATGTAATTCACACACGTTCAGAGGATAGGGCTTTCTAACTTCACTCAAAAGGAGGAAATAATTGCACAGGGCATTCAAGTGTCTAAGGTCGCCCACATTGTGAACTTGAGATCCAGCAGAAAAAGCAGGCCTTCTGGGTTCTAAGTGTTTGTGGTGAACTCCATCACACTGCCTCTCTAAGGATTGTGCAGCTCTCATGGGGACATTGTAAGTCTGGACACTTGCTCTACCAACCAGCACTGAACAACATTGCTCAGTTGTTGTGAAGTTTCTTACCTTGGACTTTCAATTTAGTTTCATCAAATTGAATTACCCATGAAGAAAATAGACTTTCAGTTTTTTGAAGTTATTGTGTATCTCATGAAAAGGAAGGTGAAGCATTCAAGAAACAAAGAAGGCTTTGCAGAATGTGAAGAGTAGAGGTTTTTCAGGGTGCTATCTGGTTAAAGGGCACCACACAAGCCATGACTAGAGGCTTCATACTATACACACTGGTGCTGGGATGGTTGGGATGCTGGAGGGAATGATGGAGACAGTGGGGCCATTTGCCACCAAGGGGTATTCCTTGTTGTTAAGAGTGAAGTTGCTCAGTTTTTCTACTGATTTGAAATCCCTTATGTAATAACGATGCCAGAAAATACACAAGTGACCTTAAGGATCCCAAGTCCATCAAGCAAGCCCAGTTATATCTCTGCAGACACTGTTTGGATAATAAACAAGATGACTCCTCTGTGATACTCTCCATTAAGAAATCTTCACATCACCACAGACAACTGTTGTTCTGTATGGACAGAAAGTGACGATGGCCAAGTGCATAACACCCTTGGGGAGAAGGAAAGGGTAAGTAGTAGGCAGAGGGGCTAGTGGGTGCCGTGAAGCACTTTTAAGAGAAGCCGTGTATTAGTTTCACTTCTTCTTTCAGCAAGATAGCACACATTTTTGGGGGAAGGGAGTCTCATGTGTTTATTTCTGATGATACCCCCAGACCCAAAGCAAAATGTCAAAATCTAGCACTCTCACCAGAACCATCAAGAGACTGATTCAGCTTGAAAGTCAAGTGGGTTAACAGCCTCTTTGAAATTCTGTTAGAATCTTCATAATGTTGAAATATAAAGTTATGGTATTTTTAATTAATAAGTCAAGTAGACCCAAAATATGTGTGATAACCAGGTTTTAGAATTTCTTCATCCTAACATGTCTACAAGTAAGGATTGCAAATAATATCCATTAAGAACTAACAAAGTGCTAAACTGTATTTTGACAAATTTGCATGTAAAGCTTTAATCTTTATAACAACCAATGAGAAAGAGAGAGAGAATTTTCATTCATATTTCCAAAGACATGAGAGACATAGAACTAATTTGACTGGTGTCAGGTATTTTTAAGTTACAGCCCCCCATTTTCGATCCCAGCATTATTATGTTATCCACTCTGTGATCCTATACCTTCAAATTTAATAAATACATAAGATATCAAAAGTTAAGCAACAATGTGAATTTTAATTGCTGATTTAGAAGTCTCTGAGCCATGACCTATTGCACATACAGGAAAGTACACTGCATGGAAAATTGCTGGTGTCCCAGCAAGGACGGTGGGGAATATAGAAGAGGGATTGTGCTTACTGAGTAGCAACAGAGTAAGATAGCAAGTAGACAAGTAACTGACATCCCGCTTTCTCTGGCCACTGGAACCAATAGACACATGCATGATTGAAGTCCAAGTTTTGAAACAGGATAGAGACTGTGTTCTCTAAGTTGCACTAAACTCTCAAGAATACTAGTTTTTTGCTATGATAGCATGACACTTAGACAGTATAGGTTAACTTAAACTGTTTCTCAATCTATTCTGTACCATCCAGCAATTTTGGTTTTTCTATCTTAAGTGAGGGATATTCAAAAGTTAAAATGATAAGGAAGTGCTACAAAATAATAAGAGGGAATTACACTCTAAATCTTACCCTTTTCAAATTTCAAATAAGCTTCAGAATTAGTAGTATGTACAAGCAGAGAAATGAGAAAAAGTTCTAATCAATTATCCATGCTCATTGTTTGATTCTCTGTGTGTGTGTGTACAATCTGCTGATGGGGAGACAGAAAGTCAGTTAGTATTAACAAAAGTTTAAAAGTATAGAAACAATTCTTCTATCTTCTTAATTATTATTCTAAAATAGTGTTTTTCCTATATGGGCTAAGCATGTTAGTACAATTCTTTCTGATGACAGAAAGATAGAAAGCATGACCTTTCTATTACTCTGAATAAAAAGTGAAAGGAGAGTTTCTAATCTATGCCATACCCTAGGGAATAATATATTAATTCAAAGTGTCACACAATCTATTCTACAATACTCATCCATTCTCATTTTCCTACCTTTTTTTTTTTTCGTTTATTCATGTGAGCATACAATGTTTGGGCCATTTCTTCCCCCTCCCCCCATCTTCTCTCTCCCCCCCCACCCCCTCCCTTCCAGGCAGAAACTGTTCTGCCCTTATCTGTAATTTTGTTGAAGAGAAAGTATAAACAGTAATAAGAAAGACAAAGCATTTTTGCTAGTTGAGATAAGGATAGCTATACAGATTCCTAGCATTGTTTCCACGTACATATGTGTTACATTCTAAGTTGATTCTTCTTGAACTGATCTTTTCTGTAGTTCCTGATGCCATTCTCCTACTGTCATTTTCCTACCTTAATGGAGGGAAATTCAGAAGTAAAGATAACAAGGGTGGGAATGCTATAGCATAGGATGAAGACAAACATACTCTGAAACTTACTGTTGTTATCATTCACAATGATTTGTCCAAGATTACTACTGGTGAGCACTAAAAGAAATGAGATCAGGTACTAGTCAGTTGTTCATGCTGTTGTTTGTAAATGTGTATGAATACATATATACATATTAATATGCAAATAAATGAATATATATAATGTGTCAGTGGAGACCACTGAAAAACTGATTAAAAGTGTTAACTGCACAGTTCCAAAATACTGTTTTCAATTTATGCAATTCAGTAGATATCACACATATATTATGTCTCTTTACATGAAGATACTGAAGTCAATGAAAGATACACCTTTTCTTCTTTATCATTACTGAGGTGTAATATCAAAGACTGTTTTTTCTCTGTATTTATAGCTGTTGACCATTGTACACCACACCATAGGGGAACCACAAACACATGTTCAATGTAAAAATAAAAAGAAAACTTTGTAATTTACAGGCTTTGGGGTCTACCACTGACTTGAAGCATAGTATCTCAAATGGACCACCCAATTTTGGAGCTGACAAGTTTGAAGTCTGATTTAGAGCAATTTCCATCTAAGCAGAGGAAAGCAGCCATATCTTTCCAAATCATGCACATCCCAGATGTCCCAGATTCTTGCACAAGATGTTCTGAAGCTGAGGTGTTTGTGGACACTTGGACAACATTATCAAAACCTGATTGATGCATAACCATGGGTCACTGATATGCCAGGCACTGTTTTAAATGCTTCACTGAGTTGTATTCTGAATAGCACAGAGTCATGAATAAGGAAATAAAATTCAGAGTGTTAGTTAACTCAAACCAGTGTGAAATAGAACAGTATACAAAGGACGCTGTGGGAAATTAAAAGAGACAGGGGTTGTAGAAAATACTTTACAATGTGATGTACAGAAATGCAGAAGAGATAATTTATAGAGAGGCAACTTAATTCCA